>NC_053391.1:510594243-510906243 GCF_905171765.1 Bufo bufo | reverse complement strand
GAAGACAGATTCTGTGCTGACATAAGGCCAGATTCTCTGTTACAGGACCTCTCTCCTCTGTCTGGGTGCCGGGGCCTAAATTTGTGACAGTGGCCTGTTCCAGTGGTGGGTGACGTGAAGCCTAATTCTCTGCTATGACATGAAGACTGATTCTGCGCTGACATAAGGCCAGATTCTCTGTTACGGGACCTCTCTCCTCTGCCTGGGTGCCTGGGCCTAAATGTGTGACAGTGGCCTGTTCCAGTGGTGGGTGACGTGATGCCTGATTCTCTGCTATGACATAAAGACAGATTCTGTGCTGACATAAGGCCAGATTCTCTGTTACAGGACCTCTCTCCTCTGTCTGGGTGCCGGGGCCTAAATGTGTGACAGTGGCCTGTTGCAGTGGTGGGTGACGTGAAGCCTGATTCTCTGCTATGACATGAAGACTGATTCTGCGCTGACATAAGGCCAGATTCTCTGTTACGGGACCTCTCTCCTCTGCCTGGGTGCCTGGGCCTAAATGTGTGACAGTGGCCTGTTCCAGTGGTGGGTGACGTGATGCCTGATTCTCTGCTATGACATGAAGACAGATTCTGTGCTGACATAAGGCCAGATTCTCTGTTACAGGACCTCTCTCCTCGGTCTGGGTGCCGGGGCCTAAATTTGTGACAGTGGCCTGTTCCAGTGGTGGGTGACGTGAAGCCTGATTCTCTGCTATGACATGAAGACTGATTCTGCGCTGACATAAGGCCAGATTCTCTGTTACGGGACCTCTCTCCTCTGCCTGGGTGCCTGGGCCTAAATGTGTGACAGTGGCCTGTTCCAGTGGTGGGTGACGTGATGCCTGATTCTCTGCTATGACATAAAGACAGATTCTGTGCTGACATAAGGCCAGATTCTCTGTTATAGGACCTCTCTCCTCTGTCTGGGTGCCGGGGCCTAAATGTGTGACAGTGGCCTGTTGCAGTGGTGGGTGACGTGAAGCCTGATTCTCTGCTATGAATTGAAGACTGATTCTGCGCTGACATAAGGCCAGATTCTCTGTTACGGGACCTCTCTCCTCTGCCTGGGTGCCTGGGCCTAAATGTGTGACAGTGGCCTGTTCCAGTGGTGGGTGACGTGATGCCTGATTCTCTGCTATGACATGAAGACAGATTCTGTGCTGACATATAGCCAGATTCTCTGTTACAGGACCTCTCTCCTCTGTCTGGGTGCCGGGGCCTAAATGTGTGACAGTGGCCTGTTCCAGTGGTGGGTGACGTGAAGCCTGATTCTCTGCTATGACATGAAGACTGATTCTGCGCTGACATAAGGCCAGATTCTCTGTTATGGGACTTCTCTCCTCTGCCTGGGTGCCTGGGCCTAAATGTGTGACAGTGGCCTGTTCCAGTGGTGGGTGACGTGATGCCTGATACTCTGCTATGACATGAAGACAGATTCTGTGCTGACATAAGGCCAGATTCTCTGTTACAGGACCTCTCTCCTCTGTCTGGGTGCCGGGGCCTAAATTTGTGACAGTGGCCTGTTCCAGTGGTGGGTGACGTGAAGCCTGATTCTCTGCTATGACATGAAGACTGATTCTGCGCTGACATAAGGCCAGATTCTCTGTTACGGGACCTCTCGCCTCTGCCTGGGTGCCTGGGCCTAAATGTGTGACAGTGGCCTGTTCCAGTGGTGGGTGACGTGATGCCTGATTCTCTGCTATGACATGAAGACAGATTCTGTGCTGACATAAGGCCAGATTCAATGTTACAGGACCTCTCTCCTCTGTCTTCGTGCCGGGGCCTAAATGTGTGACAGTGGCCTGTTCCAGTGGTGGGTGACGTGAAGCCTGATTCTCTGCTATGACATGAAGACTGATTCTGCGCTGACATAAGGCCAGATTCTCTGTTACGGGACCTCTCTCCTCTGCCTGGGTGCCTGGGCCTAAATGTGTGACAGTGGCCTGTTCCAGTGGTGGGTGACGTGATGCCTGATTCTCTGCTATGACATGAAGACAGATTCTGTGCTGACATAAGGCCAGATTCTCTGTTACAGGACCTCTCTCCTCTGTCTGGGTGCCGGGGCCTAAATGTGTGACAGTGGCCTGTTCCAGTGGTGGGTGACGTGAAGCCTGATTCTCTGCTATGACATGAAGACTGATTCTGCGCTGACATAAGGCCAGATTCTCTGTTACGGGACCTCTCTCCTCTGCCTGGGTGCCTGTGCCTAAATGTGTGACAGTGGCCTGTTCCAGTGGTGGGTGACATGATGCCTGATTCTCTGCTATGACATGAAGACAGATTCTGTGCTGACATAAGGCCAGATTCTCTGTTACGGGACCTCTCTCCTCTGCCTGGGTGCCTGGGCCTAAATGTGTGACAGTGGCCTGTTCCAGTGGTGGGTGACGTGAAGCCTGATTCTCTGCTATGACATGAAGACTGATTCTGCGCTGACATAAGGCCAGATTCTCTGTTACGGGACCTCTCTCCTCTGCCTGGGTGCCTGGGCCTAAATGTGTGACAGTGGCCTGTTCAAGTGGTGGGTGACGTGAAGCCTGATTCTCTGCTATGACATGAAGACTGATTCTGCGCTGACATAAGGCTAGATTCTCTGTTACGGGACCTCTCTCCTCTGCCTGGGTGCCTGGGCCTAAATGTGTGACAGTGGCCTGTTCCAGTGGTGGGTGACGTGATGCCTGATTCTCTGCTATGACATGAAGACTGATTCTGCGCTGACATAAGGCCAGATTCTCTGTTACGGGACCTCTCTCCTCTGCCTGGGTGCCTGGGCCTAAATGTGTGACAGTGGCCTGTTCCAGTGGTGGGTGACGTGATGCATGATTCTCTGCTATGACATGAAGACAGATTCTGTGCTGACATAAGGCCAGATTCTCTGTTACAGGACCTCTCTCCTCTGCCTGGGTGCCAGGGCCTAAATGTGTGACAGTGGCCTGTTCCAGTGGTGGGTGACGTGAAGCCTGATTCTCTGCTATGACATGAAGACTGATTCTGCGCTGACATAAGGCCAGATTCTCTGTTACGGGACCTCTCTCCTCTGCCTGGGTGCCTGGGCCTAAATGTGTGACAGTGGCCTGTTCCAGTGGTGGGTGACGTGATGCCTGATTCTCTGCTATGACATGAAGACAGATTCTGTGCTGACATAAGGCCAGATTCTCTGTTACAGGACCTCTCTCCTCTGTCTGGGTGCCGGGGCCTAAATTTGTGACAGTGGCCTGTTCCAGTGGTGGGTGACATGAAGCCTGATTCTCTGCTATGACATGAAGACTGATTCTGCGCTGACATAAGGCCAGATTCTCTGTTACGCGACCTCTCTCCTCTGCCTGGGTGCTTGGGCCTAAATGTGTGACTGTGGCCTGTTCCAGTGGTGGGTGACGTGAAGCCTGATTCTCTGCTATGACATGAAGACTTATTCTGTGCTGACATAATGCCAGATTCTCTGTTACGGGACCTCTCTCCTCTGCCTGGGTGCCGGGGCCTAAATGTGTGACAGTGGCCTGTTCCAGTGGTGGGTGACGTGAAGCCTGATTCTCTGCTATGACATGAAGACTGTGTAACGGTCGCGTACACACACACACAGGGGGGAGGGAAGTGACCACTGCGCTCCACCCTTACCCCTGCCTTCTTGCCTCACGAGTCCTAATGACAGGGGACAACTGGACGGCAATCCCTAACTTGGAGTAAGTGCAGGGATGACACACAGACAAACAACAGGACGTGAACGGACCGAGTCAATACCAGGAAAGCTGCAAAGTACAAATGGAGCAAGCAGAGAATTGTCAGGAGAAGCCGGGGTCATAAATACCAGGAGAGCAGAGAAGTACAAGAGGAGTCCTAAGAGAGTAGTCAGGTGGGAGCCGAGGTCACAATACCAGGACGGATGCGCAGTACAGGAGGATCAGGCAAAAGGATGGTCAAGGAACAGGATCAGGTAAGTATTCAGCAGTCCAACAAATACCAGGAACCTAGAAATTAACAGGCAACAGACCGATAGACCAACCAGTCGAGCACCGAGTGATCAGCTCGGCGCTCAAGGTAGACTTAGGAGCAAGGAGCCACCCAGCTAGTAAAGCCGCCCTGGGAATGAGGTCAAACACAGAACCTCATTCCAAAAGCTAAGCAACAGTTCTGCGGGCAATGGGGGACCGAGTGCACCTTCGGAACCCCGTGACAGTACCCCCCCTTTTACGAGGGGCCACCGGACCCAAGACTTCAGGCGATGGCTTTTCAGGGTGTTCTAAATGAAATTTACGAACAAGTCTAGGAGCATGAACCTCCCTGGCAGGTACCCAAGATCTCTCTTCAGGTCCATACGCCTTCCAGTGAATCAGGTACTGCAAGGAATTACGCACCTTCCTGACATCCACTATTTTAGACACCACATACTCGACAGCATCATTAACAAGAACTGGCGGAGGCGAGGCTTTTGATGGTACTACCGGTTCAAAATATTTTTTAAGCAGAGATTTATGGAACACATTATGAATGTGGAATGACTCAGGCAGCTCCAACCTAAAAGATTCCGGGTTAATCACTTCCGTGATCTTATATGGTCCAATAAAACGAGGAGCAAATTTTTTAGAAGTTACATTGAGAGATAGATTCTTGGAGGACAACCATACTTTATCCCCAACCTGAAAGTTTACCCCCCTTGAACGTCTCCTATCGGCCTTGAGTTTTTGAGAACATTGAGCCTTTTCTAGGTTCGATTGAACCCGGGCCCAAACTGTGCACAGTTCGGAGGAGAGTTTATCAGCTTCAGGGTTAGAGGAGGAGACGGACGACCCAGAATGAAAACGGGGATGAAAACCATGGTTACAAAAGAAAGGGGAGACCCCAGCAGAAGAATTGACACGGTTATTCAGAGCAAATTCAGCCAACGGAAGGAATTTGACCCATAATTGCTGGTCATCAGCAACATACAACCTCAGGAATTGTTCCACAGACTGATTAAGGCGTTCAGTCTGCCCATTACTCTCAGGATGGTAGGCGGAAGAAAAAGACAACAAAATTTGACATCTTTGACAGAAGGCCCTCCAGAATTTGGACACAAACTGCACACCCCTGTCCGAAACAATATTTTCCGGGATACCATGCAATCGAACAATTTCTTTCACAAAAATAGACGCCAGGGTTTTGGCATTCGGGAGTTTAGACAGGGGAATGAAATGGACCATCTTGCTAAACCTATCCACCACTACCCACACTACAGTCTTACCCTCCGCCAGCGGTAGGTCAGTTATAAAGTCCATCGAGATATGGGACCAGGGTCTACTGGGAATGGGTAGGGGTCGTAGGTTACCAGCAGGGCGAGTCCTAGGTGTCTTGGACCTGGCACAAACCTCACAGGCTGACACATAGGACTTGACATCCCTAGTTAGAGTGGGCCACCAATAAGATCTAGAAACCAGATCCTTAGTGCCCTCAACACCCGGATGTCCACAAAAGGCAGAATCGTGACACTCACCCAACAGCTGGAGACGAAATTGTACGGGAACAAACAACTTATCTGTTGGGGTGGATACCGGTGCCAGATGTTGTTCCGACCTAATGCGAGCCGAGATATCCTGGGTAAGAGCTGCTAAGAAGATTTTTGCTGGTAGGATGGATTCAGGTGGTACCTCAGTAGGTTGAAAAGCCTGGAAGCTCCGAGATAATGCGTCCGCCTTCACATTTTTACTTCCCGGCCTGAACGTGATGGAAAAATCAAAACGAGTAAAAAACAGAGCCCATCTGGCTTGACGGGGATTCAACCTCTTAGCAGACTCGAGAAACATAAGGTTTTTATGGCCAGTGACAACAGTTACACAATGCCTTGCCCCCTCCAGAAAATGCCTCCACTCCTCAAATGCCCATTTAATGGCCAGCAGCTCCCTATTCCCTATGTCGTAGTTTCTCTCCGTGGGAGAGAATTTCCTGGAGAAGAAGGCACATGGTCTCAGATTAGTGAGGCTGGCAGGACCTTGTGAAAGGACTGCTCCTGCGCCGTCCTCGGACGCATCCACCTCCACAATAAAAGGTTTCTCCTGATCAGGCTGGATCAGAATGGGAGCGCTACTGAATGCCTTTTTTAATTTTTCAAATGAAGAAATGGCCTTAGTAGACCAATTCTCCAAATCCGCCCCTTTCTTAGTAAGGTCGGTCAACGGTTTAGCAATTACGGAAAAATTCATAATAAATTTACGATAGTAATTGGCGAAACCTAAGAACCGTTGTAAGGCCTTTAAGGATGAAGGTCTTACCCATTCCTTAATTGCTAGTACCTTACCAGGATCCATCTTGAAGGCGTGAGGAGTCAGAACATGCCCTAGAAACAGAATCTCCTGCACACCAAAGACACATTTCTCTTGTTTAGCGGATAGCTGATTCTCCCTCAACACCTCTAATACTTGTCTAACATGAGACACATGGGATTCGAAGTCAGGAGAGAATATCAAAATGTCGTCAAGATAGACAATAACAAATTTACCTAAGAATTCCCTAAGAATGTCATTCATGAAGTTTTGGAAAACAGCTGGGGCATTACTGAGTCCAAAAGGCATCACCTGATATTCAAAGTGTCCTACCGGAGTATTGAACGCCGTCTTCCATTCGTCTCCCTCCTTGATTCGGATTAGATTGTATGCCCTTTTCAGGTCAATTTTGGAAAACCAGGTTGCCCCCAGGACCTGGTTAAATAAATCCGGAATCAATGGGAGGGAGTATCTATTCTGGACAGTGATTTTATTTAATCTCCGGTAATCGATACATGGCCTAAGACCACCATCTTTTTTCTTAACGAAGAAAAACCCCGCCCCCATAGGAGAGACAGAAGGTCTAATATGCCCTTTACCAAGGCTCTCCTTAATATAATCTTCCATGGCCTTGCGTTCGGGCATAGAAAGATTATAAATTCGTCCTTTAGGAAACTTGGCCCCCTCTACTAGCTCTATGGTACAATCATAAGGTCTATGGGGGGGTAGAACCTCTGGGGTTGGTGATGAGAATACATCAGAATATTCTCTAACAACAGAGGGTAAAGTATCAGACTTTACTGAGACCCCAGCCTGTACCACGGACAGGCACGAGTCACACTTAGGCCCCCACCTCACCAACTCCCCATTGGACCAATCTATGTTGGGGTTATGTAGTCGGAGCCAAGGCAACCCTAGTACCACCTCAGCAGGTAGGTTCTCGAGGACTAGAAGCGAACATCTCTCTGAGTGGCACACACCCACGGTTAGAGAAATCTCCGAGGTACATAAGCTCACCGTACCACCAATAAGAGGAGTAGCATCAATAGCCATGACATGGATAGGAGTTGGTAAGGCAAACATAGGAATACCCAATCTAACAGCATACTCAGAGTCAATAAAGCTAGCCGCTGAGCCAGAATCAATAAAGGCCTTACCCGCCCATTTATCTACTCCCAGAGAAATCGTAATGGGTACCGAAAGCTTACATTTAGAAAATTCAGGGTGTACCTGGTCTTTAGGTTGCCTTGCCTTAGGAGACTTGACAGAGAGGACCTTCTTAGGACACTGGTTGATCCAATGGTCAGAATCTCCACAGTAAAGGCATTCTCCACGTCTGCGGCAAAGATTCCCTCGGGTCATGCCAACCTGCATGGGTTCCTCGGTGGAGACCTCAGCATTGTCTCTGGGATAGGCCTCTGGCTGGACCACCATCTGGGAAGAGAACTGTTGTTCCTGTCGTCTCTCTCTAACCCGTCGGTCAAGTCGGACAACAAGGGTCATCATCTCCTCTAAGGTCTCTGGAAGTTGATAACTGACCAGAAGATCCTTTAATTTATCAGACAGACCTGACCTGAACTGACTCTTCAGGGCTGGTTCGTTCCATCCTGAGGGGACACACCACCTTCTGAATTGGGTGCAATAATCCTTCGCTGGTAAATTGCCCTGAACCAGTGCCTTTAGAGCCGTCTCGGCTACTAGAGCCCTGTCTGGTTCATCATAGAGGGTACCTAGGGCCTGAAAGAACCCCTCCACAGAATATAAACAACTGGCGCCAGCAGGTAAAGAGAACGCCCAGTCCTGGGGATCACCCTGTAATCGGGAAATGATAATGCCCACGCGTTGACTCTCGGGGCCAGAGGACACGGGGCGCAAACGGAAGTAAAGTTTGCAACTCTCCTTAAAAGAGAGAAACTTCTTCCAGGTCTCCAGAAAAGGTTTCTGGGAGCTTAATCTGGGGCTCAAAATGCGGACTGGAGGCCTGAGGAGTGGAAGAGCCTTGCCCTAACTCAAAAGAGCTGAGTTTTTCCCCTAACTCCTGCACCATCTGCGTCAGATTAGAGACATAGTCAGTCAGGGTCACCAGAGGATTCATAATACAGTGGTTATTGGGCCTGTTAATCTGTAACGGTCGCGTACACACACACACAGGGGGGAGGGAAGTGACCACTGCGCTCCACCCTTACCCCTGGCCCTGCCTACTTGCCTCGCGAGTCCTAATGACAGGGGACAACTGGACGGCAATCCCTAACTTG
The DNA here is from genome assembly GCF_905171765.1 of Bufo bufo. Taxonomy (NCBI): domain Eukaryota; kingdom Metazoa; phylum Chordata; class Amphibia; order Anura; family Bufonidae; genus Bufo; species Bufo bufo. Next base: position 510,897,774 of record NC_053391.1, on the reverse strand, counting down.
GAGTAAGTGCAGGGATGACAGACAGACAAACAACAGGACGTAAACGGACCGAGTCAATACCAGGAAAGCTGCAAAGTACAAATGGAGCAAGCAGAGAATTGTCAGGAGAAGCCGGGGTCATAAATACCAGGAGAGCAGAGAAGTACAAGAGGAGTACTAAGAGAGTAGTCAGGTGGGAGCCGAGGTCACAATACCAGGACGGATGCGCAGCACAGGAGGATCAGGCAAAAGGATGGTCAAGGAACAGGATCAGGTAAGTATTCAGCAGTCCAACAAATACCAGGAACCTAGAAATTAACAGGCAACCTGTAGCCAGCAGGCTGCCTGTATTTATAGTGGGGAGTGAGGGTCATGTGACGTGGCCAGCGTCACATGACCGACAGACCAACCAGTCGAGCACCGAGTGATCAGCTCGGCGCTCAAGGCAGACTTAGGAGCAAGGAGCCACCCAGCTAGTAAAGCCGCCCTGGAAATGAGGTCAAACACAGAACCTCATTCCAAAAGCTAAGCAACAGTTCTGCGGGCAATGGGGGACCGAGTGCACCTTCAGAACCCCGTGACAGACTGATTCTGCGCTGACATAAGGCCAGATTCTCTGTTACCGGACCTCTCTCCTCTGCCTGGGTGCCTGGGCCTAAATGTGTGACAGTGGCCTGTTCCAGTGGTGGGTGACGTGAAGCCTGATTCTCTGCTATGACATGAAGACTGATTCTGCGCTGACATAAGGCCAGATTCTCTGTTACGGGACCTCTCTCCTCTGCCTGGGTGCCTGGGCCTAAATGTGTGACAGTGGCCTGTTCCAGTGGTGGGAGACGTGATGCCTGATTCTCTGCTATGACATGAAGACTGATTCTGCGCTGACATAAGGCCAGATTCTCTGTTACGGGACCTCTCTCCTCTGCCTGGGTGCCTGGGCCTAAATGTGTGACAGTGGCCTGTTTTAGTGGTGGGTGACGTGATGCCTGATTCTCTGCTATGACATGAAGACTTATTCTGTGCTGACATAAGGCCAGATTCTCTGTTACGCGACCTCTCTCCTCTGCCTGGGTGCCTGAGCCTAAATATGTGACAGTGGCCTGTTCAAGTGGTGGTTGACGTGATGCCTGATTTTCTGCTATGACATGAAGACAGATTCTGTGCTGACATAAGGCCAGATTCTCTGTTACGGGACCTCTCTCCTCTGCCTGGGTGCCTGGGCCTAAATGTGTGACAGTGGCCTGTTCCAGTGGTGGGTGACGTGAAGCCTGATTCTCTGCTATGACATGAAGACTGATTCTGTGCTGACATGAAGCCAGATTATCTGCTATGGCATGAAGAGACTGATTCTGTGCTGACATGAAGCCAGATTCTTTGCTATGGCATGAAGAGACTGATTCTCTGCTGACGTGAAGCCAGATTCTCTGCTATGGGACCTCTGTCCAATTGATATTTTTATTTTTTTTTATTTTAATTTAAATTAATTTCCCTATCCACATTTGTTTGCAGGGGATTTACCTACATGTTGCTGCCTTTTGCAGCCCTCTAGCTCTTTCCTGGGCTGTTTTACAGCCTTTTTAGTGCCCAAAAGTTCGGGTTCCCATTGACTTCAATGGGGTTCGGGACGAAATTCGGGTCGGGTTCGGATCCCGAACCCGAACATTTCCAGGAAGTTCGGCCGAACTTCTCGAACCGGAACATCCAGGTGTTCGCTCAACTCTAGTCATGTGACAACCCTTCTTATTCCTCCCTAGTGCTGACATGTGCACTAAAATGGCACTATGCACCGTTTTAGTGGATTCATCGAAAATGAACCCAGAAAGATTTGCTTTCATCTGCCATCCGAAAAATATCAAAGTTTGGACTGAATTTGGTTTGGTGCGAACTGGTTCGCTTATCCTTACCTAGTGCATTGCCTGAGGGAACTGTGCATTAATTCTCTAATTAATGTTCTTTGAATCTGTCATGTACTACCCCAGCTAGCCATAACCCAGGGTATTAGTTTTAACTGGAGCATTCTCTTAAAGGGGTTTATCCCACGATTAAGGTAAAAAAATGTAATCACACATAATGCAGAACATGACTAGTGTTGGGTGCTAATATTCGAATAGCGAATATTAATCGAGAATATCGGCACTTCGAGAATTAGCGAATATTTTGAATATAGTGATATATATTCGTATTTTCGAATATTCATCTGAACCCATGATCCCTCCTTGCTTCTTGCTTGTGGGCCAATGAGAAGGCTGCAATGTATTTGTCTGAGCTTAGCAACATCCCTAGCAACCAATAGGAAAGTTGCCTACCCCTTACTATATAAGAACCTCCCTAGCAGCCATTTTCTGCAGTTTTTTTGCAGTTCTGAGACAGGCAGCAGTGTTATTGCTGTGCTCTGTGCTTTGCTGTGTCATTACATTAGATTGTTTCTTAGCTTATATATATAATACAGATAGTTAGAGGGAGATAGTCAGTGTAGGTTAGATAGTGATATAGGTTCCAGTGCAGGGTGTTAGGTAGTGTGATCTGCTGTCCATACATACATGCTACAGACATAGTGCTGTGATGTCACAAGTTCACAACAATACTTAGTGCACCAATCGGTAATATGTAGTCAGACCTGCTAAAATGTGAAGTTTCACGTATTGCGCCAAAAATATGCGCATCATTAATTGCCGATTAGCGCTATCCCGAATATATTGAAGCACTCTATATGCATATAAAGTCTTTTTAATGTTCTGCCGTGCCAACCATTTTCTCCATTCTCAGGAAACTTCTAGCAGCTCGGAAAATGTAGCAAAAGTGACCCACGCCTGTACTGCGCGTGATTTACGCGAATACTACATTGCCGATTTTCGCAATCAAGAAAATATTAGTGAATTCTCAAATTCGCTAATATATGTCGAATATTTTACAAAATATTCACGAAGTATCGCAAATTCGAATATTGCCCCTGCCGCTCATCACTAAACAATGCTCCATTGTATGTCTATTCTGTAGTCCGTTTTGCGGACAAGAATAGGCATTGTTACAATGGGTCTGCAAAAAAAATGGATGCAAAATGGACGTCACATGGACATCATCTATTTTTTTTTTCTGATCCACATTTTGCAGACAGCAAGATACATACGGTCTTGTGGATGCACCCTAAGGTTTAATTCACATGATCATATTTATGGGTCCGCATCCATTCTGCAATTTAGTGGAACTGATGCAGACCCATAGATTTCAATTGCAATTTGCAGACCGCAAAACACTTAAGGTTTTGTGAATGGACCTTCACTCAGTACCTATAATAAATTGTTAATTACATGCAATTACAAAGGTATTGAAATCCAAGTACTGTTTTGAAAACTGTAGAATACTATTCATGGGATCCTTTAAATTCCACAAAATTGTTCACATTTACAGTAAGAAGATTTTGTATGGCATAGTCTCAAAGCTGAAACGGGTGGAAATTCTTGATGTGTATGAATGTCAGTGTCTGTGCTACTGCAGCATCCAGTTTGCGATAGTTCACATGTGGAAAGAATATCTGCAGGATCTGTGGAATCTGCAAATAAGGCCAGGTTCACATCACCCAGTGGGGTGCCCAAGGGGGCCGGGGGGTTTGGTCCGCCCCGGGTGCAGGCTCTTAGGGGGGGTGCCAGAACAGAAGCAATGAGCGCTTCCATCAATACAGATGGAAGTGGTCATTGCTTTTCCCTTAATAAGATGCAGCGCATCTTATAAAGGGAATACTAGTGAGAGCTTCCATAGTCTGCAGGAGGAGGGGGAGAGAAGCGCTGTGAGCACTGTACAGTACTTACCCCTCCTCCTGCTTGCTCTTCTCAGGGACGGCGCTGCTGTGTCTTGGCTGCCTGCAGCATCAGGACGTACAAAGCTCACTCTGACCTGACACTGCAGGAGGTCAGGTGACTGCCGCACGGGCCCTGAGAGGAGAAGACAGCCAGGACAGGGAGAGTGGCGGCAGGAGAGGTAAGTTACTTTATTATTTTACAGTCTGATATGGAGGTCTAATGGGGGTCTGGAGAGGTCTAATGGGGGTCTGGAGTGGTCTATGGGGGGTCTGGAGGTCTGACTGGGGGGGGGGTCTGGAGGTCTGACTGGGGGATCTGGAGGTCTGACTGGGGGTCTGGAGTGGTCTAATGGGGGTCTAGAGGTCTAACTAGGGGGTCTGGAGGTCTGAATGGGGGGTCTGGAGGTCTAATGGGGGGTCTGATTGGAGGTCTAATGGGGGTCTTATTGGGGGTCTGGAGGTCTAATGGGGGTCTGACTGGGGGTTCTGGAGGTCTAATTGGGAGTCTGGAGGTCTGAATGAGGGGGTTTAGAGTTCTAATGGGGGTCTGATTGGGGGTCTGGAGGTCTGATTGGTGGTCTGGAAGTCTAATGGGGAGTCTGATTGGTGGTCTGGAGGTCTAATGGGGGGTCTGATTGGAGGTCTAATGGGGGTCTGACTGGGGGTTCTGGAGGTCTAATTGGAAGTCTGGAGGTCTGAATGAGGGGGTTTAGAGGTCTAATGGGGGTCTGATTGGGGGTCTGGAGGTCTGATTGGTGGTCTGGAAGTCTAATGAGGAGTCTGATTGGTGGTCTGGAGGTCTAATGGGGGGTCTGATTGGAGGTCTAATGGGGGTCTGACTGGGGGGTCTGGAGGTCTAATGGGGTCTGATTCAGAGTCTGGAGGTCTGAATGGGGGGTCTAGAGGTCTAATGGGGGTCTGATTCGGGGTCTGGAGGTCTGACTGGGGGGTCTGGAGGTCTAATTTGGGTCTGATTGGGGGTCTGTAGGTCTGACTGAGGGGTCTGGAGGTCTAATGGGGGTCAGATATGGGTGTCAGGAGGTCTAATGGGGTCTGAAGGTCTAGTAGGAGACTGGAGGTCTAACGGGGGTCTGGAGGTCTGATATGGGGGTCTGGTCTGAGGTCTGACATGTGGGTCTGGAGGTCTAATGGGGGTCTTATATGGGGGTCTTATCTGAGGTCTGATATTGGGTCGGGGTCTTACATGGAGATCTAATGGGAGTCTGATGTGAGGTTTAAAACTGAGGTCTTATATGGGGTCTGACATAGAGGTCTAAAGGGGGTTTGGTCTGAGATTGGGGGATCTCATTTAGGGTTTTATATGGGGGTCTGATCTGAAAGGAAGTTTTTTTTTATTACTAGCGCACAATATAAAGGGGTGTTTTTGTACTGATGTGTGTGTGTTGTTGCAGGAAAGTATTGGGGAGCACAGTGGACACAGTATTGGGGGTGGCAGGATGGGGTGTTGAGAAGGTGGAAGGATGATGGAAAAGTAGGAAAGGAAGATGTCTGTTTGTTAAACTCTGCAGAGACGAGGCGCGGCTGAAAGAAGTCACCATGGTGGTCTGGTCTAACAGGAGAAGAAGAGAAAAGAGAATATCTACATCAGAGAAGAGAAGTCACTGGATGTAAGAGGTACGTGGAGCTGTATGACCCTGTATGTTCTGTAGCGCTGTATGTAATGTTTTCCAAGTATGTCTTTAAAGGGGTTGTCCGCTTTTGTTTTTGTATGAGCGCTGCGTTCTCTGCTCTGTTTACCTGCTCATCACTGCAAATGCTACGGCGAGCAGGTGAACAGAACAGAGAAAGCAGCTCTCATATGAGAGCTGCCCTCTCTTCAAACAGCTGGGGGCACAGAGGGCATTACTACTATGGAGGGGGCACAGAGGGCATTACTAATCTGAAGGGGGCACAATCGGCATTTCTACTATGGAGGGGGCACAGAGACAGAGGGCATTACTACATTGAAGCGGGCACAGTAGGCATTATTACTGTGAAGGGGGCACAGTGGGCATTATTACTGTGGAGGGGCACAATGGGGATTTCTACTATGGAGGGGGCACAGAGGGCATTACTAGCACAGTGGGCATTACTACTATTAAGGGGGCACAATGGGCATTATTACTATGAAGGGGGCATAGTGGGCAATCTTACTATAAAGGGGGCACAATGGGGATTATTACTATGAAGGGGACACAATGAGGATTATTACTGTGAGGTGGGCACAATGGGGATTATTACTGTGAGGTGGGCACAATGTGGGCATAACTACCGTGAGAGGGCACAATGTGGGCATAACTACTGTGAGAGGGCACAATGTGGGCATAACTACTGTGAGGAGGCACACATCTGTACAAAACTACTGTGAAGGTTGTACAATGAGGGCAATACTACTGTGAGGGGGTACAGTTTTTTTTTAAGTATTGGGGGAGGGTGCCAGAGAAATGAACCCGCCCAGGGTGCCAAACAACCTAGGCACGCCACTGAACATCACCATTTATTTTTCCATTCTTCTGATCCATCAGATGCATGCAAGTCTCTTATATGCTTCTTATGTTCCTAACATATCTCAGGAAACAAAATGTAAAAAGAATAAAAAGCAAAAACATGAGGCACATTGAATTGGTGGAATGAAAAGTAAGCAACTGCAGCTTTTTTTTTTACAATTAGCGTGCATGTCACAAGGAAATAAAGCATAGAAATCTATTTAAGCCCTGAACTCTGGAACAATGCTCAAAAGAAAATCAAATGTATTACATAATCATGATGTATTACAGGAATAGAATGTCCTTTCTAAGAAGCAAGCACTAATGAAGTAATGGAACAAGGTTAAACAGGTCAATACGATATTATCATGGAACAGGAAATGAATAAACCCAAAAAAATAAACGCACATTGTTAGTTTTCCCATCTTTATTAGGTCCACTTACTGTCTTTCGCATGTTCTTGCTGGTTGATTGTTCAGAAACAATTTTTTGATCTGTTACAAATCGATTTCTACCACAGGAATTGACCAGAAAAGAATCTCTTTCAGACAAGCTCAATGATGTCACCATAATCAATAACTCAATCATCAGCATGCAGATTGTGTAACTGAGCCCAATGCAAAGTCTGTACAGGGCCTAACTTACCATTACGTAACTCAGACCTAAAAGCCATGTGCCATTTATAGTATTGGTGTCTTCTTATGTGGTATATTGGCCTTTGTGCCCCCTTAGGCACCACAATCCAGATGCAACTGCTAGTTCTGCGTCCCTTATAGCCATTCTTCAGTTAGCATGTGTATTTTCACTAGTAAGACACTTGCTTGTAGATAATAACTAGAAACAGACAATTTTGCACCTCCATGTTTCAGTACTGTTACCATGGATTATGAATTATTGATTTCAGTGCTTAACCACTTTATTACCGAGAGATTTTCCAATTTTTCATTTTTTACTCCCTGCCTTCCCAGAGCTATAACTTTTTTATTTTTCACATACACGTATGAGGGCTTATTTTTTGTGAGAGAGGTTGCACTTTTTAATGGCACCATTTAATATTGCATATGATGGCACCATTTAATATTGCATATGATGTAGTGGGAAGCTGGAAAAGCAAATCCAAATGGAGTAGAGTTAAAAAAAAACAAAAAAAAACACAATTCCACTACAGTTTTATGGGGTTCTTTTTTACAGTATTCTCTATGTAGTAAAAGTGATATGTTCACTCCATCGTGAGGGTCAGTACAATTACAGCGATAGCACATTTTTATCATTATCTTGGGTTTTACTACTAAAAATGTATTTATTTATTTGTACCACCTCTCATAACTGTATTCTATGGGATATTCACAATTTTCCTATGGAGCCCTATCACATCCAAGGTGGTAACTAGTGATGAGCGAATCGAAGTTGATGAAATTTAAATCGATCAGAATTTTAGGAAAAATTTGATTTGCACCGAATCCGAAATTCCTCACGCTTTGTGGTAACGAATCACATTTAGCTGCTGCACATGTTAGGACATGGAGCAAAGAACTCTGGGAACGAGGGATCGCCCACAATGCCATCCATTCAGCCAATCAGCAGCCAGCCCCTGTGATGTCACATCCTTATAAATACCTGCAGCTAGGGATTCGGTACCTTGGAACCAAACCTGAGTTTGGGAAATGTTTTTTTTCACTGTACAAATTAATTTATGAAGTTATTATGCAAAGTCACGCAAAACTTTGCGAAGCAATAACTTCGGCTCATCGGAGCCAATACATTCTAATACTCTACGGAGCTCCTGCTCCGTACAGTATTGGAACAAATTTTTATGCAAATTGACTTTGGATGTTCCATCCAAAGTCGATTCTCTCATCCCTACCCTCAGACATTTTGGATTCTGCTATTTTACAGTGTGCTTAGTGCAGGGAGAGACGTCAGCAGGTGCTAGGGAAAGTGCTAGGAAAGACTTCATTGTGCCTAAAAAATCGATTTACAAGTTCATGGAAAGATTACAGTAGTCAAGGAAAGGATAGGGAGGCATCATCCACACTATAAAAGAGAACAGAGTGCAATAGGAGCGATTCTATTACACCTTGCTGCACTTATTGGGGATCCAAATAGCTTTTAGGTTGTTTGCACTATATGATTCATCACTAATTCCAGCAAACCTTGCATGTGATTGGGGTGTAAGTTCTGTGATACAGCCATTTATGGGCCATTAGCCGCTCTGCGTTGATTTCACATTGCTTTTTTTTGAAGGGGGGGGGGGTGTATTAATAGGAAAAAAAGTAAAAGCGGTGAAGTAACATTGTACTATGGCCATTTATGTGGTGTAGAAAAAGAAAATATATGTACGTCCCATCAACCGTTCTGCGGTGAATTGTGATTATTACATGTCTTTTTTTAGTGTGTAGAAATAGGAAAAAAAAGGAGAAAATATATGTCATAATTGCTGTTCAGCGGTGAAGTAATATTGTACTACAGCCATTTATGTGGTGTAGAAAAAAAATATATACGTACGTCCCATCACCCGTTCTGCGGTGAATTGTGATTGTTATATTTTTTTTTGTGGTGTAGAAATAGGAAAAGAAAGGAGAAAATATATGTCATAATTGGCATTCAGCGGTGATGTTACATTGTACTACAGCCATTTACGTAGTGTAGAAAAAGGAAATATCCGTACATCCTATCACCTGTTCTGCAGTGAATTGTGATTATTATATAACTTTTTTTGGGGTGTAGAAATAGGAAAAAAAAGGAGAAAATATATGTCATAATTGGGATTCAGCGGTGAATTGTGATTATTTTTATTAGGGGGTAGAGTTTATTAATCATAAAAAAAATATATGTCTTAATTGCCATTTTAGCGGTGAAATAACATTACTATAGCCATTTACGTGGTGTAAAAAAAGGAAATATCCCTACGTCCCATTAGCCGTTCTGCGGTGAATTGTTATTGTCATATTTCTTTTTTTGGGGTGTAGAAATAGGAAAAAGAATATGTCTTAATTGCCATTCTGGAAGGAGTTGTAATATCTTTTTTTTTTTTTGGGGGGGGGGAGTTTATTAATATATTTCTTTTTTTGGGGTGTAGAAATAGAAAAAAGAATATGTCTTAATTGCCATTCTGGAAGGAGTTGTAATATCTTTTTTTTTTTTTGGGGGGGGGGGAGTTTATTAATCAGAAAGAAAAAATATGTCTTAATTGCCGTTCAGTGGTGAAGTAACATTGCACTACAGCCATTTACGTGGTGTAGAAAAAGGAAATATACGCACGTCCCATTAGCCGTTCTGCGGTGAATTATGATTTTTTATTTATTGGGGTGTAGAAATAGGAAAAAGAATATATCTTAATTGCCATTCTGGGGTGAATTGTGATTTTTTTTTTGGGGAAGGAAGTTAATCAGTCGGAAAAAAAATATAATTGCCGTTCAGCGGTGAAGTAACATTGTACTACAGCCTTTTTGGGGGGTATTATTTTATGTTTCTGTTGCAGGCAGCAGGAGAAGAGGGGGTGGCAGCAGGAGTCGCAGAAAGAGGCCTGAGCTCCCGGTGTCATCAAGCAGTCGTGTCTTGACCAGCAACCCAGCAGTGCTTGAATGGTTGACTTGGTCTCGAGTGACATCAGACACCACCAGCCAAGAGTCGGTGGGTTCCTCTGACATGACGCTTAGGTGGCATGGCCCGGTAGCAGGCCCTGTTGCCCCCACCTGTCCTAAACCTTCCTCTGTCTTATTCAGTTCCCTCAGCGCGAGAAGTATTATACCGTTTGTGTAGGCTCGGCTCCACTTTTCCGCAAGGACGAACTACTAGAGAACATTCAGCAGCTACTTCCCAGCCAAGATCTGGTGGAGACATCCGCCGCTTCCTCCAGTAGGCGGGCAAGTAGTGATAAGGAGAGTCACGTGAGAGCAGGTGTTGCCAGCGGTCAGGCTCCTGGCCCGGAGACCGTTGAGGGGGACATCAGTGACATGCAGACAGTAGCGGATGATGATGATGATGTAGCCGATCACACTTGGCAGCCTGGCTGTGAGTCAGCAGTGTGGCAGCAGTGGGAGGTCGGGAGCCAAACGTGCCCGGGGTGACGTAATCCTGAACCTGCATCGGAACCTATGCAAATCGATGCATTACGGAGATCCATAACTGTAGCGGAAAAGGAAAGACGCATCTCAGAAGATCTTTGTCTCTACTGCGGAAAACCGGGACATTATGCTATCGACTGCCCTAGAAGGGTCCGTAGAATAAACGCGGTCAGAGAGATAGAAGAACAATTGGAATCAGAAATTCCATACTCCATACACTCTGAAATAAACTCTATTTCCCCTATTGCTTGGAAGAAAGACCAAACTACTAGCCCCGAGTCTCATTTCATGGTACCCATTCAGATCTTCACCTCTGAACTCGAAATCTCCTGCTCTGCTATGCTGGACTCTGGGGCCGGGGGCAATTTTATGGACTTAACATTTGCACAAAAAAACATATCCCACTATTAAAGAGAACAACATCATTGGATATAGAGACTGTGGACGGCTCACCTCTTTCCTCAGGTCCAGTTACGCAAGAAACGGTAAAGCTCCAAATACGCATCAACACGGATCACCTTGAGGACATCCATTTTTCTTTGATCTCTTCACCCAAATTTCCCATAATCTTGGGGATCCCATGGTTGGCGATTCATAATCCATCCATTGACTGGGAAAATCATGTACTACACTTCCCGTCGGAATTCTGTCAGTGTAATTGCCTGCAAGACACTCCAGCGATCTCTCTGGTTTCGGAACAGTCTACAAGTGAGTTATTACCTCTGCCGTACAAGAATTTTCAGGATGTTGGCGACAAGAAAAATGCAGATAAGCTTCCTCCTCACCGTTCTTACGACTGTCCGATTGAACTATTACCGGGAGCGGAAATACCGTTTGGCTGCATTTATCCGGTTTCTGATCCTGAATTGAAGGCTTTGAAAAAATATCTAGATGAAGATCTAAAAAAGGGGTTTATCCGACCCTCCACCTCTCCAGCTGGTGCTCCTTTTTTCTTTGTAGAAAAGAAAGATTCCTCTTTACGCCCCTGTATAGACTACCGGAAACTTAATAGTATCACTGTAAAAAATCGGTATCCCCTTCTTTTAATATCTGAACTTCTCGAAAGACTGCGCACTGCCAGAATATTTACGAAACTCAATCTCAGAGGAGCATATAACCTGGTCCGTATTCGTCTGGGTGACGAATGGAAGACTGCTTTCCGAACTAGGTATGGATATTTCGAATACCTCGTTATGCCTTTCGGACTGTGTAATGCGCCAGCTACATTTCAACACTTTGTTAACGATGTGTTCCGGGACATGTTGGATCAGTTCGTAATAATATACTTGGACGACATTCTAATTTTTTCTGAAAGTCTGGAGCAACATCGTATGGACGTCTGCAAGGTTCTACAGAGACTTCGAGAACACCAACTCTACATTAAACTTGAGAAATGTGAATTTGAAAAAACAACTGTTCAGTTTTTGGGATACATCATTTCTCCGAAGGGTCTAGAGATGGACCCCAGCAAGATTAGAGCTGTAACGGAGTGGCCTACTCCCAGAAATGTAAAAGACATACAAAGATTCATCGGTTTTGCCAATTTCTACAGGAGATTCATCCGGAATTTCTCCAGGGTCATCAAACCAATCACACAACTCACAAAGAAAACCGTACACTTTACCTGGACTCCCGAGGCACAAGACGCATTTAGCCAACTAAAGACTCTGTTCACAGGCACACCAATACTAATCCATCCAGATCCAGAACTACCATTCACGGTAGAAGTGGATGCATCTGATTCAGCAATAGGGGCGGTTTTGTCACAACGTGCAGGAGATAAAGAGTTGCTTCACCCTTGTGCCTATTTTTCTCGCCAAATGTCCCCAGCCGAGAAAAATTACGACATCGGGAATAAGGAACTACTTGCAATCAAGGAAGCTTTCACGGAGTGGAGACACCTTTTGGAGTGGGCCACCATTCCCATAATCTTCTTGACTGATCCCAAGAACCTTGAGTTTCTGCATAACGCCAAAAGATTATCCTCCAGACAGGCCAGATGGAGCCTGTTCTTTTCTCGTTTTAACTTTATTATTACCTACCGTCCAGGTTCTAAGAACGGCAAAGCAGACGCGCTGTCCAGAATGTTCTCTGACTCCTCCCAAGAAAATAAGAATCAAACCACGATCCTGCCTGAAAGAAACTTCTTGGGGGCCACCCATTCGGGGGATTTATGGAAACTAATTAAAGATGGATATCAGAGTGACTCTTTCCTTAGCCACCCCACTAGTGAGGCTAACCTTCACTTCCAGGATGGTTATTGGATCAAACCGGATCATCAACTATATGTTCCCGAAATAGCTTGACTTGAAGTCCTTAAACTGGCTCATGCTTCCAAGTTGGCCGGTCACTTGGGCATAAAAAAAACTCAAGAACTGTTATCTCGTTCCTTCTGGTGGCCCAATTGTAAAGGGGATGTGAAAAGGTATGTTTCTTCGTGTTTGACCTGTGCGCACTACAAGACACCACGTTCTTCCCCTCTGGGATTATTACAACCACTTCCGGTTCCATCTCGCCCTTGGGGCTCAGTCTCTATGGACTTCGTGGTCGATTTACCTCGAAGGGTTATGGTCCTGGGCTGTAGCCTTGCTCACTAGACCACAGAGCTTCCTGGACAGTTTCTGTTACTTTTTTGAACCACCTCCTTGACCTGAATGTTCCTGCTTTTGGTTTGACCAATCAGATCTGTATACGCCCTATTTAAGGAAGACCATGTCACTTCCTCCCTTGCCAGATTATTGTGCTATCTCAGCCGTAGTCTTGCTTCAGCCTCTCAGTATTTGTCTGCTAACCTGCTCGTGTACCGAACTCTGCCTCCATCGACTACTCTCCAGCCTCATCCTGAATCCTTGTACCTGCCATCCCATGTACTGACCCAGGACTGCCTGACTACTCTCTTGCCTTCCTCGTTCTTCGGCACTCATCTACCACGTGCACCTTATCGGGTCCATTGAGCCACCGCCATTCCTGCATATCGGGATCATTCATCCATTACGTTTCCGCGCTCCTCTGTTCCTGTGTCGCTGCCATTGGACTCCTTCCCCTCTTCAAGTAACTTCTACAAGCAATTGTGCAGGTAACCTTAACAACGTGGCGACTACATCTCATGGCCACATGAGCCCTGTGGGGGCTGTACTAGAGGAGGAGGAGGACATTCGAGCACAAGCAATGTGTAGATAAATGGGTGGTTTTTCTACATAGGTGACAGGAGAGGAGAAGCAGAAGGAGCAGGAGCAGCCAGAGGAGCTACAGGGCGATGAGGAAGACAAGGCAGAGGACCCAGACACACCGTGGCAGTATGCTGTGGAGATGGAGGCAGGAAGTCCCTCTGAGTCACTTACGCAAAAATGGCCCGATGCATGCTTAATTGCTGGCTCTCCACCATGTTAGACCCTCGCTACCAGTCCAAAATGGGGATCTTTTTCACACCCTCTTAGAGGAAGGACAAACTGAACTTTATCGAGACATCCTATGTAATCAGTTGGCCGATGACTATGTGCGGGTCTTCCCGAGGGGGCCCTCTGCATTCACGTTCCACTGCCATTGCTGCTGGGGGGTGGGGTGGGGGGCAGGAGCAGTTCCAGCTCCATCAGCAGCAACTTAAGTCTGGAGTCGCTGATGAGCAGTTTTCTTCACCCACCTACTGAAGAAGCTACTCACCAGCAGCAGCAGCTAGACATTGAGCAGAACCTGAACCAGCAGATTGTGGCATACTTGGAGTGCACCCTGCCACCCCAAATCAAAGATCCCTTGACTATTGGGCAGGCAACCTCGATTTGTGGCTGCAACTGGCCAAGTTTGCCCTGGACAGCCTTTCCTGCCCGGCCAGCAGTGTGTCATCAGAGCGGGTGTTTAGTGGGGTGGGGGCCATTTTTACCCCAAGGAGAACTCGCTTGTCCACCCAAAATGTGGAGAAACTGACCTTTGTGAAGATGAATCAGGGGTTGGTCAGCCAGGATTTTCAAACACCAGTGCCTCATGCATCAGACTAGATCATCCATGGTGCCACACCAACACTTTGACAAAAGAGACCTGTTTCTTCTGGCTACCTGCTTCAGCTACTATTCTGATGCTGCCACCCGCCTGATGCCACACCTGCTGCCAGGTGCTCATACTGCCAGCCACTGTCTTCAGCTGGTACTGGTATTGCCCCCCCACCTCCCCACTCTGTCACTGGGCCACTATGTAGTCTCCTCATGCTGCTGCTGTTACCTCAACACTATATCACTGGGCCACTCTGTGGTCTCCTCATGCTGCTGCCACCTCACCCACTATGTCACTGGGCCACTCTGTGGTCTCCTCATGCTGCTTCCACCTCATCACTATGTCATTGGGCCACTCTGTGGACTTCTCATGCTGTTCCCACCCTTCCCACTCCATGACTGGGCCACTATTTTTCCTTTTGGCCTGGTTGACATCATCATTTATTTGACTCTTCTTCAGAAGGAAGGAAAAATGAGACGCACAATGGATCCCGTCTATGCAGCAGGTGTAAGACCTGTATGATATGGTCTTTATGCATTAGAATTGGTTTATGATTTGGTATTCAGAAGCAGGAGTGGGTACAAAACACAGAAGACATGCAAATATTCCATTCACGTGTCATCTCTGTTTTGGATCCACTCCTTTTTTTTGGCTTTTGATGAATTACTGACCAAATGCTGACCGAGTGAAGGCGGATGCTCAACAGACAGGATCAGTTTTTTGGGGGGTTATTGTTCTGATGGATCAGAGGAATGGCAAAATAATCAGTGACGTCAACACAAACTTACTGCTGACACCCTCTCCACTCTGTCGGGGGGCTCTACTTGTATAAGTGTTTAATAGAACAGGTTCTGTAGACATCTATGTGGAATCAGCAGACGACGGTGTAAAAGGAGTGCGCTTCTTCTTGACGCTAACATCTTGAGTTATTTGGTCAGTTTTGGCCACATAACTGCACAAATAAGTGAAGTGTGCATTGATTCTAAGAGCAACTCCTTCATCTGCGTGCCATACTGACTCACAGTTTTGTTTCACTACCACAGAAGACTTCCCATGCATGTTACTGCAAGGCACAGTGTTCTACACTACTATACAGGCTCTCAGCAGCCAGGAAATAGCTGTTTTTTAATGCGATTTGCCACAAATAAATTTGTATCGAATAAAATCTTTTCGGAAAATTCGGCGATCTGGCCGAATCGAATTTTTGAGAAATTCGCTCATCTCTACCACAGAAAATAAACAGCTTCCCTGATTGCCGCGTGTAGGAGCAGATTGGGCCCGGGGAGTGCAGCACTCCCAAGGAAAAGACTCTGAGATGCTTTGGTCACAATTGGTCGAAATTTTCGATCACAGACATTAGCTCCAGGTGTCAACTCCAGAGTGGGCGCCTTATTTTAAGACCCAACGTATACAGTTGTAAGGTGGTTAAAACTTCTGTCTTTGGTTTAAGTTGGAAATCCACCCAAGGTGATCTTCTGATATATCATATAGACACTCCAGGTGATGGTGAAGCCTATAAGATCACACTCATAATTTCTAGAAATACAGAAAAGTCTAATTCCCTCAGTGCCACTGAACACAACATTCTAAACAAACAGCATTGGTAAATGGGTTTGGACTCTTTGAAGAGATGTACAGCCCCTTTGTTCTGGACTTATTACACAATTACAGGAGATATATATTCGGACATTACCTGCTAACTTGATTGATGATTTATTAGAATCACATCCTAAAGTGTCTCCATCAATCACAATATAATGACCCAATTATATGCTACTCATTATATATTCATTGAATCGGCACTTTATTAGAAACACCCATATACTAGAGCTTTAGACTTCCTTTGGCCTTCTGAAGCATATCATATTATTGTGATTATCAGTGGTAGAAAACAGAACTGGATCGCACATCCACAATGCTATGCTTTGATCTAATTCAACTGGCTTCTCAGCGCTATATTAAAGTGTACAGCCCCCCATACTTAATGCTGTACAAGAGGCATTAGTAAACATTTTGATCAAAAGGCATAAACCCACTCACCACGCCAAGGTCGCCTCTTTGAGTGGGACCTACTCTGACAAAGAGGCGCAGCGACAATGCGGTGACAAAGCGGCACTGCCCTAGTGGGCTGCGGGACCCAGGAGTCAAACAGCACCGCTGCTAGTTAACAATGTCACCCCTGGCACTGGGTCCCACCAACCGACCAGCACAGCGCCACAAAAACTAAGGCCACCACTCAGTACTGCACCGTGTGAACAGTTGTCTAACACAACATGTCCATTGCTATCAGGAGCTACAGGTCAATGACCACTTATATGCAGACTTCTGTGATTAAAACCACCTGTGCCGAATGCGAGTAGTGCTGATACCAGTAGTATCATATTATTGTGACATAGATTCCAGCAGGTTTTGAAAACATTCTACAGATATATTAGTCCATGCGGACAGAAAAGTTTCTTGCAGTTTCTCAAATTATATGGAGGTAGAGACATGCTCTGAACCTTCTACCTTGTCAATCCATGACTATATAGCCCCTGTGGCATGGTCCTTCTGAAAGTGTCCTTCTGCCATAGGGTAAACAGCTGCCATGAAGGGATAAACTTTGTGGACCACAACCCTAAATGTTTAAATGTCCATCCACAGGTATCAGAGGATCCAGGGTGTGCCTAGAACACATTCTTTCTGTTGTTTCTTGCCTGTAAATGTATTGCATTAAGATGTACACTTTTCAGTAAAAGTTCGGGTTCGAGTTCGGTGCAGAGCAGCCAATCAACAAGCGTTTAACTCGTGTGCCCTTAGAAGCCATAACATCCATGCCTACTAATGGCATGGCTGTGATTGGCCAGTGCAGCATTTGACCCAGCCTCTATATAAGCTGGAGTCACGTAGCACTGCACGTCAATCTGCTCTTACTAGTGTAGGGATAGGATGCTGCTGCTGTGAAGGAGAGTATAGGAAAGAATCTGTTATCAGAAGTGCTTGTTAACTCTTAAACACCCATTTTTTGAAAGACCCTACATCTGGGGCCTTTGCTGAATTTGTCACAGTCAAATACAAGCTTTAGATACTGCTGTTATATTCTAAGTTTAAAAAAAACACCAATTTTTTGCAAGTCCCTACATCTGGGGCCTTTACTGCATTTGTTACAGTCAAATACAAACTTTAAATACTGCAGTTATATTCTGGGTTTAAAAAAACACCCATTTTGGACAAGACCCCACATCTGGGGCCTTTGCTGCATTTGTCACAGTCAAATACAAGAGTTAGCTACTGCTGTTATATTCTGGTTTAAAAAAAATAAAAAACATTTTGTGCAAGACCCTACATGTGGAGCCTGTGCTGCATTTGTCACAGTCAAATACAACCGTTAGATACCGCTGTTATATTCTGGTTTTAAAAAAAAACACCCATTTTGTGCAAGACACTACATTTGGGGCCTTTGCTACATTTGTCACAGTCAATACTGCAGTTACATTGTTGGTTGACAAATTTTATTTTTTTGTGACTGTGAAGTAATTGTATAAAATTCGCCTGTCACACTATTGTGTGACCTCAAGAAATTTTTCCTCTTTATGACACCGACACTGCCTTACGCTCAGTGAACTTAATTGTTGACTATTGGCGGTTACATTGTCGCCTGACATAAGCCATCTGTTATTTTGGTGGGTGAACACAAAGAATGAAGAGAGCGTCAAATAAGGGACGTGGCCCCGGTCGTGGTGCTGCTGGTGGAGCTCCTGTTGCAGGGAGAGGACGTGGTCGATCTGTGCCAGCTACACACACAAGTGAAACCCCTTCCTCATGTGCGAGTAGGCGACAGAACCTAGTGGACAAGGAAATACATTTCACTAATTCATCTGTTACATTGTTGGGTGACAAATGCTCATCTTTTGCGCTAGAAAGTACATTTGCAGCCTACACTGCATTTAGGACAGTATGAATGGTGAGGCCAGAACAAGTATATGCGATAGTAGATTTGGTGGCTGATAGTGCCTCCAGTTCCTTCACATTGCCTCCCACCCAGTCTCCTGCTGAAAGATCAGAGTTGGCACCTGCAGCCCATGGCCATCAGTCTTTCACCTCACCCCTTTGCCAAGCAGTCTGAGCCCCAAGTCATGGAGCAGTCTGTTATGCTTTTTGATGACTCTGCTAGCAGGGTTTCCCAGGGACATCCACATAGCCCTGCCCCAGAAGTCGAAGAGATTGCACTGATGCCCAACCACTTATGTTTCAGGATGAGTACATGTGAGACCACTGCAGCACGTCTCAGATGATGACGAAACATAGCTGCCAACTGCTGTGGCTTTCGAAAGTGTGCAGACCAACAAGGAGGGCAGGGGTGAAGACTGGGTGGAAGATGATGTTGAGGACGATGAGGTCCTCGACCCCACATGGAATCAAGCTCATGCGAGTGACCTGTGTAGTTCGGAGGAAGAGGGGGTGGTCGCACAGAGCCACCAACACAGCAGAAGAGGGAGCAGGGTGCAAAAGCGGAGCGGCCATCCCCTAGACAGTATGCCTGCTACTGCCCACCGCACCAAGGGACCGAGCACACCAAAGCCAGCTCCAAGGAGTTCCCTGGCGTGGCAGTTCTTCAGACAATGTGCTGACGACAAGATACGAGTGGTTTGCACTCTGTGCAATCAGAGCCTGAAGCGAGACATAAACGTTCTCAACCTGAGCACAACCTGCATGACCAGGCATTTAAGTGCAAAGCACGAGCTGCAGTGGAGTAGACACCTCAAAAACCAAGAAAGGTCTCTGGCTCCTCCTGCTTCCTCTTCTGCTGCAGTATTGGCCTCTTCATCCCCCTCTGGAGTGACAGTGGCGCCTGCCACCCCGCAAACAGAGGATCTGCCAGCAACGCGGCCACCTGGGTCACCAAGCATCTCCACAATGTCCCATGGAAGCGTTCAGCTGTTTATCTCCCAAACACTGGAGCGAAAGAGGAAGTACCCCCCTACCCACCCGCGATCCCTGGCCCTGAATGCCAACATTTCAAAATTACTGGCCTTTGAAATGCTGTAATTCAGTCTGATGGAGATGGAGAGTTTTAAAAGCCTTATGGCAGTGGCTGTCCCACAGTACGTCGTGCCCAGCCGCCACTACTTTTCCAGGCGAGCCATCCCTTCCCTGCACAACGAAGTGGGGGGACAAAATGAGGTGTGCACTGCGCAACGCCATCTGTGGCAATGTCCACCTAACTACGGATACGTGGACCAGTAAGCACGGTCAGGGACGTTATATCTCCCTAACAGCACACTGGGTAAATGCAGTGGCGGCTGGGCCTGAGGCGGATAGCAGTTTGGCGCATGTCCTTCCACCACCGAGGATTGCAGGGCGCTTCTCTTTGCCTCCTGTTGCTTCCTCCTCCTCTACCGCCTCCTCATCCTCTACCGCCTCCTCATCCAGACAGCGTAAAACCTTCACCACCAATTTCAGCAGAGCCAGGGGTAAACGACAGCAGGCAGTTTTAAAGCTTATCTGTTTGGGGAACAAACCCCACACTGCGCAGGAGCTGTGGACAGGCATGGAACAATAGACTGATGAGTGGTTGGTGCCAGTGAGCCTCAAGCCCGGCCTGGTGGTGTGCGATAATGGGCGAAATCTCGTAGCAGCTCTGGGCCTAGCCGGTTTGACACACATCCCTTGCCTGGCGCATGTGCTGAATTTGGTGGTGCGAAAAAAATTACCCCAATATATCAGAGCTGCTGCAAAAAGTGCTAGCCATATGTGCGCGCTTTCGGCGTACTCACCCTGCTGCTGCTCGCCTGTCAGCACTGCAGCGTAACTTCGGCCTTCCAGCTTACCGCCTCATATGCAACGTGCCCACAAGGTGGAACTCCACCTTGCACATGCTGGCCAGACTGCAGCAGCAGGCAATAGTGGATTTTCAGCTGCAGCAAGCACGGGTGAGTCGCTTTGCGGAACAGCACCACTAAACCACCAATGACTGGGCCACCATGCGATACCTATGTTCCTTGTTGTGCTGTTTCGAGTACTCCACCAACATGGCCAGTGCCGATAACGCCGTTCTCAGTGTTACTATCCCTTTTCAATGCCTCCTTGAAAATACGCTTTGGGCGATGATGGAAGAGGATGTGGCACAGAAGGAGGAGGAGGAGGAAGGAGGAAGAGGGATAATTTCCAAGGGTTTCAGGCCGGTCATTCACAAGTGGCTCCGAGGGTGGGTTCCTGCACCCACAAACGCCATGTACAAAATTGTCCAGCAAGGGCACAGTTTTGAAGTATGACGAGGTAAAGGATGAGGAGGAGATGGAGGAGGAGGAACCGTGTTCGCAGCAGGGTGGCACCCAAACCAGCTCATGGCCATCACTGGTGCATGGCTGGGGGGATACAGAGGACACAGACGATACACCTCCCACAGAGGACAGCTTGTCATTGCCTCTGGGCAGCCTGGCACACATGAACAATTACATGCTGCAGTGTCTTCTCAACGACCGCCGAGTTGGCCACATTCTAACTTGTGCTGATTACTGGGTGGCCACGCTGCTGGATCCCGTTACAAGGACAACATACCTTCCTTAATTCCGTCACTGGAGCGTGATCGTAAGATGCACGAGTACAAATGCACGCTGGTAGACGCGCTGCTGGTGGCATTCCCACCTGACAGCGGGGGCACAGTGAAAGCACAAGGCGAAGGGAGAGAAGGAGGAAGAGGTCACCAACACAGCTGGGGCACCACCAGCACCTCAGAAGGCAGGGTTAGCTTGGCCGAAATGTGGAAAAGCTTTGTCAGCACTCCACAACAACCAGCACCACCAGCTGATATGGTACGTCTTAGCAGGAGGCAGCATTTCAGCAACATGGTGGAGCAGTATGTGTGCACACGCCTACACGTACTGAATGATGGGTCTGCCCCTTCAACTTCTGGGTCAACAAATTGGGCACATGGTCTGAGCTTGCCCTTTATGCCTTGGAGGTGCTGGCCTGCCCTGCAGCCAGTGTATTGTCTGAACGTGTGTTTAGCACGGCAGGAGGCGTTATCACAGACAAGCGCAGCCGCCTGTCCATAGCCAATGTGGCCCAGCTCACGTTCATTAAAAAATAACCAGGCATGGATCGCACAAGACTTGTCCATACCTTGTGCAGAATAGACATGTATACCGGCCTTCCCCAGCCATTGCTATACTCCAGTGCAATTGCTCATTGTTGTATTTTAGATTTTCCACTCTTTTGGGGTGTACCCTAATTTAAATTAAAAAAATAAAACCAAAAACCAGTGTTGGCTACCTCCTCCTCCTCCACCGCCGCTTCCACCTACACCGCTACGTCCACCGCCTCCTCAACCTCCTACTCCATAAGGACCTCCACCTCATAGATCAAGATTATTATTTTAAAGTCATTTCACTAATTTGTCTGATACATTGTTGGGTTACATATCCCAAATTTTTGGCTGTGATATACCCCTGCTCTACATTGTGGACAGGGAAATACAAACCGGATTCCAAAAAAGTTGGGACACTAAACAAATTGTGAATAAAAACTGAATGCAATGATGTGGAGATGGCAAATGTCAATATTTTATTTGTAATAGAACGTAGATGACAGATCAAACGTTTAATCCGAGTAAATGTATCATTTTAAAGGAAAAATACGTTGATTCCAATTTTCACGGTGTCAACAAATCCCAGAAAAGTTGGGACAAGTAGCAATAAGAGGCTGGAAAAAGTAAATTTGAGCATAACGAAGAGCTGGAAGACCAATTAACACTAATTAGGTCAATTGGCAACATGATTGGGTATAAAAAGAGCTTCTCAGAGTGGCAGTGTCTCTCAGAAGCCAAGATGGGTAGAGGATCACCAATTCCCACAATGTTGCGCAGAAAGATAGTGGAGCAATATGCGAAAGGTGTTACCCAGCGAAAAATTGCAAAGACTTTGCATCTATCATCATCAACTGTGCATAACATCATCCGAAGATTCTAACAATCTGGAACAATCTCTGTGCGTAAGGGTCAAGGCAGTAAAACCATACTGGATGCCCGTGATCTCCGGGCCCTTAAACGACACTGCACCACAAACAGGAATGCTACTGTAAAGGAAATCACAGAATGGCTCAGGAATACTTCCAAAAACCATTGTCAGTGAACACAATCCACCGTACCATCCGCCGTTGCCAGCTGAAACTCTACAGTGCAAAGAAGAAGCCATTTCTACGCAAGATTCACAAGCTCAGGCGTTTTCACTGGGCCAGGGATCATTTAAAATGGAGTGTGGCAAAATGGAAGACTGTTCTGTGGTCAGACGAGTCACGATTCGAAGTTCTTTTTGGAAATCTGGGATGCCATGTCATCCGGACCAAAGAGGACAAGGACAACCCAAGTTTTTATCAACACTCATTTCAGAAGCCTGCATTTCTGATGGTATGGGGTTGCATGAGTGCGTGTGTCATGGGCAGCTTGCATGTCTGGAAAGGCACCATCAATGCAGAAAAATATATTCAGGTTCTAGAACAACATATGCTCCCATCCAGACGTCATCTCTTTCAGGGAAGACCCTGCATTTTTCAACAAGATAATGCCAGACCACATTCTGCATCAATCACAACATCATGGCTGCGTAGGAGAAGGATCCGGGTACTGAAATGGCCAGTCTGCAGTCCAGATCTTTCACCTATAGAGAACATTTGGCGCATCATAAAGAGGAAGGTGCAACAAAGAAAGCCCAAGACGATTGAACAGTTAGAGACCTGTATTAGACAAGAATGGGAGAGCATTCCTATTTCTAAACTTGAGAAACTGGTCTCCTCGGTCCCCAGACGTCTGTTGAGTGTTGTGAGAAGAAGGGGAGATGCCACACAGTGGTGAAAATGGCCTTGTCCCAACTTTTTGGGGATTTGTTGACACCATGAAATTCTGATTCAACATATTTTTCCCTTAAAATGGTACATTTTTTCAGTTTAAACTTTTGTTCTGTGATTTATGTTCTATTCCGAATAAAATATTAGAAGTTGGCACCTCCACATCATTGCATTCAGTTTTTATTCACGATTTGTATAGTGTCCCAACTTTTTTGGAATCCGGTTTGTACATTTCACTAATTCATCTGTTACATTGTCGGGTGAAATTCACCAAATTTTGGCCGTGTTATACCCCTGCTCTACCTAGTAGACAGGGGAATAAATTTCAGTAATTTGTCTGTTACATTGTCGGGTGAAATTCACAAATTTTTGGCTGTGATATACCCCTGCTCTACCTAGTAGACAGGGAAATACATTTCACTAATTTGTCTGTTACCTTGTCGGGTGAAATTCACCAATTTTTGGCTGTGATATAGCCCTGCTCTACCTAGTAGACAGGGAAATACATTTGACTAATTTGTCTGTTACATTGTCGGGTGAAATTCACCAATTTTTGGCTGTGATATATCCCTGCTCTACCTAGTAGACAGGGAAATATATTTGACTAATTTGTCTGTTACATTGTCGGGTGAAATTCACCAATTTTTGCCTGTGATATACCCCTGCTCTACCTAGTGGACAGGGAAATACATTTCACTATTTTGTCTGTTACACTGTCGGGTGAAATTCCCAAATTTTTGGCTGTGATATACCCCTGCTCTACCTAGTGGACAGGGAAATACATTTCACTATTTTGTCTGTTACATTTTTGGGTGACAAATGCTCATCTTTTGCGCTAGAAAGTACATTTGCGGCCTACACTGCATTTAGGACAGTATGAATGGTGAGGCCAGAACAAGTACAGACTATAGTAGATTGGGGAAATGACAGTGCCTACAGTTCCTTCGCATTGACTCCCACCCTTTCCCCTGCTGAAAGATCAGAGTTGGCACCGGCAGCCCATGGCCTTTGTCTTTCAACTCACCCCCTTGCAAATCAGGCAAGCAGTCTGAGACCCAAGTCATGCAGCAGTCTGTTATGCTTTTTCATGACTCTGCTGGCAGGGTTTCCGTGGGCCATCCACATAGACCTGCACCAGAAGTGGAAGAGATTGAGTGCACTGATGCCCAACCACTTATGTTTCAGGATGAGGACATTGGAAGACCACAGCAGCACGTCTCTGATGATGACAAAACACAGGTGCCAACTGCTGCGGCTTTCTGCAGTCTGCAGACCGACAAGAAGGGCAGGGGTAACGAGTGGGTGGAAGATGATGTGGAGGATGATGAGATACTAGACCCCACATGGAATCAAGGTCATGCGAGTGACCTGTCTAGTTTGGAGAAAGAGGCGGTGGTCACACAGAGGCACCAGCACAGCAAAAGAGGGAGCAGGGTGCAAAAGCGTCTGTTGCAATCTTGGGTGAAATTTTAAAATTTTTGATGTGAATAAACCCCTGCTCTGCATAGGTGACAGGGACATAAATTTCCAAAAATCGACTGTTACATTGTCAAGTAACATTTTACCAATTTTGCCGTATACAAACCCCTGCTCTGCATAGGTGACAGGGACCTAATTTTTGTAAAATTGTCTTTTCAATTGGTGGGTGACATGAACACAGTTTTGCCGTGAATAAACCCCTGCTCTGCATAGTTGACAAGGACCGAAATTTTTAAAAATCGTCTGTTCCATTGGTGGGTGACATTAACCCATTTTTGCCAATGAAAAACCCCTGCTCTGCATAGGTGACAGGGACTTAAATTTCTAAAATTCGTCTTTAATTGACGGCACCTACTTTCATTCGATCCTTACGCTTTAACAACTTGTCCCACATTTCCGCTCGATCACATTTCAGCCATTGACCTCCCTTGGATGTGGTATCCCTTTCTCACACTGCCTCTCCGGCGTGGAACCCTGATTTGCCGCTAACCATGAGCAACATGGTAGGCGCAGAAAAGAACATCGAAAGTTGATAGAGAAGATATCCAATTGGATCGTGGACGTCACGGGGACGTGCGACATGGTTAAGCAGTATGTCTGCACACGCCTACACGTACTGACTGATGGGCCTGCCCCCTTCAACTTCTGGGTCTCCAAATTGGGCACATGGCCTGAGCTTGCCCTTTACGCCTTGGAGGTGCTGGCTTGCCCTGCAGCCAGTGTATTGTCTGAACGTTTGTTTAGCACGGCTGGAGAGGGTTATCACAGGTTATATTTCACAATGTTTTGGGTCTACCCAAATTGAATCAAAAAAATAAAATAAAAAACAAAACCAAAAAACAGTGTTGGCTACCTTCTCCACCGCCGCTTTCACCTACACCGCCATATCCACCCTCTCCTCAACCTCCTACTCCATATGGACCTCCTCCTCCTAGATCAATATTATTATTTTTTATTTTTACGTATTTTATGTTATTTTAAGTCATTTCCCTATTTACATTTGTTTGCAGAGCATTTGCCATGCTCTTAACCATTTGCAGCCCTCTAGCCCTCTTCATGACATTTTTTGAGCCATTTTAGTGCTCAAAAGTTTGGGTCCCCATTGACTTCAATGGGGTTCGGGGTTCACGTTCGTGGTCAAGTTCGGGTCCCAAACTCAAACTTTTTTGTGAAGTTCGGCCAATCCCGTCGAACCCGGACATCCAGGTGTCCGATCAACTCTAGTTGGCAGCTGACCCACAGACGTAAGAGACACCAATGCGAAGCACCAGGGGTACAGGCGAGGCACACAGACAGAAGCAAATGGATCTAGAATGTGCTCCAGCAGTCAAAATGACCTGGCATATCTATTAAGACCTATTGCACAGGCAAGAGATAGTCTAGAATAAACTCTAATTCAATACACAAAAAGGTAAAGTTTAACATGGAATATATAGTTCTGCTTCCCTTTAACAAATTAGTGACCATCATATCTATGTGGCGGGATGAGGCTTTTATAGGACTGTGACTACACAGGGGATAGTTATCTGCAGATTGGCCAGCTGCATGGCATTATGGGCGATCTTGTGTTCCTGGGCTTCTTACTTTTACTTTGCAACACGTGCAGCCTACATTTGTTAAAACTCCATGTGATAGGGCTCCTGCTCTCCACTTTAATAATGGAAGAATTTGAAAAGCCCCAGTCAGGACTGGGCTTAACTTCCCTGATTATTTCTTTTTCATAGCATATCCAAAATCACTCTCCTACTGCAGGAGTTTCTTTAGTATTAAAAATAGTGTTGAGCAAATCAAAGTATCTGAAGTGGACTTTGATTCAAATCCGCAACAAATCTGAATTTCCTCATGCTTTGTGGTAACGAATAGTTTTTTTTCCTAAAATGTAGGCTGCATGTGTTGCAAAGTAAAAGTAAGAAGCCCAGGAACACAAGATCGCCCATAATGCCATGCAGCTGGCCAATCTGCAGATAACTATCCCCTGTGTAGTCACAGTCCTATAAAAGCCTCATCCCGCGTGGTCTCCGCCATTTCACTGTGAGACCATTTCAGCCATTTCAGGGAGAGACATGACCAGCACAAATGCGCTAGGGACAGTGTTGCTACAAACAGTTAAAAATAAAATGGAGAGGGAGAGTGCAGGGACAGTGCAGGGAGATCATAGGGAGAGTTTTTTGAGACTGGACAGAGAGCATAGGAAGACTGCACAGACAGTGCAGGCTGAGTGTAATCACCCTGTGCATCTTGTTCACCTGCCAGTCATACTTAATCTGTTATTATATGCATAGACTTACTGTGCGCCAGACTCAGTCTTGGTGGACTAATATATCACCACATTTATCTTGTCCACCAGCTGCAGCATTCATACTTAATCTGTTAATATATGTATGTATATATATATATATATATATTTACTGTGCTTACTAAGTCTCAACAGGCATATTACCGCGTTTATCTTGCTCACCTGCTGCAGCATTCCCACTTAATCTGTTAATATATATGTATATATATTTACTGTGCATCAGACTCAGTCTTAACAGGCGGTCTAATATATCGCCACAATTATCTAGTTCACCTGCTGCGACATTCATACTTAATCTGTTTAAATATATATATATATATATATATATATATATATATTTATTTACTGTGCATCAGACTCAGTCTTAACACGTGGTCAAATATATTACTGCATGTATCTTGTTCAGCTGCTGCACCATTCATACTTAATCTGTTCTGTTATACATAGACTTACTGCGCATCAGACAGGCGGTGTAATATATTGCCACGTTTATCTTATTCACCTGCTGCACCATTGAAATTTAATCTGTTCTGTTATACACAGGCCAGCACAGACTTGGGGGAGAGGTCTGCTGCAGACTCCTCTAGGCGTGAAACTACCAATGAGAAAAGTGAGGTGGGAGCACATGTTGCGAGAGTTCAGGGACGTGCACAAGAGACAGATAAGGGTGACATTAGTGAGTAACAAACTTATGTAGCTGACAATCTGGGAGCCGGGTGAAGAGGCCATCATCATCTGGGGGCGAGGGTGGCAGCATGCCCATGAGACAGCAGGGTGGAAGAAGTGGGAGATCTGCAACTAAAGGCGAGAGGGGTACACTGTCTGCTACTTAGGATACTACCTGTGAGGAACCTCCTAGCAGTGCATGGGCTCGTTAAAGCAGCGGTAGGCAGGCATCATGCAGTGGGTGGAGTGAAAATGCCATACTTGGCAATGTGGGAGTTTTTCAGCAAGTCGCTGGGGGACGTTAGCAGGGTGGTACGTAGGATATGTGGGCAGGTGAGGTGTGGTCAGGGTGCTAATGTTGGCATGACGGCCCTGCATCAACACGTGGAGCGTCACCATAAAATGACGTGGGAAAATCCTGTTGCTCATTTAATGTTACAGCCTGATGCAGCAACCGCTACATCTCCCATCGGCCTGCACCCCCTCTCCAGCAGTCAGGGCTCTCCAACATCAGAAGAAGGGAGCTGTCGTTCTTTCCTTGACTTCAATGTCGTCTATAGCTCCTGATGCTCCTACTCCTTCTACCACTTTTCACTTACTTCGAAAGCAATCGATCACTGAGGCGAATGCTAAAAGACAACAGTATGTGTGCACTTCCAATGCCGAAGATGCTGAACGTTGCTGGTACTACAGTCCTTCCCTTTCCATGTAGTTTATTCTGCACCCACGTGGAATTAAGCTTTTATAGGGCTTTGACAACATAGGGGATGGCTACCTGCGGCTGCTTAGCATTATGGGTGATATAATGTTCCCGGGCTTCTCACTTTAACTTTTAAACACATGCAGCCACCATTTTAGGAAAACCTTATTCGTTACCACAAAGCGCAAGGAAATTTGACTTCATTACAAATTGAAGTTTTCTTGGGTTTCTGGATGCTAGGCACTTGAGTCAGTGTGGGAGCCAATGCCCCAATTAGCGATTGCTAAAAGACACCAGTACGTGTGCATTTCCAATGGTGAAGATGCTGAACATTGCTCTTACTACAGTCCCTCCGTTTCCATGTAGTTGACTCTGCACATTTCAGAGAATTGATGGCTTGTGCCCACTCAAGGTGGAGAGCCCCAAGTCGACATTACTTTTCCAAAAAAGCTGTACTAGCCCTGCACACGTATGTTGAGCAGAGGATGGGCCAGTCCTTGGGTCTTTCGGTGTCTGATGTATGGAGTTACAACTATGGTCAAGGACAATATATGTCGTTCACAGCCCACTCAGTAAATGGGCTTTGAACCTGACAGTAAGGGCTCATGCACACAACAGTATTTTGCATTCAGTATACTGGCCATTTTTTTAGTTCAGTATGCGGTACATATACTGAACCATTCATTTCAATGGTTCAGCAAAAAAAACTGAAGTGTCTCTGTGTGCATTCCGTTTCAGTATTTCCGTACCGTGAAAAGATAGAACATGTCCTATTCTTGTCCGCAAATCACGGTGCTTGGCTCCATTCAAGTCAATGGGTCCGCAAAAAAACGGAACACATACGGAAATGCATCCATATGTCTTACGTATCCGTTCCGTTTTTGCTGAACCATCTATTGAAAGGGTTATGCCTAGCCCAATTTTTTCTATGTAATTACTGTATAATGTATATGGCATATGGAAAAATGGAACGGAAAAACGGAAAGGAAACGGATACAAAAAACAGAACAACAGATCCATAAAAAACGGTCCGCAAAACACTGAAAAAGCCATACGGTCGTGTGCATGAGCCCTAACTGTGACCTGTAATACTGACACACAGTGATTCGACAGCTAACAGAAGGGACTAAAAAGCATGTGTTTGAAATGGCACAACATGCATTAAAAGAACATTTTTTTCTCCAATACTTTATTGGCGCTGCCTGAAACATAGAAACATAGAAACATAGAATGTGTCGGCAGATAAGAACCATTTGGCCCATCTAGTCTGCCCAATATACTGAGTACTATGGATAGCCCCTGGCCCTATCTTATATGAAGGATGGCCTTATGCCTATCCCATGCATGCTTAAACTCCTTCACTGTATTTGCAGCTACCACTTCTGCAGGAAGGCTATTCCATGCATCCACTACTCTCTCAGTAAAGTAATATTTCCTGATATTACTTTTAAACCTTTGCCCCTCTAATTTAAAACTATGTCCTCTTGTAGCAGTTTTTCTTCTTTTAAATATTCTCTCCGCTTTTACCTTGTTGATTCCCTTTATGTATTTAAAAGTTTCTGTCATATCCCCTCTGTCTCGTCTTTCTTCCAAGCTATACATGTTAAGGTCCTTTAATCTTTCCTGGTAAGTGGTATCCTGCAATCCATGTACTAGTTTAGTAGCTCTTCTCTGAACTCTCTCCAAAGTATCAATTTCCTTCTGGAGATATGGTCTCCAGTACTGCGCACAATACTCCAAATGAGGTCTCACTAGTGCTCTGTAGAGCGGCATGAGCACCTCCCTCTTTCTACTGGTAATTCCTCTCCCTATACACCCAAGCTGTACTAGCCCTGCACACGGTGATGAATTAGACTTGATCTGCAATACTGATGCACAGTAATTCAACAGGTAACAGAAGGGATTAGCTATGAATCTTGCTACCCTGCACAGTGATGTAGACAGCGATAAATTACGTCTGTCTGTAAGGCCTATTTCACACTACCGTATGGCTATTTCTGTGTTTTGCGGTCCGTTTTTCACAGATCCGTTGTTCCGTTTTCTGTTTCTGTTGTATTTCCGTTTCGGTTGCGTTTTTCCTTTCCGTTTTTCCGTATGGCATATACAGTATACAGTAATTACATAAAAACAAATTGGGCTGGGTATGACATTTTCAATAGATGGTTCCGCAAAAAAACGGAACGGATACGGAAGACATACGGATGCATTTCCGTATGCATTCCATTTTTTTGCAGACCCATTGACTTTAATGGAGCCACAGAACGTGATTTGCGGCCAAAAATAGGACACGGAAACACGGAAATGGAATGCATACGGAGTACATTCAGTTTTTTTTGCGGACCCATTGAAATGAATGGTTCCGTATACGGACCGTATACGGAACGCAAAAAACGGCCCGCAAAACGGGAAAAAAAAACGGTAGTGTGAAAGAGGCCTAATACTGATGCGTACCTACACAACGGATTGTATGAATGTGGGTTCACTAGAATGCACATGGCGATACACTCTCCCTGCAGTCTCCCTGCAGTTTAAGTTCCAAGCCTTCACACTGAGATTGGGCCACCAAGTGGGATGAATATGATTAGGGCCTGAGTATACCTGATTTATCGCCATTCTTGACTACGAAGTTCGGCGAATCATCTGAATCGAATCTTGCAAAACTTCGCTCAACTCTAATTAAAACCCACATCTCGAGACTATGGTCCCCTTCTGTTTGACAAATGTAAACCCTATGTGACAATTTCCAACTAAAAGGAATTTTGATATAACATCATATGTGCCATATGTGTTGGTTATTTATGTCGTCAATGCTGCATGCAATGTAATACTTAAATAAAAGGGGTTAGTATATTTAAAATGTTACCGTTTTTTATCTTATCTTAAAAACAATTTCTAGATAACACACACTTTCAGGTCAGAGAATCATACAGTATCTGTTAGGCTACTTTCACACTGGCGTTTCTGGGTCCGCTTGTGAGATCCGTTTCAGGGCTCTCACAAGCGGCCCAAAATGGATCAGTTCAGCCCCAATGCCTTTTGAATGGATAAGGATCCGTTCAGAAAGCATTAATTTGGCTGCGTTTGGTCTCTGTTCCGCTTTTGAGGCGGACACTAAAACGCAGCTTGCAGCGTTTTGGTGTCCGTCTCATGATGAGGAGCCAAACGGATCCGTCCTGACTTACAAAGTAAGTCAATGGGGACGTATCCGTTTTCACTGACAGAATATGGTGCAATTGAAAACGGATCAGTCCCCCATTGACTGTCAATGTAAGTCAGGACGGATCCGTTTTGACTTAGACTTTTTTTGAATGAATAATGCAACGGATCCGTTATGAACGGATACAAGCGTTTGCATTATCAGTGCGGATCCGTCTGTGCAGATACAAGACGGATCCGCAGCGAACGCAGGTGTGAAAGTAGCCTTATCCCTGTAGACTATTATGCATTCTCTCTGGATGACTCTCAATCTAATATGTTCATTCTTTATGGAAATTAATTAGATGCAAGTTAATGGACTAGTATATAAAGTGACTGATAATATTAAGAAAAAAGTAAAATGTTTTAGAATGAGTTCAAATTAAATTTTTTAAAGACATACAGAATCTGCTCTATTGTTTCCTAGTCCATTAATTGCCAATATAATGTTTTAAGCCAGGAAAATATTGCTCTTGGTGCTAATAAGTTAATGTTGGAATATGCTCCAAGTTCAATTATAGTGTGGGTGTAGATATGTGAGATGTTTTTCCCTACTGATTTTCTATATTTAATCTGTACCCAAGTGGAATAACAGTAATTAAATAGAATTCTTTAAAGTTTAAATCAAATAGATATATAACATTACATATGCACAGCACATTGGAATCACAGTCTAATTGTTTGGAGTAAAATTAAATATATTCCTTTTTTTTACACATGGGTAGGCCAAGTCTGGCAATCACTACAGCCTGTATGATTTCAGATGTACCCCCTATGGGGATAAGGAATATAAGAAAACTCCATGGTTATCTAAATCTGAAAGATCATATAAGGGATATAATACCAGAGAACAAGGTCCATAAGACAAATAGAGTATAGGTAGCATATAACTGGACAGCTGCACTTCTA
Organism: Bufo bufo; assembly: GCF_905171765.1. Taxonomy (NCBI): domain Eukaryota; kingdom Metazoa; phylum Chordata; class Amphibia; order Anura; family Bufonidae; genus Bufo; species Bufo bufo. Next base: position 510,865,397 of record NC_053391.1, on the reverse strand, counting down.
CACTGCACATATAGAGGGCTATAGTTTGCAGGGAAATGGGTAACGAGGTCCATGAGGCAAATAGAACATAGGTAGTATACAGCAGGGCGGCTGAGGTCATGTGACAGGGCATGGGGTGTACGAACAGGAGTAGAGGTGGAAAAGGGAGGTATTACAAGGCTGAGTACAGTGGAAAATAAAGATGCAGTAGTAATGTGGGGAAACTAGTGTGGCACGAAACGTCCCAAAGCAATCGCAATGTTAAATGCTTCATCTATCACATATGGAGATTTGTTAATATTTTGATATTTTAGACTTTTTTCTTATTTCGAAGTAATCTTTTTGATTAAATTCCTGAGATACATACCTGTATGGTATTAAGGAACATTAAAATTAAATCTGCATTTAATCTGCATTTAATCTGCAACGTACGCAGTTAGCCAAAGGATCAGATTACATGCTGCCCATAGAAGTCTATAGATAGAGGAGCAGTAGCTGAGTGAGAAATAAACACAGAGATGGTTCTGCAGCCAATACTAAGTACTTTACTGTCTTACAGTTGCTTGATTCACATCTACACTACTCAGTACTGCTCTATAATCATTTCCATGTTTCTGCTGCTTTTCTGTATATGAAAGACAGTGATAGGGGTACAGCCTAAATGTTTTAAGATACAACAAAAAAACATTGGCAAGAATTCTAGTTTCTAGCTCTCTGAGAATGCCTACGTGACTGCCAATGTACTGCAGCTTCCCTGCAAAAAGGTAAGTGCTTATTGTTTAAACAGCATGCCTGACACACAGGAATAGCTGCTTGTGATTGGCTTCTGCACTATCCAATCACAGGCTTCAATGCAGAGGAAGCACCTGGGACTGGCTGTGTTCTAGAGATGGCTGGCTCTCCTCTGCTCTGGACTGCTTAATTAGGCAGAAGGCATGTGATCTCTGTGGACTTCACGATTTACTGTAGCACCAAGGTACCTTCTCCCCTATATACCCTATATAGGCAGACTGTGTCAATGTAACAATATTTAATCATGTTTGCATTGTGTATGGAAAAATATATACAGGATTGCAGCTTTGTTATGTGCATTCATGTGAAGTGTGTATTGTGTATTCCTCCCACTGCTCCATTCTTTTTCTCCTCTGGAGGGCTATTCATTAAAATACAATGCAAATTAAAATAGGTCATTAATATCAGATCAGTGGGGGCCAACTGCCAGCACTCCCACTGATCAGCTGTATGAAGAGAACGCAGCGCTTGTGCAAGCACTGCCTTCTCTTCACTGTTTACCTGCTCATCTTTGCAATTGCAGTAAGCAATGTAAATACAACTCTGCTGTTTCATTCCCTTCAATGGAATGGCTCCTTCCTATTCACTTGAACAGGAGGCGCTGTAATTACACCTGCTCACCGCTGCAAAGGCAATGGTGAGCAGGTAAACAGTGTAGAGAAGGCAGCGCTCTTACAAGCACTGCATACTCTTCATACAGCTGATCAGCGAGTGTGCCAGGAGTCTGCCCCCTATGATCTGACATTGATTACCTATTCTGAGGATAGCTCATCAATATAAAAAAAGAGACAACCCCTCTAAATGTGTATATAAGTGTGTGGAACATGTTATTAGAGGGTATATAGGTGTGTAGAGAGAGGATAGCAGCCATGAAGCCATGGTCACTCTGGAGATCCACAGCTCCGGACAACTACTGTATTAGCCGTATACTCCACAAATCTGGCCTTTATGGAAGAGTGGCAAAAAGAAAGCCATTTTTGAAAGTAAGCCATGAGAAGTCCCATTTGCAGTTTGCTGCAAGCCATGTAGGGGGCATTGTAAACATGTGGAAGAACATACAGAGCGTGACGGCATGACGTAAGGACGTAGGCGTTCTGTGGCTTCTCCCCCCTTGCCTCCCCGCTATGGTTGACATGCCCCGTACCGCTCCTGAACATGCTGCTCCACGCCTCCACTCCCGACCTGAGATTGCTGTAGGGCTGAGACTGGGAAACTGAATGCTGACTACGGCTGGGAAGTGAAGAGACAGCAGGACCGTGCAGCTCTGTGAAGCTCACCGCACGTGAGTGCCCTCCTGGAGTCTACCCGCTTGTTGTCTGTGTTTGAATTCCGAGATCTGGAGAAACTGGTATCTTGACACGCATGGTAATATTCAACCGGTCCCTCTGCGAGGGGCACTGCGGGAGGTGTGTAACTTTCCTGCAGGTCTGGAGGCTCTGAGATATCGAGCTTCTGCCAGTTTTGTGGTTTGAGTAGCGATCAGATTTGTAAAGTATCGGCTCACCCCTGATGGGAGTGAAAATCCAGCGGCTGGTTGCTTGTGTGCTCGGGTGACTCACAGATTTGTCTGCCGGGTTTGATGGGGAGAATTTTAGGGGTGAAGAAAACCTGATCGGCTGGAGCCCCTGTATCTGTATCTGAAGAGGACCTGACATCTTTTGAATCTGAAGTGCTGTGAGTAGTCACCACCTCAGTATTTTAACCGCATGGTCACTAACCCAACTAACTGAACTAACTGGTTCATGCATTCTACTAAGACATAACGGCATAGTTATCTAACTTCCTCTAACTTGACCCTGATGTACATCATCTACCTGGGATCTGCTATCATTTTTGTATGAGGAGATGTGATATACTACCTCAAGGAGGACCACCTGCACTTTGAAGAGACGTGATTTAAATCTGATCCTAATTTGGACAAACATTTCTTAATTTAACAGTTTCTTATCTTTCAGGCCTTTGAGGACAATGGCTGGGATGGCCTTAATATGTTATTACTTAAATGAAACTGTGCCATTTGGGATTTAAGTGCTTGGTGGTCTTTGTGATAAACTTGGGGTTTGTGTATTGGAGGGGTACTACCTACTACTATAGCATTGGCCCTATATAATACATCTATTGTGGGCTGAGGGGAGCGAGATAAGGAAGGAAAAAGGGTGTGAGAGTGTATGAAGTGGGGAGGATGCCCCCCGAGACCCAGAATAGGAGGTCTGCTGGACCCGCGTCCCCTAGGGGAGCCGGATCGAGCAGGCCTCTAACACAAATTGATCGATTTTCAAAATCTCTGCAGGCTAAGACTAGACAAGCCTTGCCGGCACAGCCATTATCGGGTACAAAGACTGGTGATAAACCTAGCCCATCTACGGAAGATTATAGTTTAGGGGGAAACAACGGTACTGAAAATAGGATGGAGTTGATTGATGAGAAACTAGCTGAGATTTTGAAAGTGGTACAAGTATCCAAACAATCTTTGACAGATCTCTCCACAAAAGTTGCTGCAGTCCAATCTGATATGTCAATCATTAAAGATCATATAAATAAGATCCGGGATAAATTTAAGGAACTACAGGGATTCACGCAGGAGATGAAAGTGGATCTTGATAAAATAGCCGAGAAAGTTAATGGCATAGATCTTGAGAACAAAGTATTAAAGACCAGACTAGCAGACCTAGAGGATAGATCTAGGAGGGCCAATCTCAGGTTAATAGGGTTCCCTGAGGGGTTAGAAGGAGAGACAGTAACAGGATTTATTCAAAACTGGTTCCGAACTTTAACGTACAAGTACTCTTTCCTTCTTTCTCTGCAGAAGGGGGACACAGGATCCTGGGTAGAAGCCCTTCACCGGGGGCCCCCCAAAGGACCATTTTGGCCAGATTACTGACTCAAAAAGATAGGGATCTGATTTTGAGGAGAATAAAGGATATTAAAGAAATTAAGTATCATGATAATAGGATACAAATCTACCCAGATGACTCCAAAAATACCCAAGAAAAACGCAGGGAATTCCAGGAGGTAAAAAAGCAGTTAGCCCTCGCTAAAATCAAGTACTCTATGATGTACCCAGCAACACTGCTCATATATCTTGAGAAGACACTTTTATTTCCTAGAGTGGATGATTTAGTGTCATGGATGGAGCGGGAGGGTATCGCTAATAAATGTGGATAAACACCAATGAGGCAGTAGGGGAGCGGGGTTATGGGGGAGGAGGGCAGATAGAGAGAGGTTAACTCCGGTGATTCACCCGGTTGACCAAGATGGGGGAGGAGAGGGTAAGGGGCGAGGGTGGGTAGGGGAGGTAACTCATTGTCTCAGGGCCCATACGATGTGGATGGAGAGGGGAAGTCTAGACCGGTGAACATATGGCATAGTTTCTGGAGATTTGTAGTCCCATTACAGAGAGGATATTGACATGGAATGTTAGGGGCCTTGCGGACAGGAATAAAAGAGTAGTAGAAATAGAAGGCCACAGCAGCATATCCAACCAATTCTTCTTTATTGTACAAAACTCCAAAGCACAGTGTACAAAGGTAGCAACGTTTCGGCTAAGTGTAGCCTTTATCAAGCATATGTTACAAGTGTGCAAGCTCACATATAAATAGTAGTGATGAGCGGGAGGTGCCATATTCGATTTCGCGATATTTCGCGAATATTCGAATGAATATTCTTATTATTTTCGGCGAAATCGAATATTCGTAATTATTCAATTTTTCGCGAATAATATGCGATTAAAATAATCGTGTGATTTTTTTTTTTTTTTTTTTCCTGTATAAGGCAATGTTCCTATGACTATGGCTAGGCTAATATGTGTATTTTACGAAATTTCTTAATATTGCTCTAACTTCGTATTTTAGAATAGTCGTAATATTGCTCTAACTCCGTCTTTTAGAATATTACGGATATTCTAAAAGACGAAGTTAGAGCAATATTAAGAAATTTCGTAAAATACACATATTAGCCTAGCCATAGTCATAGGAAAAAAAAAAAAATCATAAGATTAAAATAATCGTACGATTTTTTTTTTCCCCCCTGAATAAGGCAACGTTCCTATGACTATGGCTAGGCTAATATGTGTATTTTACGAAATTTCTTAATATTGCTCTAACTTCGTCTTTTAGAATATTCGGAATATTGCTCTAACTCCGTCTTTTAGAATATTACGAATATTCTAAAAGACGAAGTTAGAGCAATATTAAGAAATTTCGTAAAATACACATATTAGCCTAGCCATAGTCATAGGAAAAAAAAAAAAATCATAAGATTAAAATAATCGTACGATTTTTATTCCCCCCTGAATAAGGCAACGTTCCTATGACTATGGCTAGGCTAATATGTGTATTTTACGAAATTTCTTAATATTGCTCTAACTTCGTCTTTTAGAATATTCGGAATATTGCTCTAACTCCGTCTTTTAGAATATTATGAATATTCTAAAAGACGAAGTTAGAGCAATATTAAGAAATTTCGTAAAATACACATATTAGCCTAGCCATAGTCATAGGAAAAAAATAAAAAATCATAAGATTAAAATAATCGTACGATTATTTTAATCTTATGATTTTTTTTTTTCCTATGACTATGGCTAGGCTAATATGTGTATTTTACGAAATTTCTTAATATTGCTCTAACTTCGTCTTTTAGAATATTCGGAATATTGCTCTAACTCCGTCTTTTAGAATATTACGAATATTCTAAAAGACGAAGTTAGAGCAATATTAAGAAATTTCGTAAAATACACATATTAGCCTAGCCATAGTCATAGAAAAAAAAAAAAAAATCATAAGAAGTCATAGAAAAAAAATACGAATATTCGATTTCACGAATATTTGGAACTATATTCTAAATATTCTCGAAATCTCGAAATTGCGATATTCGAGAAAAAAATTCGAAATTCGAATATTCGCGCTCAACACTAATAAATAGTAAAAATTTGACACTCCCACATTAATGATAGCCCAATGGGCAAATACTGTAGGTCGGCGAACACACATCAATTGCACCCCCTTTAATTACTTCAATAGTGGTGACACATTTATGTAAATGTCCCTGCAGCTGTGGGATTTTTTCCACGACTGCAGGCCTGCAGTAGTGAGCATTGTATACGTTTTTGTACGCATGCATCTCCTTGCCTGTTAATGTATGATCCAGATTGGAAACCTGTATAACATATCAATGTGGCAATGCTCAGTTTTAGCAACATAGCGCGAATTACAACACGATTACTATAGCGGTCACGTGACAGAGTTTTCGTCGGTCACATGACTTGCACGCCGGCTATGATGCCGTCGGTGCAGGCGCATCTGATTGGTTGTTGCGCCGCTGGTGTGGTCTCGCGCGATTTGGCTATACCTTGCGTAGTCGCGGCCTAGTGATGTGAGCGGGTGTGCGTAGCCGCGGCTGGATGACGTGCGCGGACATGCGCAGTCGTTACATTGGGACGCTGTGTGTCACGCTCATTGCCACTTTGGACTCTCTGATACAGGTGAGGTAGATGGGCGTATGCTCACTCATTAGAAACTGCTGTGAGATCTTATTGTGATTTGTTGCAATTGATGTGTGTTCGCCGACCTACAGTATTTGCCCATTGGGCTATCATTAATGTGGGAGTGTCAAATTTTTACTATTTATATGTGAGCTTGTACACTTGTAACATATGCTTGATAAAGGCTACACTTAGCCGAAACGTTGCTACCTTTGTACACTGTGCTTTGGAGTTTTGTACAATAAAGAAGAATTGGTTGGATATGCTGCTGTGGCCTTCTATTTCTACTGCCCACCTGTGGACCGCCTTGGATCTGGGGTCTCCTGCCTAGCTGCTGCATTGATACCACCACAGCTCTACACAAGCCGAATGAAGTGCTGCTCCTGCACTCCTTTTTTCTCTAGGAATAAAAGAGTAGTCGTCTTTGATTTGATTATTAAACATCTCCCGGTGATGGTTGGATTAGTGGAGACCTATCTGACTCTGGAAAAAATTTCCTATATGAAAAAGAAGTGAGCACAAGCAGAATACCACTCATGTTTTTCATCTTTTTCCCGAGGCGTCAGCGTATATATCCATAATAGAGTACAGTACGAGCTTATTAGTCAAAAAATTGACAGAGAGGGTAGATATGTGTTTCTCTACTGTCAATGGTTTCAAGTAACTTGTATACTGGTCTTTGTTTACATCCCTCCCCCCTTCTCATTGAACATTATTACCCACCTCTTTGAGTTTATTAGTCAAAGAGATGTTTGTCCGACTATACTATTTGGGGACTTTAATAATGTAATGAATGGTGGCTTGGACAGGATCTCTTCTGCCTCAGGAAACAGTACTCGAGCAGGCGGTGAGACGTTATTATTCAATGTGTGTCAGGAGATGGCCCTAATCGATATTTGGCGCCATCTATATGGAGATTTAAAAGTATTTTCTTGTTTTAGCCGCTCCTGTTCTGCCCTATCCAGAATAGATCTTGCATTTACTACTGATAATTTCATTGATAGGATTCTGTGTATGAAATATGAAGCCCATTCAGTCTCAGATCATTCTCCAATCCTCCTATTAATAAAAGTACAGGAAAAACCCTCTGGGTCTCAGAATTTTAGACTTATATTGGCTTAATATAATTAAGGAGCAGGGCAAAATAAGTGATGAGATAGAAAAATTCTGGTCAATGAACCTTGGTTCAGCACAGGCTCAATATATCTGGGATGCTTTCAAGGCCTTTGTTAATGGAATTTTCTTTTCTAGAATTAAAAATGCTAAAGCTGCCTATGCCGAAAAAGAGACTGTACTTGAGCGTCGGTTAAACATCCTACAAAGAGAAGTCATTATTGACAAAAGTATAGATGCTCAGCAGAAACTATTAAAAGCAAGAGAGAAATGTAATCTACATCTCCTAGAGAAAAGTCATCATAAAATCTTTTTTTCAGGTCAGAAACAGTTTTGCGAGGCAGGTAAGCCAGGCCGTCGACTAGCCTCACTTAAACAAAGTCAGCAGAAACTCACTATTTTCAAAGGTATTAGATTGAGTAGTGGAGGGATATGTGCTGATACTGAAGATATTAAAAAAGGGTTTCTAAGTTATTTTTCATCCTTATATAAAATGGAGGTCGCCGGGCTGAAAGTTTATTTTAAATCTTTTTTTTTATAAAATCGCTCTACCTGCTCTTTCAGAGGGAGACAGGAATAGGCTAGAGTCGCCCATCCACCTGTCTGAATTAGAAGAAGCGGTTAGGTCAACCAAAGGTAATTCGGCACCAGGTGCTGATGGTCTCCCTTTCTAATTATATAGGCGATCTGCCTCATTTATTATATCTGCTAAATGCTTCTTGAAGTGAGGGGCGTCTTCCCCCCTCAATGATGGAGGCCATCATCCCTTTGGTCGTGAAAAAGGGAGAGGATGAAAGGGAAATGGGTTTATTCTTAACACACATTACAAAATTTGTGCAAAAGTTTTGGCTAATAGGCTCAAACGGGTAATTACTAAGATAATACATCCAGACCAAACGGGTTTTATCCCGAAACGTTCAGCCCAGACTAACATCCGTCGAGTGATGATGAAAATTCATCTGGGAGAAGGGGAGGACCGTTCCATCCTGCCACTGCCGCCAAGGACTTTGACAGGGTGGAGTGGAACTTCCTTTGGGAGGCAATGGACAAAATGAATTTTGGCCCCATTTTTATCCAATGGATTAAGTTATTATATGTCAACCCTAAGGCGCGGATAAACATAAACGGTACATGGACGGACATGTTTGACCTTCAGCAGGGTACTAGACAGGGTTGCCCCCTATCCCCTCTTTTGTTCGCAATTTTTCTAGAGCCTCTCACTTGTAGAGTCAGACAAGACGACCAGATACGAGGGTTTGGAGGGCGAGACCTCCAAGACAAAATTAGTCTTTACGCAGATGATGTCCTTATATATTTAAAAGACGGATATCAGGCCCTCCCACATGTTATGATGATCATTAACGAATTTGGCACATTTTCAGGCTATGAAGTGAATTGGTTGAAATCGGCCTTACTTGCCTTAAATAAGTCCCCTCCAATCGAAGTATTGGAGGTTAAGTGCCTATCTTTAACAGACTCATTGGAATATTTGGGAATTAGGATCAGTCCTTCGCTGATGGATTACACTAACCTGAACATCAATCCACTGATAGAGTTAAAAATAAAATTTGGGTGTGGGAAAAATTTATGTTGAGTCAGGCTGATAGGATTGCACTAATTAAAATGGTACTTCTTCTACAGATCTTATATCAGGTCTCCCCGAGCCCAATTTGGATTAAGGACTCCTTTTTTTAAAACATTGGAGAAATTATTTAACAAATTAATCTGGGGCAGAAAGAGAGTTCGAATTAAACAGAAACATCTCTGGCCCGCTGTGGAGAATGGGGGACTATCATTACCCTTTGTTCGAGGCTACTATCTAGCCACCCAGATCCAATGGTACCTAAACGGATTAGATAATATATTCCCACAGCTGATCAGAGATTATAGGTGAAGTCAGCGAGTTGTATTCAGCATATTAGAAAGCGGCTAAAGCGGAGAAAAATGTATTATAAGTTATTCAATGCAATTACATAGTTTAGAATACACTTAAATCAATTTTTGGGTTCACTGGTACACTTAAATACACGCCCCTATGGTATAATTTTGATCTAAGTGAATTTGTCAAGATTAATGATGTTATGTTTTGGGAAAAGTATGGAATTATTAGAACCTCACATTTAGTAGAGGGGGGAAATATTAGGAATGTAGAGGATATTTTTGGCGGCACTGATGTTAGTTTTTTGTTAAAATATAAATATCACCATATTAAACACGCTTTTGATAGCACAGGAGACAAAGCCTGTTTCTTAGTTAAATCACATGATTTTCTGGATTGGTGATATAACGCGAATAAAAATAGGCTATCTATCTCAAAGATTTATAATAAATTGAGAATAGAAATGGGTAGGATTAACAAGTTTAAAAGTGAAACAAAATGGGTTCAAGATATAGGGAACAATAGGACACTCAATTGGGCACCCATATATAAAAATATTAGGAAAACATCTAGATCTTCGAATTATAGACTAATCCAGTTTAGAATTTTACACCGGCTATATTATACTCCATCCTCCCTCTCCAGGTTTTATAACAACATGTCAGTCAGATGCCGGAGATGTAATGACCAACAAGCGGACTTTGCCCACCTTATCTGGTCATGCCCCGTGATTCAGTCTTTTTGGGAAAGTATTTTTTCCAAGTTGGATGGGTGCTCTCCTTCTAACTACGACAGAGATATTACAATTGCGGTCTTGGGTATTCCCCTCTTTGATAGACTAGGACATGAAAACTTATTCTGGATAAAGGTTCTGATGCTGGCCAGAGTTATAATTGACAGAAAATGTGGCTCAAGTAGCCCCCCGGATATAGGAGAATGGCGCCAACTAGTATCAAAAGTGAAGACCTATGAGTGGTTCAGTATCCAAGAGAATCGACAGAGACTAAAATGGGAAAGAACTTGGTCAGCTTGGCCAAAAGAAGGTTGATTGCCCTAGCTGTTGTGAGGACCCTTCGTCTTGTCCACCGTGTAACTGATTGTTAACATATAAAAAAGAAAAGTAAAGCAATAAAAAAACATGTGGCATAAGGTTCTCTGGTCAGATGAGACCAAAGTTGAGATTTTTGACCTAAATGTAAAGTGCTATGTGTGGCAGAAAACTAACATTGCACATCACTACATCCCCACTGTGAAACATGGTGGCAGCATCATGCTGTGGGGATACTTTTCTTCAGCAGGGACAGGGAAGCTGGTCAGAGTTGATGGGAAGATGGATTCAACTAAATACAGAGCAATACTGGAGGAAAACCTGTTAGAGGCTGCAAAAGACCCTTGACTAGAACAGAGGTTCACCTTCCAGCAGTACCAACGACCCTAAATGTACAGCCAGAGCTGCAATGGAATTTTTTAGATCAGGCATCCTCAAACTGCAGCCCTCCAGCTGTTGTAAAACTACAACTCCCAGCATAACCGAACAGCCTACAGGTATCAGCCTACAGCAGGGCATGGTGGGAGTTGTAGTTTCATGACAGCTGGAGGGCCGCAATTTAAGGATGCCTGGTTTAGATCAAAGCAAATTCATGTGTTAGAATGGCCCAGTAAAAGTCCAGACCTGTATCTTATTCAGAATCTGTGGCAAGACTTGAAAATTGCTGTTCACAGACGCTCTCCATCCAATGTGACTGAGCTTGAGCTATTTTGCAAAGAAGAAAGGTGAAACAATGTCAGCGTCAAAGCTGGTAGAGTCATACCCCAAAAGACTTGCAGCTGTAATTGCAGTGAAAGGTGGTCCTACAAAGGGGGATGAGTAAAAATGCATGCCACACTTTTCAGATTGTTTATTAAAAAATGTGTATCATTTTCTTTTCACATCACACATACTTGCTAATTTGTGTTGGTCTATCACATAAAATCCCAATTAATTAAGTTTGTGGGTGTAACATAACATATGATCTGGTGGTAAAAAGAAATGTGCAGATTTTCTGTTTGGAACACTTATGTGCAGGTACCCTTACTGTATTTATATGACTAAGGCTACCTTCAAACTAGCGCTTTTGCTGGATCCGGCAGGGTTCATCAAAAACTCTTCCGTTACTGATAATACAACCATCTGCATCCGTTATGAATGGATCCGGTTGTATTATCTTTAACATTGCCAAGACAGATCCGTCATGAACTCCACTGAAAGTCAATGGGGGACGGATCCGTTTTCTAGTGTGTCAGAGTTAAACTGGTCCATCCCCATTGACTTGCATTGTGGGTCATGATGGATCCGTCTTGCTCTGCATCACATGACAGAAAGAAAACTTCAGCTTGCTGCGCTTTGCTCTCCGGTATGGGAACGCAACCAAACGGAATGGAATACATTTTGGAGCATTCCGTTCTGTTCAGTTACGCTTTGTCCCTATTGACAATGAATGGGGACAAAACTGAAGCGTTTTTTTTCCGGTATTAAGACCCTATGACGGATCTCAATACCGAAAAATAGAAACGCTAGTGTGAAAGTAGCCTTAACTGAGTCCACTAGATTTAAAATTGATTAGTGCCCTACATGGTTGTGTAATATGCCTAGCTCTTTTCCTTGTCAGCCATGCACAGGCAGGAGAAGGATGGGGAAGCATACTATCTACCGCCAAGTGAACTCATTATCGGGGGGGGGGGGGATTAATGACAGCTGAATACTGGATACTGGAGGTCTAGATAAGGCAGTACTGTATGGCTGGCCATACACAATACATGAACGTTGTCCAAACCCACCATTTATTTCAGTACTTGGTGATAATCTAATGTGTATGGGGGCATCCCAAGTCTCCCCCGATAGCAGATTTTGGGGAAGATAAAGACAGGCAGTTGGATTTCATGTGCCTGATCCTTTTGTTCTCAGGGAGATAAATCACTGCCAGACTCCTCTTCTTCCTCCTGCTGTTCCTACTGAGAACACATGCTTACTGTTCATACATACAACTAATTAATGAAACTAAAATTAAATAAATGCGACTTTCCTATAAAGAGAGGGCCGGGAAGGAAGGAGACTGGGGCAATCAGCCCTCCTATCAGACCAGACAGCTATATGGCTCTAGTTCTGTGTAATCAGCAGGTACCAACGTAATAAAGCACCAATAAACTTGATTACATTTACATCTCTGGCCCTGAATAGTCGGCAGGATTTGAAATCAGAGCAAACAAAATATAGAGATATCATTTACCTACATCACTGGAAAATATATCACGTTACAAACAGCCAATCATATACCCCTTATCATAATCCGCAGCTGTTCTTGCAGTATCTAAATCTCCTTCCTGCAATAATATAAGTAAAACAAAATCAGCAAACGGCCTACAAAAAGAATATGATATCTGATAAATATGTTACTATCTCCTTTCCATGTATTATGCGTTCCTTCCCCTTAGAAATAATTTAAACCTCCAAGACTTCAAGATCTTAACAGAGAACTCCAACAAGTTTGATATGAAACTATTAGTGTATTAGTCACTAATAATGTACCTGAAAAATGTTAATTTTTAAAATATTATTTCTTTGATAAGTTTGACGCAATTGAAGCCACATGCTGTTGTCCCAATGACAGTGGTGTACCTGCATTTGAGACAGACCACGTGACTGCTATAGGGCCTGGGTGGAGGGGGGGGGCAGCACGGAACTTGCTCTTCTCTTCCCCATGTGAAAACACTGCATTTTCACACAATTGCCATTAAGGAGAGCTCAATGCAAAGAAATTACTACAGCTTCCACGGTAGCTGTATTATTTCCTATTCATTGAGCTTTCTCTAGTGGTGGCTGCAGGCAGCCAGGTAGCTTTGTAAGAGAAGTGAAGCATTTATCAATGTATTTTTTGGGTGTAAATACATTGAGAAATATGGCTTTCATAATGAGCATCATATATTTGAAGCACTTATTCCACTTTTTCCAACATAAAAGTCAGATAAAGTGGATGAGGCCAAAAGTAACTTTTTAAAAAAAATTATGGTTTGTATCTAATTAAAATTTCTTCCACTTGATAAAAAAAAATACAGATCTGGGCATTGCGCATATTCTGCATTACCTTGGAGTCATTGACACATGTACAATGGGAAATTAGGAGCAGGGGGCCCATACTAAGTTTTTGTGAGATCTGTGTACGGTGCCTATTGACACACTACCTTGAACTTTATTTCATCCAGTTATAGTTAGCTAGAACTTTTAGAATACCACAATTCAGCACAAAAGCAAAATCAGTGCTTTCCAGCTTTGCTACTAAAATTGAATGATGTACAGTAGGAAGCGTGACAAATGATAATGTCATGATTGTGCAAATTATATTGTGTGGTTGCAAGACTAATGTACACAACCCCCATAAGGTGTTCTGACTACTTTCATTTAGAAGGCAGACCTATAACTAATGTTGAATGAATCGAAGTATCCGAAGTGGACTTCGATCCGAATTTCAGGAAAAAATTAATTAGCTGCGATGCCAATTAATTAGCTGCGATGAGCCGGTTTTTTTAATAGGCATCCGACTCTTAATAAATTAGGAACATCTCATGCCAGTGTAGGGAGATCAAGACTAGCATATGGATACAAAAGTCTTGATAAATCTCCCTCCCTGTTTGCAAAAAACACCCAAAGATAGGCTACAAAAATATGGCAATAAAAGCAGGTGGCCAAAAGAAAAAAAAAATCATGCACCTTATCTGGCATTTTTTAGTGGTAAAAAACTGACAAAATTTGTATGTGTAGGGACCTCATACAGAAAAAAATAATGAAAAGACAGGATGTTGAAAAAGTTGCATGAAAGTTGTGCACACAAGGGTTAATTTGCTAGCAGTGAAATATATGGCTGATATGACGCCCTTAGTCACATCCTCTTCACTACTGGGTTGCAATAACCTGTACAGGATTTTCCCCTCAAGAAGAACTGCCTTTTTGGCTAACAGGTGGTGGGGAATTGGCCAAAGAGCTAAACAAACACCAACCCCTTCTGGCCTGGTATCCAAATGTGCAACTAAAGGAGAACATTTTGATCATTGCTATTGAGCCCCTTTCTTCGTCATGTATGTCCCTATATATACAGTATTTATAAATGTGTAGCCTTTTTTGATTACTCTGCATTATTATAGTCACAAAAAAAAGTTTTTTTCTGTCTTTTCCTTTAACTTTGTTCATACAAGCTATTATACAGGTATGGTAAGCAAGAGGTGGTGGTGGGGGGGTGTAATTTATCCAAACCGCTGTAAATAAAAACTGACTTAGTTGCCCATAGCAACCAATCAGATTCCACCTTTCATTTTCAGAGCTCCGTTGGTGGAATCTGATTGGTTGCTATGGGCAACTAAACAATTTTTGCTTTATACCAGTTTTGATAAATCTCCCCCATAGTCTTTAACAATGCCAGGCAGGTCTTTGCTTTTTGCTTTCTATACTTTTTGATAGCCTAATATACCAGTTGGTTAAAATGAGCCTGCAGAGATTAATTTACTGAAGTTCACATTTCTATGTAAACCAAATGTGGAGTGATGTTTACTGCATAAATCTCAATTTTTGCATTTGTTATTTATTAAGTTGTAGTGAAAAGAAAAGTTGAGATTGCAGAGCTACAGAGAGCCTGTCACTCGGAGCCCTAACAGTATCTTGTGACGGTATCTGATTGTGGATTTAAATGTTCCATCATCAAAAGCTTGAAAATGTCAGCATGTTGTAAAACCAGTGCCAGGAAAATGAGATAAAACTTTTCACAGTGCAGGATATTTAAATAAAACATTCATTTTAGGGATTTTCACAAAACTTTTCCAATGCTCTTTTGCCATCTATTATTTTGTGGCCTGAAAACATTTCAGAAATTATAATATTTTCTCTTTTAAGTCTTATATGCATTTTCTTTCATGTGGCATAATACTGTTTAGCCCTTTTTGCTTTTGCATACTAAGATTTTTATATTTAAAGTGACCCTCTGGTTTTACATAAACGTTTAGGGCTCATTCAGATGAATGTATGGCCACCATGTCCGTGTTACAGACTGCAAATAGCGGTCCACAATACACGGGCACCGGCCAGAGAACTCTGCGCTGTGGTGCGGAACCATTGACTTCAATGGGTCTGCGATCTGCAACATACGGCAAAAGATACATGTCCTATCTTTTGCTATGCGGAGGCACGGACCTTCCGATCCACAGCACGGAGTTCACACAGCTGGAGACCGTGTATTGTGGATCCCCTATTTGCAGTCCACAACATGGGCACCGCGGCCATAAGGTTGTGTGAATGAGCCCTTAGTAGTAGCTATAAAATTCTTAATAAATGTAACTGACCATTTGAAGCTTTGTGCTGCAGATCCCCCTGTTCCCAAGCCTCTCTTCTCTTGCCCAAGAGACTGCCAACTTCTCCACCTACCCTAGACACAGTGTGCTTCAGTAGTAAGAGATGCATCCTCCTGCTATTGGATGGACCACCACTGAATTCCTAATGGCATAGTAACATGTACAGATTTCTGTATTCAGTGCAATGCATAAACCCTTAGCATTCAGGTTAACTTCCACACCTTATGGAGGATTAAAGTGTACTGATATAGCACCATGATGCGCACAGTGAATTTGGCACAGATGGGTCCCCAACAACATTGGCAACCCTACGACTTGGTTGCAGAGTCAATGAATTGGTTTGGGCAAAATTTCTATTGTCCGAAGTCTCCCAAGACTTTGGTGAATTAATTCGGTATTCCTATCTGCATCGTTAAAAACATTTAAAAATATGAATCCGAAGTCGAGTTTGGTACCAGCTGGTACCTCAGTACCAAACCCCACTTTGGATTCCTAATTTAAAACGTTTTTAAAGACACATATAGGAATACCAAATTCATTCACCGAAGTCTCGCACGACTTCGGGCAATACAAATTTTGCCTATGCGGAGCCAATACATTTTAATGCTGTACGGGGACAACATTAAAATCAACGTTTTTGACTGAATCGACTTTGGATCTATGATCTGAAGCTCGATTTGCTTGAGACTAGGTCAGATGTGTATAATAGTATGGAATAAATAAGGTTGTGTTAACCTGACATAGCACTGCATAGTTGAAGAAAAAGTAGTCTCAGTAAACTAGAGACACGCAGACAAGTCATCCAATATTTTATGCCAGTTAAAACACTTACTTGAGGTCAAGATCATGGAGAGTCAGAGGCACAGAATTGGAAAAGCTACCTGCCGAATTTGGAGGTAGTCCTAACTTCAAAAAAATGATACACAAACAATAAAAAGATACTAGTTCAGTATTAGCTGAAGGTTTACAGTTGGCATAGACCAGATTCCACAATTGTCAAGAAATGGTCTTTGTAATTTTCTAATTGATAAGTATATCTAGAGGATTGCTTTACTGTAGGTAAGGTAAAAAAAAAATTGACAGAACACAAATTACATTTGATATATGATAGTTACTAGCATTGTTGGGGCAGTTGCTATACAATAGACTTGCAACTGGATTAGGCTATTGGCTAGCTTGGCCTGGTTAATTTAGGGTGAAGCTGTTTATTGCTTAGCCTTCATGTGTCCAGGCCAAATGATCCTCTGCTTGCTGGGGATAATATTTGCTATGTGCATTTGTTTCTAGTTTCAGTATATTGTCCTTGTCTATTGTGTTACATCAGTGTGTCATGGGACTTGTGGTCCTCTGGTCTTTCATTGTTGTCAGCATTGTAAGTTGACTTTTTGTTGATAATTTTTTTTCTTGGCTCTCTTGCTAGATTGTATTTCAGAGCAGCGACAGTTCAGTACAGTGAATCTTTATTTCAGTTCACTGTCATTCCTCTTCTACAAACCTGTATGCTATTACCATCTCTCACCTAATTGCCAGACTCCCATCTCCTCCATCTGTGGCTGTCATCATCCGATTCCTATTAAATAAATATGTACTCTGCACACTTTGGATCCAGTGTGGGTGCCTGTGAGAGTGGTTTGAACAATATAAAGTTAATCCACGGCACTCCAAAAGATTTTCGTGCAAAATAAATGTTCACATTTAATTCTTTTTTGCAGATTATCATTTGTATACATCCAGAGTAGATCATTTATACATCATAAGTATATAGCCACATGAGACAAAATTCCCGGAAGTTTCGGTCATTACGACCTTCTTCAGCGCCTGCCTCTCTACCCTGCCACCAGACCCCGCTGAAGAAGGTCGTAATGACCGAAACGTCCGGGAATCTTGTCTCATGTGGCTATATACTTATGATGTATAAATGATCTACTCTGGATGTATACAAATGATAATCTGCAAAAAAGAATTAAATGTGAAAATTTATTTTGCACAGAAAACTTTTGGAGTGCCGTGGCTTAACTTTATATCATCCGATTCCTGTCATCTATCTGTTAGTTTATTTTGGTACATTATTATATCTACCAGTGTTGATATATGGTACAGTACATATGTTTCTTGTAACCCTCCTATTGTTGTGCACTTCCACCCTACTGTAAATCCTGGTAGTATCTGAGCACCAAGAGATACTCTTAGTACTAGTACAACAAAGGCAGAGCTATGGCAAGGGGATGCCTGTCAAATGTAATATATGTAATGGTATGATTTTTGCATGAGCATATTACATACATATACAATAGATGGACAAAGAATAGTGGCTTTATGTGTTTTAGGAGCCCCTCACAATGAATAGAGCGGCAGGTCGGGCATGCAAACTGTTGCTCCATTCATCTGTACGAGATTTATGGAGACAGTCGAGCACAGCGTTCAGCTATTTACCATAGAGATTAATGGAATGGCAGTCCGCATGCCCAACCTCATGCTCCATTCATTTCAGGGGACTCTGAAGGGTACAGGGTACCAATTCTCTTGATAGGTGGGGGTCCCCGCAGTGGATAAGGTATAGTTCAGCAACCTTCAGCACTCCAGCTGTTGTGAAACTACAATTTCCAGCATGCTCCATTCAAATCTATGGAAGTTATGAGAAGAGCAGAGCAAGTGTACATGCTGGGAGTTGTAGTTTCACAACACCTGGCGTGCCGGAGGTTGCCTACCCCTGGGATAACTTTTAAAAATCGAAATGCTCTTTTAAATAAAGAAATTACATATTTTCATACACTGTATAACAAGTTCGCTTTAAAACTAGATGGACTCACTTGTCTGTGTCCCCTGGCTTTATTTTTAGCAATCAACTTCTTTCTATTATCTTTACTGTACATTTTTACCATGGTCAAGTTTTATTGCTGCAGCTATCCAGTGAAAATGTCTTGAGGACAAGAATATAAAAGAAACAAGCATTCTCCAATGATCTGCAAAACATAACCTTTGTTCATGAAGTAAAATCAATTATCGTTATTTTAAATTCTTCAGCTTACACAGAGAAGCCCCAGACAAGGTCTTACAGATTGCACCATAAAGACAATTACATTTAGTGGGAAACAACAGAATCAGCATAAATAAATGAATGTGCAATCACTGCTAAATGTTCTGGTTATATACAATTCATACCTAATGTATATGCTTCAATTTTAGACATAGAAGAACCACAAACTCTGGATTTCATTAAGGCTCTGTTCATATCAAGTTGGAGACTTCTGTTGGAAGCATACATTGAGAGAATTTCTTATTATATACAGCTGAAGGAAGGCTCCAAAATATACCAATGTATAGGCTTAAATTAGCAATGTTAGCCTTTAGGTTCCCCTGTTCCCAAAACATATTTGCGCAGTACATGTTTAGTGGGATGCCTCTACCTAGAAAATCCTAGTAAACTACATTTTTCTAATAAATAAAAAAAGTCAAGAGAATATGAAAAATTCTTCCAGCGATGATGTTTTCAGAGATCAAGTCCTCCACAAACATTTCAAGTAGAAACATTACCCCCAAGCAAACTTCTGCCAAGTTGCCTGAACTAAAGACAATGTGGAACGGAAACATAAACCATTTCCAGTAATTTATTTACAGCTTCTACTCTGGACATGACTCAATTATCAACATGATCGCACAACACTGTGAGGGCCCTATTACACGGGCAGATAGAGCTGACAATTGTCGGGAGGGAAGCTTTTCCTCTCGTCAATAGCCTGCTCTCGAGAGGAGGGGACCGCTGCTATTACATACAGTGATCTCCTCCTCAGTATAGGGACAAGCGATCGATAATGCATCACTTGTCTCTTTACTGTCTCACTGTTTGCCAGCAGCAGAGCGCCTATTACATGGCACTATCTGCAACTGGCAAACCAGGATTTAAAAAATGTTGAAAGATTCCAATTACCCAGCGGCAGTATTACACTGACAGATCATCGCTAACGAGCGTTCATACGAACACTCATTACCGATCATCTTAACGATAATCTGCCCGTGTAATACTGCCTTTAAGAACTACCAGATAAGCCTAAGATCACTTACACAAGGTCTACCACATTGGGGAAGATTTTAGTCAAGGCAGTTATGTAAAATCAAACCCTCTGCTCCTCTCAACCTGTTTCCAAGAGTATTCATATGTGGTAGAAAACACTGTCTATGCTGCTCTACCATCCCACACAGGCTGAAATACTTTACAAAATAAAAAATTGGTGAATCTTTTAACACATTTTTTTTTCTAAACTGCAACTCAGCAAAATATCAGTGCAACCTCTAATATGTTAGTAGGATCTCCCAGCAGTTTCATTGCTGGTTCAACAAACGCAGATCAAACGTTCAGAATGGCTACTGTAAACACAGTGGGGGAGAATTATCAAAACTGTTGTAAAGGAAAAAGTGGCTTAGATGCCCATTGCTAGTGATGGACGAACATCGGCCGGGAGGATTCGCGAACGCGAACATACGTTCGCGATCAAATATTTGCGAACCGCACGTTCGCGGTTGGCCCCAGTAACTTTAACCCCTTAAGGACTCAGCCCTATTTCACCTTAAAGACCCGGCCATTTTTTGCAAATCTGACCAGTGTAATTTTAAGTGGTGATAACTTTAAAACGCTTTGACTTATCCAGGCCATTCTGAGATAGTTTTTTCGTCACATATTGTACTTCATGACACTGGTAAAATGAAGTAAAAAAAAAATCATTTTTATTTATAAAAAAATACCAAATTTACCAAAAATGTGTAAAAAATTACAAATTTCCAAGTTTCAATTTCTCTACTTCTATAATACATAGTAATACCTCCAGAAATAGTTATTACTTTACATTCCCCATATGTCTACTTCATGTTTGGATCATTTTGGGAATGATATTTTATTTTTTGGGGATGTTACAAGGCTTAGAAGTTTAGAAGCAAATCTTGAAATTTTTCAGAAATTTTCAAAAACCCAATTTTTAGGGACCAGTTCAGGTCTGAAGTCACTTTGCGAGGCTTACATAATAGAAACCACCCAAAAATGACCCCATTCTATAAACTACACCCCTCAAGGTATTCATAACTGATTTTACAAACTTTGTTAACCCTTTAGGTGTTCCACAAGAATTCATGGAAAATAGAGATACAATTTCAAAATTTCACTTTTTTGCCAGATTTTCCATTTTAATAATTTTTTTCCAGTTACAAAGCAAGGGTTAACAGCCAAACCAAACTCAATATTTATGGCCCAGATTCTGTAGTTTACATAAACACCCCATATGTGGTCATAAACCGCTGTACGGGCACACGGCAGGGTGCAGAAGGAATGGAATGCCATACGGTTTTTGGAAGGCAGGTTTTGCTGGACTGTTTTTTTTGACATCATGTCCCATTTGAAGCCCCCCTGATGCACCCCTAGAGTAGAAACTCCATAAAAGTGACCCCATCTAAGAAACTAAACCCCTCAAGGTATTCAAAACTGATTTTACAAATGTCGTTAACCCTTTTGGTGTTCCATAAGAATTAATGGAAAATTTAGATACAATTTAAAAATGTCACTTTTTTGGCAGATTTTCCATTTTAATAATTTTTTTCCAGTTACAAAGCAAGGGTTAACAGTCAAACCAAACTCAATATTTATGGCCCTGATTCTGTAGTTTACAGAAAACCCCATATGTGGTCGTAAACCGCTGTACGGGCACACGGCAGGGCGCAGAAGGAAAGGAATGCCATACGGTTTTTGGAAGGCAGGTTTTGCTGGACTGGTTTTTTAGACACCATGTCCCATTTGAAGCCCACCTGATGCACCCCTAGAGTAGAAACTCCATAAAAGTGACCCCATCTAAGAAACTACACCCCTCAAGGTATTCAAAACTGATTTTACAAATGTCGTTAACCCTTTAGGTGTTCCACAAGAGTTATTGGCGAATGGAGATGAAATTTCAGAATTTTAATTTTTTGGCAAATTTTCCATTTTAATCGATTTTTCCCAGTAACAAAGCAAGGGTTAACAGCCAAACAAAACTCAATATTTATGGCCCTGATTCTGTAGTTTACAGAAAACCCCATATGTGGTCGTAAACCGCTGTATGGGCACACGGCAGGGCGCAGAAGGAAAGGAATGCCATACGGTTTTTGGAAGGCAGGTTTTGCTGGACTGGTTTTTTAGACACTATGTCCCATTTGAAGCCCACCTGATGCACCCCAGAGTAAAAACTCCATAAAAGTGACCCCATCTAAGAAACTACACCCCTCAAGGTATTCAAAACTGATTTTACAAATGTCGTTAACCCTTTAGGTGTTCCACAATAGTTATTGGCGAATGGAGATGACATTTCAGAATTTTAATTTTTTGGCAAATTTTCCATTTTAATCCATTTTTCCCAGTAACAAAGCAAGGGTTAACAGCCAAACAAAACTCAATATTTATGGCCCTGATTCTGTAGTTTGCAGAAACACCCCATATGTGGTCATAAACAGCTGTACGGGCGCACAGCAGGGCGCAGAAGGAAAGGAATGCCAAACGGTTTTTGGAAGGCAGATTTTGCTGGACTGTTTTTTTTAACACCATGTCCCATTTGAAGCCCCCCCCTGATGCACTCCTAGAGTATAAACTCCAAAAAAGTGGTCCCATTTTAGAAACTATGGGATAGGGTGGCAGTATTGTTGGTACTATTTTAGGGTACATCTGATTTTTGGTTGCTCTATATTACACTTTTTGCGAGGCAAGATAACTAGAAATAGCTGTTTTGGCACCGTTTTTATTTTTTGTTATTTACAACATTCATCTGACAGGTTAGATCATGTGATATTTTTATAGACCAGGTTGTCACAGATGCAGCGATACCTAATATGTATACTTTTTTTTTATTTATGTTTTACACAATGATTTCATTTTTGAAGCAAAAAAAATCATGTTTTAGTGTTTCCATAGTCTGAGA
Organism: Bufo bufo; assembly: GCF_905171765.1. Lineage (NCBI taxonomy): Eukaryota > Metazoa > Chordata > Amphibia > Anura > Bufonidae > Bufo > Bufo bufo. The sequence goes on along the minus strand of NC_053391.1, from coordinate 510,842,851 downwards.
GCCATCATTTCTTCAGTTTTTTGGCGATTACCTTAGGTAGGGTATGATTTTTGCGGGATGAGATGACGGTTTTATTGGCACTATTTTGGGGTGCGTGTGACTTTTTGATAGTTTGCTATTACACATTTTGTGATGTAAGGTAACAAAAAATGGTTTATTTAGCACAGTTTTTATTTTAATTTTTTTACGATGTTTATCTGAGGGGTTAGGTCATGAGATATTTTTATAGAGCCGGTCGATACGGACGCGGCGATACCTAATATGTATACTTTTTTTTATTTATGTAAGTTTTACACAATAATATCATTTTTGAAACAAAAGAAAAATCATGTTTTAGTGTCTCCATATTCTGAGCCATAGTTTTTATATTTTTTAGGCGATTGTCTCCGGTAGGGGCTCATTTTTTGCGGGATGAGGTGATGGTTAGATTGGTACTATTTTGGTGGGCAAACGCCTTTTTGATCGCTTGCTGTTGTACTTTTTGTGATGTAAGGTGACAAAAAAATTGTTTATTTAGCATAGTTTTTTTTTTTTTTTTTTTACGGTGTTCATCTTAGGGGTTAGGTCATGTAATATATTTATAGAGCCGGTCGATATGGAAGCGACGATACCTAATATGTATACTTTTTTTACCCCCTATTTTTTACCAATTTTTTTTAACTTTATTTGGGGAAAATGACGTTTTTGTTTATTTTTACTTTAAACTTTTAATTTTTGGGGGGGAAAACTTTATTTTTTCAACTTTTTTTTTCACTTTTTTGTCCCACTTTGGAACTTGAACTTTTGGGGGTGTAATCCTTTACAATGCATTCCAATACTTCTGTATTGGAATGCATTGGCTGTATTGGGTGTAATACAGCCTGTATTGGGTGTATTACTCATACAGCTTCCGGCCTGTGAGATCTGGGCTGGATCTCACAGGCTCGTCACCGGAAGACAGCGCAATGCCTTCCTTAGGCATCGCGCTGCCTTCCATGCCATCGGGTCCCCACTACAGCCGCATGGGGACCCGATGGCACCACCTGTCGCCACCGCAACCGCAGGTAAAAGCCGCAAACCGCACGTCTAAATTGACCTGCGGTTTGCGGCGACCGCCGACACGGGGTAGTCGCGGGACCCCCCTGCGCATTTAGCCAAGGTGCCTGCTCAATGATTTGAGCAGGCACCGTGTTGCGATCACCGCCCACTGGGCGGCGGTGATCGGAAATACACATGACGTACCGGTACTTCATGGGTCCTTAAGGACTCGGGAAACATGCCGTATCGGTACATCATAAGTCCTTAAGGGGTTAATTGCAAGCGAACCTGAAAAACCTTCAGGTCATATTTGCAGCCAGCAAACACTTACTAGAATTACACAAATAGTCCCACATGGACAGTGATATACCAGAGGGGGATCACTGGCAAAAATTCCCACAAATTTTTTTTATTTGAATCAGGGGCCATTTTTATGCATCTTAAAATGTACCCTGCTGGAGCCTAGAAAATTTTTATTTACTATCGGTTTGATGTATAAAAATGTGCAGCACTCCACGTTTTTGTATCCTGCAGAGTCCATTAAAAAAATGCATACGTTAACGTACATTTTCTTTCTATCATGGAACTGTATGGTGAACGGACGCCACTGTACGGCATCAGTCTGAGGCATCTGTTAACACATAAATTTTTGGTATGCATTAAATGGATGGCAAAAATAGCATGTGAACCCAGCCCTAGTGTCAGAATAAGCACCAGTACACAGTGGAGCAGCGTGGAGGAGAGGGGAGGCTGCTATGTACTGACAGACCGCTACCTGGTCCTGGTGGTCAGGGATGAGGACTGTGTTTCCCAAGGATCAATTTCTACTGGGAAATACAGGGCACAGTATAATACACTAGAATCTATATAATGTAAATATATTAGTCCTACCCCTGAATAATAATACAATTAGGTAGTCATTTATTATATAGAATTACGTCTATGTTAGGCGTATTTATGATGCAGATTGTGGTGCAAAGGTCCTTAGCACTGCAATCTGCATATTTTTCCTGCTCATGACAGGTCTAAAAAAGGATAGCCTGGGGCAGGAAAACGGATACAGTTATGGCCATCCAGTTAATAGATACCACTGCCATACATTGACCGGATAACACCTCTGTACAGTGACTGGATAACACCGCCATACCGTGACCAGATAAAAGGGTATAAGGGGGATGACTAGGGGCACTGCACAGGGTGTGGTAATAGGGCACAATGCAGGGTATAAAAGGGCACAGTACGGGGTGAGGGGCACAGTACAGGGTGGGGGGCACCCTGTGACATTAAAAGGTCCTTATGGTGAATGCGGTTCATACGCCACAATAAAGAGAGGCAGAGGAGTGAGACAGGGGTGTGATTATGTGGCTAGAGATAAAAAATTCAACTGTTGGCCAGTACAGGCCCCAAAAATTTGGCAATAGGCATTCACCTGACAGCAAAGAACTTTGTATTCTGTGGCTGGAGGTACATTAGGCGGTCACAGGATAAATATGTAACTGTCGGCCAGTACAGGCCCCAAAATTTAGGCAATAGGCATTCACCTGACAGCAAAGAACTTTGGATTCTGTGGCTGGAGGTACATTAGGCGGTCACAGGATAAATATGTAACTGTCGGCCAGTATATGCTCCATAAATTAGGCAAAAGGCATTCACCTGACAGCAAAGAACTTTGTATTCTGTGGCTGGAGGTAGATTTGGCGGTCACAGGATAGATATGTAACTGTCGGCCAGTACAGGCCCCAAAAATTAGGCAATAGGCATTCACCTGACAGGAAAGAACTTTGGATTCTGTGGCAGGAGGTACATTAGGCGGTCACAGGATAAAAATGTAAATGTCGGCCAGTATAGACCCCAAAAATTAGGCATTCATCTGACATAAAAGGCCTTTTATGCTGATGTATTTACAAAAGGCAAAGACCATTCTTTGTTTTGGGTGGTGGCGGATATGTGTGGGCAGGCATGAGGAAATTCAATTACGCGTGGTCATCACAGGTGTTAAATTCCTCCGAGATCCATGCCTCATTCATTTTTCCAAATGTGAGGTAGTTCACACTGTCGTGAGCTAGGCGAGCGCACTTATCGGTCACGATTCCAGTGATCCCTGGACACCCAGTAGTCAAGGGGGTCCTCGCTTCTCAGAGCGTCCACATCGGCCGTTAACCCGATGTAGTCGGACACCTGTCGGTCTAGGCGTTCCGTGAGGCTGGATCCGAAGAGGGCGGCTGTTGATGGGTTGGTTGCAAGAATGATCTCATATCCAAAGTGACCAACACATCTTCAAACCGCCCTCTTTTTGCAGACGCGGTAGGATTGGTACACGCACCTGTTTTACTCTGGGTGGAAATTCCTCTGCCAGTGCCCGCAACAGCAGAATGCAGCAGCTCTCGCAGCAAGTTCTGGAAGTGCTGCATTCTGACTAGTGATGAGCGGAAGGTGCCATATTCGATTTCGCAATATTTCGGGAATATTCGATTGAATATTCGTCTTATATTCGTTGAAATTGAAATTTTTTTTTTGCCTTTTCTGAACTTCAGTTTTGGAAAAAATTTACACTATAAAAAAATATACTATAGCACTATATTACCTAAATTGCAGTCTATATGTGTACAAACCGGATTCCCAAAAAGTTGGGACACTAAACAAATTGTGAATAAAAACTGAATGCAATGTGGAGATGGCAAATGTCAATATTTTTTTGTAATAGAACGTGGATGACAGATCAAACGTTTAATCCGAGTAAATGTATCATTTTAAAGGAAAAATACGTTGATTCCAATTTTCACGGTGTCAACAAATCCCCAAAAAGTTGGGACTAGTAGCAATAGGAGGCTGGAAAAAGTAAATTTGAGCATAACGAAGAGCTGGAAGACCAATTAACACTAATTAGGTCAATTGGCAACATGATTGGGTATAAAAAGAGCTTCTCAGAGTGGCAGTGTCTCTCAGAAGCCAAGATGGGTAGAGGATCACCAATTCCCACAATGTTGCGCAGAAAGATAGTGGAGCAATATCAGAAAGGTGTTACCCAGCGAAAAATTGCAAAGACTTTGCATCTATCATCATCAACTGTGCATAACATCATCCGAAGATTCAGAGAATCTGGAACAATCTCTGTGCGTAAGGGTCAAGGCCGTAAAACCATACTGGATGCCCGTGATCTCCGGGCCCTTAAACGACACTGCACCACAAACAGGAATGCTACTGTAAAGGAAATCACAGAATGGGCTCAGGAATACTTCCAGAAACCATTGTCAGTGAATACAATCCACCGTGCCATCCGCCGTTGCCAGCTGAAACTCTACAGTGCAAAGAAGAAGCCCTTTCTAAGCAAGATCCACAAGCTCAGGCGTTTTCACTGGGCCAGGGATCATTTAAAATGGAGTGTGGCAAAATGGAAGACTGTTCTGTGGTCAGACGAGTCACGATTCGAAGTTCTTTTTGGAAATCTGGGACGCCATGTCATCCGGACCAAAGAGGACAAGGACAACCCAAGTTGTTATCAACGCTCAGTTCAGAAGCCTGCATCTCTGATGGTATGGGGTTGCATGAGTGCGTGTGGCATGGGCAGTTTGCATGTCTGGAAAGGCACCATCAATGCAGGAAAATAAATTCAGGTTCTAGAACAACATATGCTCCCATCCAGACGTCATCTCTTTCAGGGAAGACCCGCATTTTTCAACAAGATAATGCCAGACCACATTCTGCATCAATCACAACATCATGGCTGCGTAGGAGAAGGATCCGGGTACTGAAATGGCCAGTCTGCAGTCCAGATCTTTAACCTATAGAGAACATTTGGCGCATCATAAAGAGGAAGGTGCAACAAAGAAGGCCCAAGACGATTGAACAGTTAGTGGCCTGTATTAGACAAGAATGGGAGAGCATTCCTATTTCTAAACTTGAGAAACTGGTCTCCTCGGTCCCCAGGCGTCTGTTCAGTGTTGTAAGAAGAAGGGGAGATGCCACACAGTGGTGAAAATGGCCTTGTCCCAACTTTTTGGGGATTTGTTGACACCATGAAATTCTGATTCAACATATTTTTCCCTTAAAATGGTACATTTTCTCAGTTTAAACTTTTGTTCCGTGATTTATGTTCTATTCTGAATAAAATATTAGAAGTTGGCACCTCCACATCATTGCATTCAGTTTTTATTCACGATTTGTATAGTGTCCCAACTTTTTTGGAACCCAGTTTGTATTTTACGAATATTCGCTATATTGCTATAACTTCGTTTTTTAGAATATTCGTAATATTCTAAAAGATGAAGTTATAGCAATATATAGCGAATATATTTGTTATTTAGAATATTCGACTTTTTTTGTCCAATGTGTACTGTTATTCCACCTTGGCATACTGCTCACCGACAAGCGTCCCCGTCACCATGGGAACGCCTGTGGGTTAGAATATACAATCGGATCTGAGTTTTCACGATCTCAGGAAAAACTCAGATCCGATGGTATTTTCTAACCCACAGGCGTTCCCATGGTGACGGGGACGCTTGTCGGGGAGGAGTATGCGAACAACTGTACAAATAGAAAAAATTTATGCGGAAATTCTAAATAACGAATATATTCACTATATTGCTATATATTCGTTTTTTATAATATTGGTCATTTTATTTTCCATATGAAAACATGATTCCTCCCCGCTTAAGTTGCTTGTGGGCTAATGACTTATTGACCCACAAGAAAGAAGCAGGGAGGAATCATGTTTTCAGATGTAAAAAAATGACGAATATTCGATATAACGAATATATAGCACTATATTCGTAATATTCGCGAATTTACGAAGTTGCGATATTCGCCATTAATATTCGCTATTCGAATATTCAAGCTCAACACTAATTCTGACAGCCCTCTGTGATGCTGGTAACATGTCCGCCATTTTGTGTTTGTACCGGGGGTCTAAGTACGTTGCCACTAAAAACTTTATGCTTTTTATACGGGGGTCCCTCTTCAAAAACTGGAGCATGAAAGCCCCCAATTGCAGTGGGGCGCCCTGGCTCCTGCTCATCGCACAGGAGAATGTTGTCCTCTGTCTCCTCCCCCTAGCCAAGGACAACACCAGGGATCCCCAAAAAGTTTAAAGCCTGCTCTTCTTGCTCCTCCTCCTCCTCCCACCAGCCACCATCCTCCTCTGACTCCTCTTCAGACTCCTGCTGACTTGTCTCAGATGTAGTAGCCCCCCTGGGAATTCATTCAGCATTGCAACTTCCTCATCTTCCAGCTCCTGCTCCTAGACAGCTTGATCAATGACACAATGCAATGCACGCTCCAGAAAGAAGGCGTAAGGTACGATGTCACTGATGGCACCCTGGCTGCGACTGACCAGTTTGGTGATCTCATCAAATGGCCGCAGAAGTCTGCATGGGTCGCGCATGAGCAGCCACTGGCGCAGTGACAAGAAACCAAGCTCCCCAGAACCTGTCTTGCCTCAGAGTTCGCACAGGTAGTCGTTAACGGCACATTTCTGCTGGAGCAGCCTATCAAACATATACAAGGTGGAGTTCCAGCGCGTCGGGCAGTCACAAATTAGACTTCTGACGGGCAAATGGTGTCGCTGCTAAACATCAGCAAGGCAAGCCATGGCCGTGTAATATCTTCTAAAATGCCCAGAGATTTTCCTGGCCTGCTGCAAGACGTCCTGGACCCTGGGGTATTTGGCAACGAATCGCTGCACGACTAAGTTTAGGACGTGTGCCATGCACAGTACGTGTGTCATATTGCCCTGTTTCAGCGCTCTCAGCAGATTGGCACCGTTGTCGCACACCACTTAACCAACTGTCAAATTGAGCAGGGTTAGCCACTGATTGGCTTGTGACCGAGCTGAAAGCAGTGAAGGACTGGTGTGGCTCTTGGCTTCCAGGCACAACAGCCTCAACACAGCATGGCAACGTCTCACCTGACACGTTGAATAGGTTCTGGGGTGCTTGGGGGGTGCAGCGGAAGAGGCGGTAGCAGTGGAAAAGGAGAAGTCAGCAGAGGAGGATATCGAGTAGGAGGAGAAGAAAAAGTCCACACGGGTGCCACGGGTTACATGCTTGATAGCCGTCAGAAGGTTCACCCAGTGGGTAGTAAAAGTGATGTACCTTCCCTGCCCGTGTTTTCTAGACCACGCATCTGTGGTCAGATGTATCTTGGCACCAACACTGTGTGCCAGAGATATATTAACTTGCCGCTGAACGTGGACATATAGTTCAGGGATGCCCTTCTTGGAGAAATATTTCCTTCCGGGGACCTTCCATTGCGGTGTTCCAATGGCCACAATTTCTAAAGGCCTCCAAGTCCACCAATTTATATGGCAGTAGTTGGCGTGCTAGCAGTTCCGACAAGCCAGCGGTCAGCCGTTGGGCAAAGGATTATCCGGTGTCATAATTATTTTTCGCTCGAACATTTGGGCCACGGAAGCCTGCCTTGTGCCAGATGTACGCGATAATGACATGGTGGAAGGTGGAGTGGAGGACAAATGGGAGGAGAAGGAGAAGAGGCAGTGGTAACGGTCACGTACACACACACACAGGGGGGAGGGAAGTGACCACTGCGCTCCACCCTCACCCTTGGCCCTGCCTACTTGCCTCGCGAGTCCTAATGACAGGGGACAACTGGACGGCAATCCCTAGCTTGGAATAAGTGCAGGGATGACAGACAGACAAACAACAGAACGTGAACAGACCGAGTCAATACCAGGAAATCTACAAAGTACAAATGGAGCAAGCAGAGAATAGTCAGGAGAAGCCGGGGTCATAAATACCAGGAGAGTCGTGAAGTACCAAAGGAGTCAGCAGAGGATCGTCAGGAGTTCAGCAGGGGGTCAGTACGCCAGGAAAGACAAAATCGCAGGTGGAACCTAAATAACAGGCAATCTGTGGCCAGCAGATTGCCTGTTAAATAGGGAGCTAGAGGGGTCATGTGACGTGGTCAGTGTCACATGACTTCACACAGACTACACAGCCGAGCACCGAGTGATCAGCTCGGTGCTCAGCCCTAAAACCATTAGCATGAATGCAGATAGATGCACACATAGTATTATCAGGAGCGCGGGTGACGCTGGACGCACTTATGATGCGCGCGCGCTATGGACGTGCCCGCCTCCTAGACGGCGCCGTGACAGTACCCCCCCCTTTTACGCGGGGCCACCGGACCCAAGGACTCAGGTGACGGCTTCTCGGGATGATCCTCATGAAATTTCTTAACCAGTCTAGGGGCATGAACCTCCCTAGCTGGTACCCAAGACCTCTCCTCAGGTCCATAGCCCTTCCAGTGCACCAGATACTGCAAGGATTTACGCACGCTCCTAAAATCCACAATTTTAGATACCACATACTCCACAGAATCCTTAACCAGAACAGGCAGAGGCGCGGCTTGTGACGGTACAATAGGTTTGATGTATTTTTTTAGTAGGGACTTGTGAAATACATTGTGAATGTGGAACGAGTTGGGCAATTCTAACCTAAATGATACAGGATTAATCACCTCTACGATTTTGTACGGCCCTACAAAGCGAGGAGCAAACTTTCTTGAAGTAACTTTGAGTGAAAGATATTTAGAGGACAACTACACCTTATCACCCACCTGAAAGTTCACCCCCGTGGAACGTCTCCTATTGGCCTTGACTCTTTGAGTATCTTGAGCCTTTTCCAGGTTCGATTGAACCCGAGCCCATACTGTGCACAGTTCAGAGGAGAGCCTATCCGCCTCAGGGTTAGAGGAGGAGACGGATGACCCAGAAAGAAAATGAGGATGAAAGCCATAGTTACAAAAAAAAAGGAGAGACCCCAGCAGAGGAATTAACACGGTTATTCAGAGCAAACTCGGCTAATGGAAGGTATTTCACCCACAACTGTTGATCATCTGCAACATATGCCCTGAGAAATTGTTCCACCGACTGATTGAGGCGCTCAGTCTGTCCATTACTTTCAGGGTGATAAGCAGATGAAAAGGACAGAGAAATCCGGCATCTCAGACAGAAGGCCCTCCAAAACTTGGACACAAACTGCACGCCCCTGTCAGATACAATATTTTCTGGAATGCCATGTAAACGTACAATTTGTTCCACAAACAAAGATGCTAGGGTCTTTGCACTCGGGAGTTTAGGCAGGGGAATAAAGTGAGCCATCTTGCTGAATCTATCGACCACTACCCAAACCACAGTTTTACCCTCTACAGGTGGCAGATCAGTGATAAAATCCATAGAGATATGAGACCAGGGTCTACTGGGAATGGGTAAGGGTCGTAGGTCCCCAGCCGGGCGAGTCCTAGGGGTCTTAGACCTCGCACAAACCTCACAGGCCAACACATAAGACTTGACGTCTCTAGTTAAAGTAGGCCACCAGAATGATCTGGAAACCAGCTCTTTAGTGCCCTCAATGTCCGGATGTCCACAAAAAACAGAGTCATGACACTCACCCAGCAGTTGGAGACGAAACTGTACGGGAACAAACAACTTATCTGTAGGAGTGGATGGCGGAGCTAGGTGTTGTTCAGCCTTGATGAGAGTCGTGACGTCCTGAGACAAGACTGCTACGAAGACCTTAGCTGGTAAAATGGTTTCAGGTGGAGTCTCTGTAGGCTGGTACGCACAGAAACTCAGAGACAGTGCGTCGGCCTTCACGTTTCTACTTCCAGGTCTGAAAGTTATGGAAAAATTAAAGCGAGTAAAAAACAATGCCCATCTAGCCTGACGGGGATTTAACCTTTTAGCCGACTCGAGAAACATTAGGTTCTTATGATCGGTAACAACAGTAACACAATGTTTTTCCCCCTCAAGAAAATGTCTCCATTCTTCATATGCCCACTTAATGGCCTGTTATTCTGTAACGGTCATGTACACACACACACAGGGGGGAGGGAAGTGACCACTGTGCTCCACCCTCACCCCTGGCCCTGCCTACTTGCCTCGCGAGTCCTAATGACAGTGGACAACTGGACGGCAATCCCTAGCTTGGAATAAGTGCAGGGATGACAGACAGACAAACAACAGAACGTGAACGGACCGAGTCAATACCAGGAAATCTACAAAGTACAAATGGAGCAAGCAGAGAATAGTCAGGAGAAGCCGGGGTCATAAATACCAGGAGAGTCGTGAAGTACCAAAGGAGTCAGCAGAGGATCGTCAGGAGTTCAGCAGGGGGTCAGTATGCCAGGAAAGACAAAATCGCAGGTGGAACCTAAATAACAGGCAATCTGTGGCCAGCAGATTGCCTGTTTAAATAGGGAGCTAGAGGGGTCATGTGACGTGGCCAGCATCACATGACTTCACACAGACTACACAGCCGAGCACCGAGTGATCAGCTCGGTGCTCAGCCCTAAAACCATTAGCATGAATACAGATAGATGCACACATAGTATTATCAGGAGCGCGGGTGACGCTGGACGCACTGATGATGCGCGGCCGCTCTGGACGTGCCCGCCTCCTAGACGGCGCCATGACAGGCAGGACGTGGAGCACCTGGAGTGTGGCTTTGTGGGTTCTGACGGCGTTGCTCCCTCTGTGCTCGGTGATGGGAGGCCAGGTGCCTTCTTAAGGTGGTCGTCCCTAGGTGAGTGTTGGGCTTACCGCGACTTATGCGTTGACAGCACAGGCTGCAGATGGCAACACTATTGTCAGCAGCTGACACGTTAAAAAAAGCCCACACTGCGAAGCCATGTGTCGGTGTCCTGGGAGCGCAAGATGTGACCGTGCATGGTGGATGGCTCCCTCCAGATACATTTGCAGTCTGCTTTTTGCCTCCTGTGCACTGCGAGTTCTGCCTGATTCTCCTCCCTTTCTGCTGCTCCGTCTCTCCCTCTGAACTCCCCTCCTCTTTCCCTTTTGTGGACACCCACGTGAAATTCATTGACACGTCATCATTGTCACCTTCACCACCACTGACATTAGAGATCTCGGAGTAGGCTGTAGGCTGATCTGGGTACTGTTGTCAGAACGCTGGGTGGCGGCCGTTTCTACCTCCTCTCCCTCATCCGATGCCAAGAATGGCTGCGCATTGGTAAGGTCTGGAAATGGATGGGAAAATAATTTCTCTGACTCAAGTGGAGGGGCTATGGTGGTGGTGGTAGTGGTGTCCTTGGGGGTGCACACAGCAGAGAGTGAGGAGGGTGCAGATACAGAGGATGAGGAGGCAGCCCTCATTCAGTTGTTAGTTGAAGCAGGTATATCAAAACCCGCAATCTGTATTTTGTCGACGCAGGCATATGGAAAACCTCTATCACTATTTTGTGGAAGTTGATATATGGAAGGCCTCAATCAGTTGTTAGTTTGCAGAATTGTGTATTTTTTTTTATAATTCCACCTCATTTGGAATATTTTCTAGCTTCCCACCCATTTTATGCAACCGTCTATGGTGCCATTAGAAAGTGCACCTTGTCCCACAAAATGCAAGCCCTCAGCAAGCTACGTGAATAAAAAATTTTTAAAAACGTTATGGCTTTGGGAGGGTTGGGAATAAAAAAAAATGAAAACAAAAAAATTTGAAAATTTCCCAGTCATTAACGGGTTAATGAAGTTATTGACACTTAATTCTGATCCTCTTTCTTCTGACCAGCTAGACCTTTATTTATTTCCCGCATTCTCCCCATCCTCATTAGATACCTTCCATGTTGGCACTAAGAAATATTTTGTTATGCTTTGTTACTGTCTCCTCTTTAGGTTTTGTTCAAGTAAATTACAAATAAGAAAAGCTGTTTGCTACATTTTACAGATATTTCTCCTTATTAAGGCATAAGTGAGCCTATTAAACATTATTCTCTAGGGCCGTTGATCACTTTCGCCTTTTTGCTTAATTCTAAATTGTGTGTATTGATTATGCTGTGTTTTTGGCCTGATAAAGTCACCAATGTGGTGATGAAATGCGTAGTCTAATAAAACTGATGCTGTTTATTTTCAGCTAGCTCCCTGTATATGTTGGGCTAACATGTGTATGTTCTATAAATACATTGGTATTTCATTATTGTAACATGCAAATTTCCTACAAATACAATTAAGGTTTCTGTGACGGACTGGTTTGTTAATGGTATTTGATGGACCCTATTGACTCACAATGGGGTCTGTCACGTTCTGTCAAAGTTTACAGAAGAATACAGCTGTACTATAGGTCTAGTAGATACTTTTCATCAATAATGAAAATATGCATGGCATTTCGTTTTAATAATAAATACCCTATTTCCATAGCATCTACCTTGACAACCCTACCTGGAGGTTGGAGATACAGTACTGTAGGAACAGAGTGGATTAAAGGCCCATCCACTACCTTCCACAAGTGTTTACTGTCCCCAGAGCAACCAGATCAGAGAGAGGTGTCCATAGGCCTTTCGAGCAAATTAAAAAAATATATATTTTCCTTACCCTCTCTGACAACTTTGGACTGAAGTCCCTGGGGCCACCAGAATGATTCTGAGGGCCCACCCTCAGTGTATATAGAATCTTACGGGCCCTTATAACTAGGTGTCCATTATTGTCAGAGCATGGGACCACGGGAGAATCGTCTAGTACTCTTGTGGACTAATCCGACCCTGCTCTCTGGGCATGATGAATGTTGATTGTAAGATATTTGCTCAGCTTCTTGACATCCATTCACCACAAGTGGGCCTCTTAGAGTTTCCAGCTGCTAATTATCACCTGCTTCTCTGTGGTCCCAGAAGACTAAAGCTGGGCTGGGGGAAAGGAAAATGATGGCTGTCAACTGCTTTTTCTCTCTTAAGGGACATCAGCATTCTGCCCTGCACATCAACGCTTTCACGATAGTGGAAATATCCATGTGTGCACAGAATCTTCATTTGTCTCTGAACAGCGATATCTTCTACCAACTAGTTTAGTTGTGTCTTGGCCACCAAAAGGAAAACAAAGACGGTTCAATGGGAATAGAGACACTTTCCCAGCCAGGTAAGCAGTTATCAGGATATGCTATGCAAAGTGGTAGGCAATTAAGAGTGCCGCATTTGTGTGAGGGGAGGCGGGGCGTTCACTATTTAAACCTGGCCCTCCTCCCCCCACTTGTCGGTTCGAACGATTTCGAATCGGCTTGTGGGTTGGTGCCAGAGAAGGGCATGCGTCACTGGAGGATCGGGGGATCGGCTGCGTCGAGCTCGTCGCTGCGGTGATTAGGCAGGCAGGGTGGCTTGCACACCCGTCTCGCTATGTATAACATGTGGGGCTGCCGAGCGTGCCGCCGGTCCCCAGCTGCGCTGGAGACTGCCCGCACTCCCGATTGCTTCCGGCACCCCGAGACAGGCACCCCGATCCGCTCCAGGCCCTGCGCTAAGCACCCCCGCTCCCACATGCAGCGTCCCCCAGGCAGGCACCCCTCACCTGTGGCTCAGCAGCGACGGGTCACGACGTCCGCTCGCATACCCTGAGCATCGGTCACGCCGGCCGTCGGCTCCACGACGCAGCGTTATATATCTCACTCCCGTATCAGAACGTTCCGCCGTAGAGGAAAACGCTGTCCGCTCACACAGGGGTCTATTCATTAGCTGCAATCAGTAAGCGGAGGTCCAGCTGCAGGATCAGGGGACGGAAGCCGAAACCTATAGGCGATTAATACGCCGCGGCTTTCCCTGTACAAATAGTCGATAGCGGTGGGCACGGTATGCAATGTTCCACATGGCGGAGCGCAAATCCCTCACAGCCGATCCTGATGCACGTTCTCCTGGTAATTACAATTAGTGAGGCAGTGAAGGTGGACATGCTTATGTGACTTTCAGTCATGTCTAGGAATCCGCTGCAGAATAAACTCGTCTTCTTTACTGCGCCAAACTCAGGCAAGACAAGATAAGCAGATACTCAGACATGTGCACTGTATAACAAGTTATGATTTCAATGGTTAATTCTAACCTAGAAGGGAATCACTGGCTTGCTGCGCTCCAGCAGGTCCTGGCTTGAGAGAGGGCGGGGGATGGTCTACACCTACAGGCCCATACTGGTACTGCAGTCCAGGTGCAGGGCTCCTCTGCTCAGGCACAGTGGCTAGGTACTAAGGCAGGAGTATAAAAAAAAAAAAAAAAAAAAAAAATTTAAATAAAATTTGGAATATGTTCAAGGATCAAATATAAAGAGGGCTTCAAGGAGGGGGGCTGGCCACGTCACTTTGCGCACGCAGCCGGGCCGCCCGTAAGCCCATACGGTCAGGGGGTTGGTTCGGGCGCAGTCACAATAATCCGGTGGTTAGCTAGGGAGCGGTGGCATGAGTGAAGTGTCGCCCAGCTGGCGTACGCTCACTCACACGTCTGTCCTTGGTTATTCAGGTCCACAGGTGGTGGGCTAACTTACGATACTGTGGGGTTCGTGGCTGTCATGGCCGCCAGGTGAGTCAGGGGTGGTGCATGCGGGGGCCAACCCCCTCTTTTCTCCTGCATAGGCTTGGGGGACGGGGGATGGTGGACTATTATGTCCAGGCCTCTGGCGCATCTCTTACAGTCGTGGCCTTTGGTGGGGGGGAAAATAAAAAAAATAAAAATAAAATAATAATAATGGTATAGATAGGAATGTTGCTTTGCCAGGTCTGTCACGACTACAGACTCCTTATAAAGCCCTGCCACGACTGCAGGCATCAGTCTGTCACGACTACAGACCCGCTCTAAAGCCCTGCCACGACTGCAGGCAACAGTCTGTCACGACTACAGACCCGTTATAAAGCCCTGCCACGACTGCAGGCATCAGTCTGTCACGACTACAGACTCGTTATAAAGTCCTGCCACGACTGCAGGCATTAGTCTGTCACGACTACAGACCCGTTATAAAGCCCTGCCACGACTGCAGGCATCAGTCTGTCACGACTACAGACTCGTTATAAAGTCCTGCCACGACTGCAGGCATCAGTCTGTCACGACTACAGACCCGCTCTAAAGCCCTGCCACGACTGCAGGCACAAATCCGTTACGACTACAGACTCATTATTAAGACCGGCCACGACTGCAGGCATTAGTCTCATGTCAACAGACTCATGAGGTAATACTACCACGTCTACAGGCGATGGTCCGTTACCGCTACTCTCGATGTAGGGTCCCCTCACGACTACAGGGGCTAGTCGGTCACATCCACAGACTCGGTCGCACTCCCGTTAACTACAGGCACTGGGTGGGCATCTACGGGTAGTTGTGTCACGACTACGCACGTGGGTCAGCCACGGCCTGGGAGGTCAGCCTTCACGGTCACAGGTAGGTCCAGTTAGGCTTCAGTCTCCCAGCGGGTTCCAGTCACAATAACCAGCCCCTAGGTGAGGGGGGGCACTCCCGCACCGGCGCACAATGCCAGGGAGCTGTGCGGCTCCTCACGCGGCACACGGTTCAAACCAGCGGGGGCCGGGGCCCACGGTAAAGGAAGGGCTCCCTCTGATCCGGTGCACATTGCCAGGGAGTGGCGCTGCCAGCGGTGGGTCGGCCCTAGCTGAGGAGGGGGGCTCCCCCGCACGGGTGCATTCTGCCAGGAAGCAGCGTGAGCTCCCCACGTGGCTGTGGGGTAAGGCTCCTCATCTTCAATAAAGTCTGGCACGGGCCGCCGTGCCGTTAGGTAGGCAGGGATCAGGGGAAGGAGTACTAGGCTCGGTCAGGGGGAGCAGATCATAGGCGGTGGCTGGCTTCCTGCTGCCGGCCGTACATAAGGTTCCAAGGGGGTTATTTAGGCACAGGATGTTAGTTAGTCCGTGCAGGTGATCTGCGTTATACCATGCTCTTCATGCTCGTACTCAGAGCTGTGCCCATACGAGAGCTGCTTAAGTGGTTGATAGAGAAAAAAATAAATAAAATATATATATATATATATATATATAAATAAAAAATACATTTTTGAGTCTCTCACGCATGGCTTCTCCGTTTTAGGTTTACACATATGACTCCGCCATCTGAGTCTCTCACGCATGGCTTCTCCGTGTTAGTTTTACACATACGGATCTGCCATTAGAGTCTCTCACGCATGGCTTCTCCGTTTAGGTTCACACATATGTCTCCGCCATTAGAGTCTCTCACGCATGGCTTCTCCGTTTTAGGTTTACACATATGACTCCGCCATTAGAGTCTCTCACGCATGGCTTCTCCGTTTTAGGTTACACATATGACTCCGCCATTAGTCTCTCACGCATGGCTTCTCCGTTTAGGTTCACACATATGTCTCCGCCATTAGAGTCTCACGCATGGCTTCCCCGTTTTAGGTTACACATATGACTCCGCCATCTGAGTCTCTCACGCATCGCTTCTCCGTTTTAGTTTTACACATATGACTCCGCCATTAGTCTCTCACGCATGGCTCCGCCATTAGTCTCTCACGCATGGCTTCTCCGCTTTAGGTTTACACACAGGACTCCGCCATTAGAGTCTCTCACGCATGGAGATTTAAAAAAAAAAAAAAAATTCCTCACCAGGCCCAGCTGCGCTGGGGCTAGTCTCCCATCTCACCATAGCTAAGAGACTGATGGCCAATTCCTTGGCCAGTAATACTCTGAGGGCTTACAAGACAGCTTGGCGCCTGTTTCAGAGATATGAGAACACCTACCCGGCCGCTGGCCGGAGGCCTATCACTCACCTATTGGGCTTTGTCAGGGTTTT
The DNA here is from genome assembly GCF_905171765.1 of Bufo bufo. Classification (NCBI taxonomy): domain Eukaryota; kingdom Metazoa; phylum Chordata; class Amphibia; order Anura; family Bufonidae; genus Bufo; species Bufo bufo. The sequence goes on along the minus strand of NC_053391.1, from coordinate 510,826,300 downwards.
TGCCACTCTCAATTAAACCTGTCCTATAGCATTGTTAACTATACATGGCAGGTATTCAGCACCATTGTTACAGGCTACATCCGGACCTACCGTCACTCTTCTCCGCCCACCCGATCAAACCGGCGTTGAAGGGTTTGCGCAAGATGTCTGTTGTGAAACGACATGGGCGTCAGCCATTTACCGGTAGCTTGTTCAGGCCGTGACAGGCAAACTGCAGGGGCAAACCGTTCGGGCCACAGGTTAGCGCTCTGGTAGAAACAGCCTTGTACCTGGCCTTCCATGGATTCCTCAGGTCAGGCGAGCTCATGGGCACCAATACGCTGGCTAGGTGCCTGCGGAAAGGTCAGCTCATCCGGCGCGGGTCCATCTATGTCCTCACCTTGGCCTCGTCCAAGACGTCACGGCCGGGGCAACCAGTGGCGGTCAGATACTTTCCCACGGACAGCAGATGGTGTCCGGTGCAGGCCTTGGAGGCTTGGCTGCGTAGTATTTAGTCCAAGCGGCATGTTCTCCCGTACTCGAACTAGGCAATGCCCGGCTAACCACCGCGGCCTTTCTTACGTACATTCAGGTTAGTTGACAGGTTCAGGGGTCGGTCCTCGCTGGATCACAGGACATTCCTTCCGCATGGGCGCGGCAGCGGCGGCGTCCATGCATAAGGTGCCAGTACATGTCATCAAACGGTTGGGTCGTCGCAGTTCCGCGTGTTCCATGCGTAATATCCCGGATCCTCATACGAAATATCATTGGCTTTCGAGTTTTGGTCTGTAGTTTCTGTTATCAAGTTTTCTAACTCCTATGCATGGTTCTTTTGGCCCCTTTAGGCTACCCTTCGATAAGCAGTTCCGGCATAACTCTGCTGCTTCTAGGTTGGGGGGGTGGAGTATAGGCTTAGGTAGGGTACCCTCTCAGCATGAGCCGATCTGAGCACAAGTGGTAGGCAATTAAGAGTGCCGCATTTGTGTGAGGGGAGGCGGGGCGTTCACTATTTAAACCTGGCCCTCCTCCCCCCACTTGTCGGTTCGAACGATTTCAACCCACCCAGGAGCCCTCCCTTCTTTCAGGTCTCATCATTGGGGTAGCCCCCTTTAGGCTACCCTTCGATAAGCAGTTCCGGCATAACTCTGCTGCTTCTAGGTTGGGGGGGTGGAGTATAGGCTTAGGTAGGATACCCTCTCAGCATGAGCTGATCCGAGCACAAATGAAAATTAGTCTATTTGTCAATAGAGTTTCCATGAGTCCATTAAGACAGCACATACAGTGCTGCCCATAATTATTCATACCCCTGGCAAATTTTGACTTAAAGTTACTTTTATTCAACCAGCAAGTAATTTTTTGTTGGGAAATGACATAGGTGTCTCCCAAAAGATAGTAAGACGATGTACAAGAGGCATTATTGTGGGGAAAAAAAACATTTCTCAGCTTTTATTTACATTTGAGTAAAAAGTGTCCAGTTCAAAATTATTCATATCCTTCTCAATAATCAATAGAAAAGCCTTTATTGGCTATTACAGCAATCAAACGCTTCCTATAATTGCAGACCAGCTTTTTGCATGTCTCCACAGGTATTTTTGCCCATTCATCTTTAGCAATGAGCTCCAAATCTTTCAGGTTGGAGGGTCTTCTTGCCATCACCCTGATCTTTAGCTCCCTCCACAGATTCTCAATTGGATTCAAGTCTGGACTCTGGCTGGGTCACTCCAAAACGTTAATGTTGTTGTCTGCTAACCATTTCTTCACCACTTTTGCTGTGTGTTTTGGGTCATTGTCATGCTGAAATGTCCACCGGTGCCCAAGGCCAAGTTTCTCTGCAGACTGCCTGAAGTTGTCGTTGAGAAATTCTCATGTATTTCTCTTTTTTCATGGTGCCGTTTACTGTGATTAGGTTCCCTGGTCCATTGACTGAAAAACACCCCCAAAGCATTAGGTTCCCACCATCATGTTTGACAGTGGGGATGGTGTTCTTTGGGTTGAAGGCTTCTCCTTTTTTACGCCAAATGAAGGAAACATCATTGTGACCAAACTATTCAATTTTAGTTTCATCTGACCATAACACAGAAGACCAGAAGTCTTCTTCTTTGTCCAGGTGAGCTTTTGCAAAGGCCAAGCAAGCTTTTGTGTGCCTTATCTGGAGAAGTGGAACCCAGCAGTGTGCAGTGTCCGTTGGATTGTCTGCCTTGAGACATTGCCGCCAGCAGAGCCCAGATTCACCAGGATGGCCTTGATGGTAATCCTTGGATTCTTTTTCACCTCTCTAACTATCCTCCTGGCCAGCACCGGTGTCACTTTTGGCTTCCGACCATGTCTTCTGAGATTTTCCACAGTGCGGAACATCTTGTATTTTTTGCTCAGCTGAGAAATGTTTTTTTTCCCCCCACAATAATGCCTCTTGTACATCGTTTTATTATCTTTTGGGAGACACCTATGTCATTTCCCATCCAAAAATTACTTGCTGGTTGAATAAAAGTAACTTTAAGTCAAAATTTGCCAGGGGTATAAATAATTATGGGCAGCACTGTATATTATCCTTGGTTTATGCGTTTTCCTGTATTTGAAGGAACATCCTAAATGAAGTGTAATTACAGTATCCTACTGGTGTAGTGATTGGACAAATGCTAATGAGAAGTTGTGGAAGCGATTCATTAACCAATTTCTGTTCCTGCCCCTACAGAGGTCAAGGGTCAACATTCAGGTTAGGGCTACACAGCGACACTGGTGGCACAACAGCTGTCGCAGCCAGGATCGCTGAGTAATGTTGATCCCATAGAAATTAATGGGATCACCGTGACAGTAGCAATAAATCCAACATGGTTGGATTTCTTGCAACTATTGCAGCGATCCCATTCATTTCACCACTATTCAGTGATCCTGGCTGTGACAGCTGTCCTGCGACCATTGTTGCATGTAGCTCTGGCCTCAGGTGGTGGCATCATGGTGGAATCAGGCAAACCAAATTACCTGCGAGACTAATTCTCATTTTCTGTTCTTTATACTGCTTATAGCATTACATAGATGCACACAGAAAATTTATGTCTTCATCCTATATTAACTTGACAAATCATAATGTTTTGTAATGCAAAGCATCTGTAGTAACAACATTTATTCATATTCTATTTAATACTAGTTTACTGTCAACAAGATTAAAATCAATACAGATTTCAAGAAACATTTCAGTCTTTTTTGTGAGTATATAGCTTTTCATTATTGAACCTCATTAATAATTAAACACACAGTTTAATAAATGATGCAGATTTTTTTTGTGCCGAGATGGCACAAACACATGCAAGTAGCAAGAATATTACAGAAAGGATAGAAAGGTTTGATTGGAGATTGACGATAAATGAACCCTGAGCTATGAATAGCTGTTTGTCTACAATGAAAATTCTATTTTAAACCTTACAAAACCAGTTACATTCACAGTCTCAAGATGCTGATTAAACTCATTGATTCATATTTGCTGGAAGATATTTTCTCAAATGCTCCTTCATAACAACATACTTTTTTCAGTTGTTTCCTCAAGGACAGGAGAATGTAAACATTTATCACCATAAGCTATATTAAGGCAATTGACACATCAGGACAATATAGCCACTGGGTTTTAGCTGCTTCAAACAGCAGAGACCCGTAGCAGATGTATGCAATCAGCCATAAGGCTGATCGCATATATTTAACCCGTCAGATGCCATGGTCAAATGTGACCACGGCATCTGAGCGGTCTGGAAGCAAGAACCACACTCTGCCCTTACCCCTGAAGACGTCGGTACACGGCGAAACATGTCGGGGGGCAGTGTGAGCCTCTAATCTTAACTCAGCATACCGCTGAAGCCTCTTACTACTGTGTTCAGTAGTCACACAGTGTCCACAAGTTACACTGGCAGCGCGCAGCCAGTTAGACACTAGTGTGGAATCACACAGTAGCATACAACCCTGGTCAGGTGACATCCTGACAGTGCACTTGAAACTGATATTGAAAGGCCAGCGGGCGCTGGAAGTTTTAACCATTTAGTTTAGTTAGTCACTTATTCAAGTATTAGCAGCAGTATCAATTAAAAGTTATGTTTTAGCTATTGGTAGGTACAGGATCAATAGGTGTAATCTAGCCCTAACAGGCATTAAAAGTAATAAATTGTTGCACAATACACCTTATCCTTGTACTTAAAGGGAAAGTTTAGTTATTGAAGTCTGGAAGCAAGAGCCACACTCACCTGCTCCCGTAACAAAGTTCCTTGGCTGACATCGGGGAACTTGTTACATTAGTGTAATAGACGGAAGTCTCAAGCAGGATCCGACAGCTATTAGTAAAATATACCAATACAGGACACCAGGTGGTAGCACTGTATTGGTATTGTAAGTTAACTGTTCAATGATGGCTATATACAGATGTGGCTGTGCTAAAATTGACTCTAATAACACATGTCACAGTTTTATCTTTTGACAAAAGCTATTAAGATCCATTGAAAAAGTCAATTAATATTTTTTTGCCATTGTTTACTTAACGCGTTAACCATCAAGTTTAGCTAGTGATTGACAGTTATAGTCACCCAGGCTGACTTAAAAAAAGAAAAAAAAAAGGAAAAAATGTTTTAAAATATAAAAGTTCAAGTCACCCCCCTCCTTCCTTTCCCCAAAATCAAAATAAAAGTACATAACCAATAAAAAAAAATACACATCATGGGCATCACAAGAAAATGTCCATTCTATTAAAATATAACAATATTAATCACATATGGCAAATTGGCAAATGCTGTAATGGGGAAAAAAATAAAAACAACCAATTTGCCATTTTTGTCACTTCAACTGTCCAAAAATGTTTTATAAAAACAAATCAAAAAGTCACACACACTTCAAAATAGTATCACAGAAAACTACAGATCAACCCGCAAAACATGAGCGAGCCCTCACACAGCTCTGCACACATAACTACAAAAACGTCATGCTTCCGGTTCCGGCGCCGACATGTGAAGACGTCAGGCACAGGAGCTCCATAGCAGTTGAGACACAAACAGGTTCATATTGCCCGTGTACCGTTGGGAATCTGAAGAATCAATTACTTACTAACCGACCATAACGTATGGATCAGTTTCTGACCAACATGGGCAAGAAAACAAAAGGCAGAGCGGCTTCTCCTTCGCGGCCTGAGGAACAGGCTGCTTCAATAATGGCGCCTCATGTACCTGAGGCGGTCTCGGCAGCTGAACTGCCGGGAAGCACAAATGTTTCACCACAAATCGATTACAAAGAGCTGGCGGTGGAAGTAGCCACACAATTAGCCGCGGATTTGTGGGAGACTTTGGCGTCGTCGGTCGCCAATGTCATGTGACAGTTGCAGGAAGCGGTCCAGCAGCACGAGACCCGACTGGAGGAAGCGGAAGGCTGCATACAAGTAATGGAGGACACTACGGAGTCGATTCTCCAAAAGCTCCAATCAGCCTTAGCTGACAACAAGCGCTTATGGGAAAAGATGGATGATTTGGAGAACAGATCCCGGCGCAACAACTTACGGTTAGTGGGTCTCCAAGAATCCATACCCCAGGGGGACTTGCTTACCATCTGTGAGCTGGAACTGCTTCAAGCCCTGGGGATAGCGAGACGCTGCAAAGTGGAACGCGCTCACAGAGTGGGCCCTCCCCGCCCGGCTATTGATAACCAGCCGAACAGACCAAGACAAGTAGTCATGCTTTATTTAGACTACACAGATAAAGAAGCAATCTTTAAGGCTTTTAAAGCCCGCAAGGAACCCGTCACATTAAGGGGAATGAAAGTTCTTATGTTCGGGGACTATTCTGTGGAGGTCACGAAGAAGCGCAAAGCTTTCTCCCCCTTATGCACCCAGCTTCATCGTGGGGGAGTCAAATTCGCCCTAATTTATCCGGCCACCTTGAGAGTCTTTAAACTTGATGGCTCCAGCAAGACGTACACCTCACCTGAAAAAGCTGCGGCCGACTTAGACTGGAAAATAGGTCCTGTGACACGAGGCCAACAGAACTTACTTAAAACCATGCAAGAAGATCCGTCTCTGGATACAGACCAGCAGGATGGACTACGCTCTAGGAAAAATCGCTGAAGATTCTAGCAGGTTCACCAAGCGATTTTCAAGAGGTGTTGACGAACTGTAAAATGAGAAAATCTTGCAGTTATTGTATAGGGTCACTCTCTTTACTAGGGGAGTTTTGAAATTAATGCTGCTGAGAAAGAAAGATATGAGGGGACAGATCATTGTGCTCTAATTATCTATGCCTTATTAGTAACATAGTACATAAGTACATAAGGCCGAAAAAAGACATTTGTCCATCCAGTTCAGCCTGTTATCCTGCAAGTTGATCCAGAGGAAGGCAACTGTGAGGTAGAAGCCAATTTTCTCCACTTTAGGGGAATAAAAAATTTCTTCCCGACTCCAATCAGAATAAGGCTCCATTCACACGTCCGCAATGTGTTTTGCGGATACACGGAGACACGGATCCGCAAAACACGGAAAGCGGCAATGTGTGTTCCGCATTTTGCGGACCGCACATTGCCGACATAATAGAATATGCCTGTTCTTGTCCGCAATTGCGGACAAGAATAGGACATGTTCTATTTTTTTGCGGGAACGGAAGCACGGATGCGGAAGTGCGGATCCGCAAATGTGGATGCGGACAGCACATTCCGTCCCCATAGAGAATGAATGGGTCCGCACCCTTTCCGCAAAATTGCGGAAAGGATGCGGACACATTTTGCGGACGTGTGAATGGAGCCTAACTCCCTGGATCAACGACCCCTCTCTAGTAGCTATAGCCTGTAATATTATTACGCTCTAGAAACACATCCAGGCCCCTTTTGAATTCCTTTATTGTACTCACCATCACCACCTCCTCAGGCAGAGAGTTCCATAGTCTCACTGCTCTTACCGTAAAGAATCCTCTTCTATGTTTGTGTACAAACCTTCTTTCCTCCAGACGCAGAGGATGTCCCCTCGTCACAGTCACAGTCCTGGGGATAAATAGCTGATGGGATAGATCTCTGTACTGACCCCTGATATATTTATACATATTAATTAGATCTCCCCTCAGTCGTCTTTTTTCTAAAGTGAATAACCCTAATTTTAATAATCTTTCAGGGTACTGTAGTTGCCCCATTCCAGTTATTACTTTAGTTGCCCTCCTCTGAACCCTCTCTAGCTCTGCTATGTCTGCCTTGTTTACAGGAGCCCAGAACTGTACACAGTACTCCATGTGTGGTCTGACTAGCGATTTGTAAAGTGGTAGGACTATGTTCATATCACGGGAATCTATGCCCCTTTTGATGCAACCCATTATCTTGTTGGCCTTGGCAGCAGCTGCCTGACACTGGTTTTTGCTGTTTAGTTTGCTGTTTATTAAAATTCCTAGATCCTTTTCCATGTCAGTGTTACCGAGTGTTTTACCATTTAGTATGTAAGGGTAACTTGCATTTTTCCTTCCCATGTGCATAACCTTACATTTATCAGTGTTAAACCTCATCTGCCACTTATCTGCCCAAGCCTCCAATCTATCCAGATCCCTCTGTAGTAGTATTCTGTCCTCTTCAGTGTAAATTACTTTACACAGTTTAGTGTCATCTGCGAAAATTGATACTTTACTATGCAAGCCTTCTACAAGATCATTAATAAATATATTGAAGAGAATAGGGCCCAATACTGACCCCTGAGGCACCCCACTAGTGACAGTGACCCAATCTGAATGTGTACCGTTAATAACCACCCTCTGTTTTCTATCACTCAGCCAGTTACTTACCCACATACAGATGTTTTTTCCCAGTCCGAGCATTCTCATTTTATATACTAACCTTTTATGCGGTACAGTGTCAAATGCTTTGGAGAAGTCCAGATATACGACATCCATTGATTCGCCGCTGTCAAGTCTAGAACTTACCTCCTCATAGAAACTGATTAAATTAGTTTGACATGACCGATCCCTCACGAAGCCATGCTGATATGGCGTTATTTGCTTATTTCCGTTGAGATGCTCTAATATAGCATCTCTCAGAAAACCTTCAAACAGTTTACCCACAACAGATGTTAAACTTACCGGCCTATAGTTTCCAGGCTCTGTTTTTGGCCCCTTTTTAAATATTGGCACCACATATGCCACGCGCCAATCCTGTGGGACATTCCCTGTCAGTATAGAGTCTGCAAATATCAGAAATAAGGGTCTGGCTATGACATTACTTAATTCCTTTAGGATACGGGGGTGTATGCCATCCGGTCCTGGCGATTTGTCTATTTTAATCTTTTTAAGCCGCTGATGTACTTCTTCCTGGGTCAGACAGGACACTTTTAATGGGGAATTTATTTTTGCATTCTGCATGTCATCTGACAATTTTTTTTCCTCAGTGAATACATTGGAGAAAAAAAATATTTAACAGCTTTGCTTTCTCCTCGTCGCTCTCTGCGACTCCCCCCTCATTACTCTTTAAAGGGCCAACACCTTCAGCTTTATACTTTTTAACATTTATATAATTGAAGAACATTTTAGGGTTGGTTTTACTCTCTTTGGCAATTAATCTCTCGGTCTCTAGTTTGGCCGCTTTTATTTGTTTTTTACATGTTCTATTTTTTTCCTTATAGTTTTTCAGTGCTTCCGTGCAACCCTCCTGTTTTAGTGTTTTATATGCTTTCTTTTTGTCATTTATTGCTTTCTTTACAGTTCTATTTATCCACATTGGTTTCTTTTTGTTCCTTAACCTTTTATTACCATACGGTATGTACCTCTGACAATGAGTTTTTAGGATGTTTTTAAAGATATCCCATTTTGTGTCTGTATTTGTGAGGACTTTGTCCCAGTTAGTTTGGCCTATGGCCTCTCTTAGTTGGCTAAATTTAGCTTTTTTGAAGTTTGGTATTTTTGTTCCTCCCTGTAGAAACGCTCTTTTGAATGATAATTGGAAGGTTATTACTTTATGGTCACTATTTCCCAGGTGTCCCCCGACCTGCACGTCTGTTGTTCTGTCAGGTCTATTGGTTAATACTAAGTCCAGTATGGCCGTCCCTCTAGTCGGGTCCTGAACCAGTTGGGAGAGGTAATTGTCTTTGGTTATAGCCACGAACCTGTTTCCCTTATGAGATATACAAGTTTCAGTTTCCCAGTCTATATCTGGGTAGTTGAAGTCCCCCATAATAACCACCTCATTATGATTTGCCGCCTCGTCTATCTCGTTTAGTAGTAGATTTTCTGTGGACTCTGGTATATAAGGTGGTTTATAGTAAACTCCTATTAGTAATTTATTGTTGTTTTTAGCTCCATGTATCTCTACCCATAGTGACTCCACATGTTCATGTCCCTCACTTATATCTTCTCGGACTGTGGGCTTTAGACAGGACTTTATATAAAGGCAGACCCCTCCCCCTCTCCGGTTTTGACGATCCTTTCTAAACAGACTGTAACCTTGTACATTAACTGCCCAGTCATAGCTATCATCCAGCCATGTCTCAGTTATTCCCACTATGTCATAGTCGTCCTCACACATTACTAATTCCAGTTCACCAGTTTTATTAGTCAGGCTTCTGGCATTAGTATACATACATTTGAGAGGTTTATGTATATTTTTTACCCTACACCTTTCCTTCTGAATTGTTCTAGTCCCTCCTTCCATTCCTCCCCCATTCTTATTACCTTGCCCCCGGTCTCTATCTGCACTATCTTCCCCTCCTATAACGTAATTACCCTCCCCCCCAGTCCCTAGTTATTATTTATATATTCTTTTTTATTTTATATTCTTCTCAACTGTTTTTCTGGGGTTAGGGAGTATTTATAGCAGTTCTTTGCCTGACGCCACATGTGGAAAAAAGTGAAGTCGATAAGAGCTGTGAAGGAAGCACTAGGTAGTTATATGGTGCGCCTTGCTCTGGGTATGTTTTTGTTCACTATGGTTTGTTATAATATTGAGGGTGGGGGGGAGGGTAAAGGGTTTTATTTCTATGGGGTTTGTGCTAGTCACTTGCAAATAACTGTCTCAAAGGGATCTTTCTATCCTTTCTACGATTATGAAAATTGTGTCGTGGAACGTTAAAGGGTTGCGCTCCCAGCAAAAGCGTAATATGATTCTAAAACGGTTAAAGCATTTAAGGGCTGATATTGCAATGTTACAAGAGACCCACTTGTTGGAAAGTGATTTTAGCCGCATGGAAAAGTCCTGGGTAGGAAAAGTAGTGGGCTCTCAAGCAGTACAGCACAAAGCAGGGGTACTGTTCCTATTGCACAAAAGTTTAGCTTATGACATCCTTGGAGTTGAATCAGATGATTTAGGGCGCTGGTGTACATTACATCTAAACACTAATTCAGGAGAAATTAAGATACACAACGTATATAGTCCTAATGGTGATAACAAGCGCTTTTTCGCTGACCTGGCGATCAGACTAAATAGGGACCCGGTGTCTAAACAACTGGTTGGAGGTGATTTGAATACGGTAGTCAATACGATGGAGGATAGGAGGCGTGTGAGTAGATGTTCGGATCTTCCCCACATCCATGACAAAGTGCTTGAGCCCTTCTTGAGGGATACAGCCTTGACAGATATATGGAGAGTCGCCAACCCAGATGATAGGGACTTTACTTTTTTTTCACCTCCTCATGATTCCTGGTCCAAGATCGATTACTTTTTAGTCTCGGACTCCCTGAAGCCGAGAGTGATGGATCCGAAAATTCATGACATGGTGATATCGGATCATAGCCCGATTTCTGTGGTGATTTCCGAGATTCAGCCAAAGGGCCAGGATATCATTTGGAGGTTTCCCTCTTACTTATATAATGATGGAAACTTTAGTGAGGTTCTTAGAGGGTGGTACTTGGAGTATAGGGGAGATAACATGGCCAGCGTAGAGAATCCGTCGTTGTTCTGGGACACAGCTAAGGCCGTTCTTAGGGGTAGGATAATAGCTTATGTAAGGGGTCTAAAGAAAAAAATTTCAGACCGACTCCAGGAGCTTGGCTCCTCCCTGCGAAATGCTTATACAGCATACCAAACAAACATGACTTCACAAAATAAGGAGACTTGGCACCTGACTAAAAGGGAATACGAGCTATGGTATGAAAGAAAAATTAAATGTGATATGTCCAATTTAGAAAATAGGTATTTTAGGGGAGGAAATAAGTCTGGGAAAATGTTGGCTAATCTCATTAAAAACTCTAGGCGTCAGGCCCACATTCTAAAAATAGCTGATGCTGGGGGTGTTATACATAATAAACCTGAGAAAATAGTTTCCATCCTGGGAGATTACTATAAAGATCTATATAGGGATCCGGGTCCCAAGGCCCCATTGTTGTCCTTTCTCTCCAGGTGTATGAAGCTGCCTACTCTTACAGCAATTCAGCTGGACACACTGAACTCCCCAATATCTGAAGATGAGGTCTGTGCAGCCATTAAAGGTCTACATTTACATAAGGCTCCGGGTCCTGATGGATACACGGGAGAATTTTTTAGGATGTTGGGAGACGAACTAAAAAAATCCACTAGCGGCGGTATACAATGGAATACTGACGGGTTCTCCGTTGTCATCGGCAGATAATCTAGCATATATCAAATTAATCCCCAAGCCAGGGAAGGATGTCTTGAATCCTTCTTCATATCGCCCAATATCTTTAATTAACGTGGACCTTAAACTAGTGGCGAAGATTATGGCGGACAGACTCTCTTCTTTTATGCCGGGTTTGGTGTCTCCTTCTCAGTCTGGGTTTGTCAAGGGTAGAGCTGCTGTCACTAATATTAGAAAAGTATTGGCGGTGTTGGATGCAGTTCAGTGGAACACTTGTCCTTCTCCGTGTCCGTCGCTTTTTGCGATAGACGCGGAGAAGGCTTTTGACAACGTCAGGTGGGATTGGTTAGATGAGATCTTAAATCGAATGGGTTTCAGTGGCCCAGTTCGTACATTCATTTTGGCACTTTATACATCTCCTAAGGCGAGGATAGCAATTCCAGGTTTTCTATCTTCTTCTTTCCCATTATGTAGGGGAACACGTCAGGGTTGCCCGCTCTCCCTGCTATTGTTTAACCTAACATTAGAACCGCTGGCTCGTATGTTGGAAGGGGGAGACATTTTTAGAGGAATTAAAGTGGGTAAGAGAGAAATATATACGTCTCTTTTTGCAGACAATGTTTTGCTGTTTATGGCCGACCCCTTGGAAGACATGGAGAAAGTTCTGAGCCTCCTAGATTCTTTTGGACCAATATCAGGTTTTAAAATAAATCGAGATAAATATGTGCTGATGCCGCTCAAACCACTAAAGACCAAAAGAGTATTTCCCGATACGTGTGAGGGTATTAGGATTAGTGATTCCCAGATTACCTACTTGGGAATAAATATAGGAAAGTCTCCTTCATCCCTTTATAATCTAAATTACCTCCCCTTGTTTAGAAAAATTAAAAGCGACCTTGGTAGATGGCAGAATCTCCCGTTATCCCTGTCAGGCAGGAGTCATTTACTGAAAATGGTATATTTCCCCAGACTACTATCCAAACAGTTCCATTACTTTTGAAGCACTCCGATGTCAATGACCTCCAATCAGTATTTATAAAATTTCTGTGGTCAGGTAGGAAGCCTTGCATCGCCTTGGCAAAATTAATGTTGCCAAGGGAGTTGGGTGGTCTGAATGTACCAAATGTTAGACTTTATAATTTGGCATGTCTTCTTAGGCATGGTTTAGATTGGATACACGAGACTGGCCATTTCTCCAACTTTGATTTGGAGTCACAGATGGCCCACCCCATGCCACTAACAAACTTACTTCACACTAGGAGACAGGCCTTGCCACCACCCCTGAAACATTCGCTTATAATACGTGATACGATGATAGCTTGGAAGGAGGCACGCAAACTAGCTAAGTAACCTTTTTTAGCCTCAGGGGTAATGAGGCTCTGGCAACACCCTTAATTCCCACAAGGGGTCTCGAATAAGATGTTTCGGGCATGGAGGTTAAAGGGTATAAAAACTTTGCTTGACCTTCTCCACATAGCGGAAAAAAGATACCTTACCTTTCCGGAATTATGTCAAAAATATAACCTGGACGAATCCCACATGCTCCCCTTTCAGCAAGTATATATTTTTTGTAGGGAAAGGTTGAGGGATGTCACGGGTGAGTGTGCAGGTAATTCCTTGATCTTCTCTTTAGGAGCTGATAAAGCCAGGCTTTCTATATCGCACATTTATAGGGTGTTACGTGAATCAGGTAATAAAGCCTCGGCTCAGGTTCTCTTCAAAAAATGGGAGAAGACACCCACCGAATATATCAGTAATACCTGAAAAAATCCTACAGGGGTGGTTAGGGTGTGCAAGGCTGTTCCCTGTGAGGTATGGCGAGAGTCGCATTTTTCATTTTGTATATGGAAATGATAAAATGATGTATCACCTTTGTATTAAATTTGTAACCAAAGTCTTATATTTTTTGTGAAATGTGAAACAAATAAAACAATTTTTGAAAAAAAAAAATTATAGGGGTCAGAATATGGTGAGGAAATTTTTTTCAAGGTTTTTTTTTTTTTTTCAGTCTTAAAATGCAAGAAAAGCTATACAAGCATGATTTTGTTGTAGTTGTACTGACCTGGAGAATGAAGGTAACAGATCAATTTTACTGCATAGTGAATGATATAAAAACAAACAAACATAAAAGTGTGTCAGAATAGTTTTTTTTTCAATTCCACCCCGTTTGGAATTTATTCCCTGCTTCCTACTACATTGTATGCAACTGTAAATGGTGTCATTAAAAAGTACAACTTGTCCTGCAAAAAAATATGCCTCATATGGCTATATGAATGGAAAAATAAAAAAAAGTTATGACTCTGGAAGGCAGGGAGTGAAAAACAAAAATGCAAAAATGGGAAATCGCAAGGCTGCTAAGGGTTAAGTTATGTAGAAGATGAACCTGCCTAATACATGATAAACTGTACATATTGGTGTTTAATACTTGTGCACTCCAATGTAATGAATTTCAATGAGATGCTGTGGAAATCGGGGTACTATAGACCCATGGTTAATGTATACAGAAAAATCCCACTCGCTCTCCAGAGGATTCAGATGCAAAGTTTGTGATTTATTACATTTGAAGAAAACAAACTATGACAAAGGCAAATTCAAAGTGCTTGAGTATTCAAAGGTCCTTTAAATCGGATGCCAAGAAAAAAAAGTTATAAAGAGTTATGGGTGTCTGGATATGTTAATTCCAAAATGTGTTTTTTAAAGGTTTTAACTTTTTTTTGATTAGACGTGCTAACTTTCAGATCAAGGTCGTTATGTAATTTTTACTTAAAGAGGACCTTTCATCAGTCCAAACATTGTGAACGAAGTGTCATGATCTGTACAGCGGCGCCCAGGGATCTCACTGCACTTACTATTACCCCTGGGCTCCACTCTGTTCTCCTGCTATGCCCTCCGGTATGTTCAGTCACTTGGTTATAGTAGGCGGAGACTTAGGGGACTTGGTTATAGTAGGAGGAGACTGCCCTTGTTCTCCTGGTCGTCTCCTTCTCCCAGGCTCTGAGCTCTGCGCTGCGAATGGCCAGCGCTACAGCCTGGGAGAAGGAGACGCCCAGGAGAACAAGGGCAGTCTCCTCCTACTATAAAGAAATGACCGAACATACCGGAGGGCATAGCAGGAGAACGGAGCAGCGCCCAGGGATAATAGTAAGCGCAGTGAGATCCCTGTACAGATCATGATACTTAGTTCACAATGTTTGGACCAATGAAAGGTCCTCTTTAACAGTGAACATTGTAAAAATAAAAAAAATGGCAGAAGTGTGATTCCCCCCATTTTCCAATGAAAGATATCACAAATTAAATCTTGGCATAAAAAAAATTGAGGGAAAGGGAGTTGCTAGTGCTTAAAATGGAGAAGTCGTTTTGACATTTTACCTGTTTTAGAAACCCATCTACAGTCAGTGCACCACAGCGATCTCATCTAGGAGGAATTTCCTCTGAACCTAAGAACACGACAAATGGGACAAATTTGGCAGGTATCTGGGGAGATTGAACGTTCAGTACATTTTAAAAAGAACGCCTGATTACTTTTAAGGTGCGTTTGTAAAGACATTAGAGGAAGAGTTAGTCTAAGGGCTGGTTCACACAAACGTTTTTTGCATTCTGTATACGGGCCTTTTTTTAGTTCCGTATACGGTCCGTATACGGAACCATTCATTTCAATGGTTCCGCAAAAAAAGCGGAATGTATTCCGTATGCATTCCGTTTCCCTATTTCCATTTTACCGTTCCATTCAAAGATAGAACATGTCCTATTATTGTCCGCAAATCACGTTCCGTGGCTCCATTCAAGTCAACGGGTCCGTAAAAAAAACGGAATGTACTCCTTATGTCTTCCATATCCGTTCCATTTTTGCAGAACCATCTATTGAAAATTTCATGCCCAGCCCAATTTTTTCTATCTAATTACTGTTTACTGTATATTCCATTTGGAAAAACGGAATGGATAAACGGAATGGAACCGGAAACACTACTGAAACAAAAAACTGAAAAAAGGATCTGTTAAAAACGGACCGCAAAACACTGAAAAAGCCATACAGTCATGTGAACAAGCCCTTATTCAGACCTCAAAGGCCTGCCCAAAGTTATAGAAGCCTGTTCAGTCTCTAAACCTAAGGTCCTAAAAGTAATTTGCTTTATTCTTATGGTATTTTGAGGATATCCCTTTGGATCTGCAGCTGTGTGTCTACAGCCCAGGAAGGTACGGTTTATTTGTTATTTTTCTTGTTGGTATGGGTGGGTTAATGTTAATATTATAACCCTTACCCCTCCCTCACTCAAGCTCCTTTCTTACCCCTTCCTTCCTAGTCCTATCCTTCCCCCTCTTCAACCCATTATCTTAATTTTTGTACATATCTATGAGGGTCTAAATATCTTCCGTATGAACCAATATTTATGGGTGGGTTTACTATGCACAATGGGTCTGTTTTCACAGATTTTGTCTAATGCTGGATGCTTCCTATATGTGTTTTATATATATATGTACATTTAAGGAGAGGAATTGTGGAATATCTAAAATCCCATTGATTGAAAGATGAAAAACAGCATGGGTTTACTTCAGGGAGATCATGTCAAACTAATCTTATTGATTTTTTTGATTGGGTGACTAAAATAATAGATGGAGGAGGTGCAGTAGACATTGCTTATCTAGACTTTAGTAAGGCTTTTAATACTGTCCCACATAGAAGGCTTATCAATAAATTGCAGTCTTTGTGCTTGGACTCCCATATTGTTGAATGGATTAAGCAGTGGCTGAGGGACAGACAACAGAGGGTTGTAGTCAATGGAGTATATTCAGACCAAGGTCTTGTTACCAGTGGGGTACCTCAGGGATCTGTTCTGTGACCCATATTGTTTAATATCTTTATCAGCAAAATTGCAGAAGGCCTCGATGGTAAAGTGTGTCTTTTTGCTGATGACACAAAGATTTGTAACAGGGTTGATGTTCCTGGAGGGATACACCAAATGGAAAAGGATTTAGGAAAACTAGAGGAATGGTCAAAAATCTGGCAACTAAAATTTAATGTTGATAAGTGCAAGATAATGCACCTGGGGCGTAAAAACCCAAGAGCAGAATATAAAATCAGTGATACAGTCCTAACTTCAGTATCTGAGGAAAGGGATTTAGGGGTCATTATTTCAGAAGACTTAAAAGGTAGGCAGACAATGTCATAGAGCAGCAGGAAATGCTAGCAGAATGCTTGGGTGTATAGGGAGAGGCATTACCAGTAGAAAGAGCACTAGTGAGACCTCATTTGGAGTATTGTGCGCAGTACTGGAGACCATATCTCCAGAAGGATATTGATACTTTGGAGAGAGTTCAGAGAAGAGCTACTAAACTAGTACATGGATTGCAGGATAAAACTTACAGGAAAGGTTAAAGGACCTTAACATGTATAGCTTGGAAGAAAGATGAGACAGAGGGGATATGATAGAAACTTTTAAATACATAAAGGGAATCAACAAGGTAAAAGAGGAGAGAATATTTAAATGAAGAAAAACTGCTACAAGAGGACATAGTTTTAAATTAGAGGGGCAAAGGTTTAAAAGTAATATCAGGAAGTATTACTTTACTGAGAGAGTAGTGGATGCATGGAATAGCCTTCCTGCAGAAGTGGTAGCTGCAAATACAGTGGAGGAGTTTAAGCATGCATGGGATAGGCATAAGGCCATCCTTCATATAAGATAGGGCCAAGGGCTATTCATAGTATTCAGTATATTGGGCAGACTAGATGGGCCAAATGGTTCTTATCTGCCGGCACATTCTATGTTTCTAGGTTTCTATGTTCCTATGTATTGTGTATTCCTTGCTTTGTTAATGAATAAAAAGATTTATTATTAAAAAAAAACATATGACTTGCCCCATAAACAAGTCCTCATACTCCTATGTGAATGGAAAAGTAAGAAAGTCAGGGCTCTTGAAAGGTGTGGAGGCAAAAATGAAAAATGAAAAAAAAAAAATTGGCTGTGCCCTCAAAAGCTTAATTCTTGATGGGAAAGGTGCTGAGGGTATCTCCTATAGTTCTCCTGTAAGTTCCAGGAATACTTGGACATAGTTTAGCTGGTCTTTATATTATATGGAAACCCTGCATCTTTTACAATATATCAACATTCTATAAGTGGCAAGATTGTTTGTAATTTTAGATTAGACTACATATTTGAGATGAGCAACTATGGCCTTTTCAATGAAGAATTTTAACCTGGACAGGGAGGGTCAAGCTCTTCTGGTGCCAAAGAGAAACCAGACATAGTTTGAGGAATTTACTATAGCCAGGCCATATCTGGATTTTTAGATCCAAAAATTTGACATTAACTTCTGAACCACAGTATGATGCTTCTTATTTGCTCACTGGATATTACTGTCTGATAGTTTGGGTTTTCTAGTGTATGAAAATAAAAAGTTAGTCTATTCTCTACTCTATTGTCTGATATAATGCACCCACATTGGTATCTGTCTCTTTAAAGATGCAAGCCACAGTGCCCACAAGGATTTTAGTCACAATTAGGCACAATGCATAACAACAGAATCAGTCATATTCCTGAAGTAACGGTGCTAGAACTCATAACAATACCACGTTCTTTGTCCTTAATGAGCACTGGTCATAATGCTGCCATCAATACATGCCACAGCATCCCCATCAATGCCAGCCAAAGTCCAGATATTAGTGTAAACCATAGTGCGTCCATTGGTGTAAACTATGTCCCTCACTAGATACCTGTCACAATGTCCCCATGACTGTATATTGCATTATATGTTCACTTGACTTAAAAGAGTTTTCCAAAATGTTAATACTGATGAGTATTGTTATCCTCTGGATAGGTCATCAGTATCTTACCGTTTATCGGTTGCATGGCCTAGGCACAGCTCAGCCCCATTAAAGTGAATAGGGCTGAGCTGCGATATCAGGGACAGCAGCTACACAATTTACAGCACTGTGCTTGGTGAGCAGAGAGAAGACCACAGCGCTCATAGGGCTGCCAGTGCCTTCTCATTAGTGATGTCGCGAACATAAAATTTTCAGTTCGCGAACAGCGAACGAGAACTTCCGCAAATGTTCGCGAACTGGCGAACCGGGCGAACCGCCATAGACTTCAATAGACAGGCGAATTTTAAAACCCACAGGGACTCTTTCTGGCCACAATAGTGATGAGAAAGTTGTTTCAAGGGGTCTAACACCTGGACTGTGGCATGCCGGAGGGGGATCTATGGCAAAACTCCCATGGAAAATTACGTAGTGGACGCAGAGTCGGGTTTTAATCCATAAAGGGCATAAATCAACTAACATTCCTAAATTGTTTGGAATAACGTGCTTTAAAACATCCAGTGTGTGTATACGATCAGGTATGATGTTGTATCGATCAGGTAGTGTAAGGGTTACGCCCGCATCACAGACATTGACAGACCAAACTCCCCTTTTAATGCACCGCAAACAGTTCATTTGCACAACCGCAAACTCCCCATTTGCACAAGGTTGGATACCAAGCTAGCCACGTCCCGGTGATGTCATTGAAGGTTTCTTCCTCCACCCAGCCACGTACAACACCAAGGGTCCCCGAAAGGTCAATTGAATTGATTTTTCGAACGGGGAGATGGTTAAAAAAACGCTGGCTCCCTCCCCTTTGTTTTTATCCACGGTGACTGCGTCTGCGCCGTGCAATTTACTGTCACACCCGATATGAGTGGTATTTTCTGTAGTACTATTCTCATCAGTTTAATCCCTCTAACGTCCCCAATCTGGGTGCCATTTATTGAATAGATTTTTCGAACGGGGAGATGGTATCAGTGGTTGGCACTGGCAGTGGGCACACTACAGTCAGTAGAAGCGGGCCTGACACACACTGGCAGCAGGCAAGCAACTGAAATTACACTAAAGTGTAAAAATTAAATGCCTTATTTATCGGCAAGCTACTGTGCCACCCGGTATGAGTGGTTGGCACTGGCAGTGGGCACACTACAGTCAGTGGAAGAGGGCCTGACACACACTGGCAGCAGGCAAGCAACTGAATTTAGACTACTGTCTAAAAATTAAATGCCTTATTTATCGGCAAGCTACTGTGCCACCCGGTATCAGTGGTTGGCACTGGCAGTGGGCACACTACAGTCAGTGGAAGCGGGCCTGACACACACTGGCAGCAGGCAAGCAACTGAATTTAGACTACTGTCTAAAAATTAAATGCCTTATTTATCGGCAAGCTACTGTGCCACCCGGTATCAGTGGTTGGCACTGGCAGTGGGCACACTACAGTCAGTTGAAGTCGGCCTGACACACACTAGCAGCAGGCAAGCAGCTGAAATTACACTAAAGTGTAAAAATTAAATGCCTTTTTTATGCAAAGTCCTGTGCCAGCCGGTATGAGTGGTGGGCACTGGCAGTGGGCACACTACAGTCAGTGGAAGTCAGCCTGACACACACTGGCAGGCAACTAACCTTAGATTAAAGTGTAAAAATTAAGTGCCTATTTTTTAAGCAAAGTCCTGTGCCACTCGGTATGACAGGGGTGGGCACTGGCAGTGGGCACACTACAGTCAGTTGAAGTCGGCCTGACACACACTAGCAGCAGGCAAGCAGCTGAAATTACATTAAAGTGTAAAAATTAAATGCCTTTTTTAAGCAAAGTCCTGTGCCAGCCGGTATGAGTGGTGGGCACTGGCAGTGGGCACACTACAGTCAGTGGAAGTCAGCCTGACACACACTGGCAGGCAACTAACCTTAGATTAAAGTGTAAAAATTAAGTGCCTATTTTTTAAGCAAAGTCCTGTGCCACTCGGGATGACAGGGGTGGGCACTGGCAGTGGGCACACTACAGTCAGTTGAAGTCGGCCTGACACACACTGGCAGGCAACTAACCTTAGATTAAAGTGTAAAAATGAAGTGCCTTTTTTTTAAGCAAAGTCCTGTGCCACACGGGATGACAGGGGTGGGCACTGGCAGTGGGCACACTACAGTCAGTTGAAGTCGGCCTGACACACACTAGCAGCAGGCAAGCAGCTGAAATTACACTAAAGTGTAAAAATTAAATGCCTTTTTTATGCAAAGTCCTGTGCCAGCCGGTATGAGTGGTGGGCACTGGCAGTGGGCACACTACAGTCAGTGGAAGTCAGCCTGACACACACTGGCAGGCAACTAACCTTAGATTAAAGTGTAAAAATTAAGTGCCTTTTTTTAAGCAAAGTCCTGTGCCACACGGAATGACAGGGGTGAGCACTGGCAGTGGGCACACTACAGTCTGTGGGCCTGCAGCTCCTCACACACAGGCAGGCCAGGCAACTGCAATATGTATATAAAGGAAAAAAAAAAAGCAGACTAATGTTGCAGCCCTAAAAAGGGCTTTTTGGGGTGCTGTCAGGACGCTGTCCTTACAGCAGAGATCAGATGAGTCTTTCAGGACTGGAGTGGACACTGAATTCACTAGCCTAGCTATCGATTTCCCAATTAAATCAGCAGCAGTTACAGTCTCCCTCCTCTCACTAAGACTGCAGCTTCAGAATGAATCTAAAATGGATGCTGTGCAGGAGGTGGGAGGGTCTGGGAGGGAGGGTATGCTGCTGATTGGCTGGAATGTGTCTGCTGACTGTGAGGTACAGGGTCAAAGTTTGCTCAATGATGATGTATAGGGGGCGGACCGAACATCGCATGTGTTCGCCCGGCAGAGGCGAACGCGAACAAGCTATGTTCGCCGGGAACTGTTCGCCGTCGGATAGTTCGGGCCATCTCTACTTCTCATATGAAATGAGAACATAAAAAACATTGACTTTCAGCTTTCATTTACACTGTTTTTCTGATAATTTAAATCATCTTTTTCTCTAAAAATAAATTTAGGCTAAAAAGATGAAAGTTTAACTGGGGGATGTAAAATAATATACTTTTGTTCAGATTCAGCTGACAGTATAGAGGTGTAATCTTTCTAGAACACTGACAAATTATTCAGTGATGAAACTTGTATTGTAAGGATATAATTAAAGCCTTTTGAGTATTTCCTATCTTCTCAAAAAAGGAATAAAAATGTTAACGTACAGTAATAAAGGTTTTGTTAAAAAATCCATTCATTCCATGCAGGCAGGGCTGGCGTTAGGGGAGGGGGGGGGGGGCAAACTGGGCAATTGCCCAGGGCCCCCATTGTCTAAGGGGTACCCTTCTTTAGTGCTGCTGTTCAGCTGAACGTTCGAGGAAGCAAACGGGCGGACAGTAGTGATGTGCAGCATAGCCAATATTCGCATTCGCGATTGTAACAAAATCTGAGGTAGATAGATAGATAGATACATTTTAGATTTTCCTAAACTTGCATTATCAATAGCTGATTGTATGTCAATGCCTTTGCTCTATTGAAGGGGTTATCCCACCAAAAGGGATCATAGTTTAATTTGTCCACGCTGCGACAATGATAATTTTACTAAATATAATGTATAAGCCAATTCCTACCCTTCTCGCTAAAAACCTCCCCCTTTTACCTCATTGTTGTACTGTGTCCTCCCTTAGTTACGGCCACCTTTCGCTGGCGGAATGCAATGGCCGCGCATGCATGGCGAGCGAAACCACCTTGATCCAGTGTGTGGCTGCATTTCTACCATCTTCCATGAACGCGCACGCCGCCAGCCGGGCATGCGCGGTTCTTCATTCCCTTGTGCTGCTTCTGAAACAGAGCCGCGCATGCTCTGTTTTTAGCGCAACACAAGTGCGGTAGTAATTATTGTGCCAGCAAGTCCGGAATGCAGGACGTGAGAGGGTAGAGAAAGCGCTGCGGCGTCTCCTGGAGTGAAGTTCGGCTATAACGGGAGCGCGCACGCAAGTAAGGGAGGCGGAGTCAACTGATCAGCAGAGCACTGACAAGCTGCCCATCAATAGAAAGGACAACGCCCCAGGAAATAGGCGTTAGTACAGAGCGAACAGGAGACGCTGCGATGAAATTAGAAGGTGGGATAACCCCTTTAAGGACTTATGCAGATTGTGCCTGTGGGTGCCAACCTGTCTGTAAAAGATAAAGACACCCCACATTCTCAGAGGAAACTTCATTTAGCACTGGCCTGCAGGATGCAGCAACACAAGCTACAGGTAAAACTGTGGTCGTCATCGCAGACAGCGGAGAGAGATGGGAGGGAGGCGTTTTTGGGAGAGATGGGAGGGAGCCGATCGGCGGGGTGTCGGACGTCAGACTGTGTCTTTAGCACATTATTACAAGATGTGGGCCCCCCCTTTGATTTTGCCTAGGGCCACATTTTGTCTAAAACCTGCCCTGCATGCAGGGGCATTTTAACACATTGATGGGCCCAGTGCAAAAATTTCATGATTCGGTCTCTACTTTTCCTCACCTTCTTCTTCTATTACAGACATCTAAGGCTGACTTCACATCGCGTTTTTTCCCTACATTTAACCTATACGTTGGGGAACAAAGTTTGCAAAAGCATAGTACACTACAATTTTCCATCCTGCAGAGTCCTGCAAAAAAAGTATACGTTAACTTATGTTTTTTTTTTGACAAGCTGCCCATCAATAGAAAGGACAACGCCCCAGGAAATAGGCGTTAGTACAGAGCGAACAGGAGACGCTGCGATGAAATTAGAAGGTGGGATAACCCCTTTAAGGACTTATGCAGATTGTGCCTGTGGGTGCCAACCTGTCTGTAAAAGATAAAGACACCCCACATTCTCAGAGGAAACTTCATTTAGCACTGGCCTGCAGGATGCAGCAACACAAGCTACAGGTAAAACTGTGGTCGTCATCGCAGACAGCGGAGAGAGATGGGAGGGAGGCGTTTTTTTTTTTACTAAATGTCCACACTGCTGGGGGCACCAGGGAAGGGGGAAAGGAGATCATTATATATACGGTACTAGGCACTACTGGCGACGAATGGAGGAGCATTATATACATACTGGCACTATGGTGGAACATTATATATATATATCGTCACTTTGGGGGTAAGTGCAATGAGCAGGACACTGGTCAGTGGGCATGCTATGCAGTGGGTCAGTATATATGTGTATAAGTTCGTGACGCCAGTTGCAGCTTGCGCAGGTACTATAGCAGGGCTCACGTACTAGGTAAGGAATGCCAGAGGGGCATATTGTCTTTGTATTGTGTCAACGGTGTCTCCTACCTGTAGTACGACTGGACTCCTGTATCCTGGCTCACATGCAACAAAATGAGTGCTGTTAATAGGAGTAATGGAGGAAGGATGGAATTCCACACAGATAATAGGGTCCAACTTGTCTTTACTTGATGTTGTAATATGCAGCTTTTTATCCATACAATGTACAGCAATAGTCTAGAGTCCCAGCAGGTATTGGCAATATGTGGCAGGAATCTATATGTATTCTGCATCTGGTACATACGCCTATTAGAATCTGCCAGGTATCTATCTTCTGCTCTGTCTGTGGTCTGCTTGATATGGGCCTGACTAGCTGTGGAGGTACTTATCTTCTCCTTGTCTTGGAATCTGTACTTACAGGACTGCTCGCAGGGTATGATGGTGGCTTCCTGGAGATCTGATAGTTCTGTAGTTGGCTGCTTCCTTGGTCTACCAGCTGAGGTAAGGGACTCAGGCTGGGAAAGTTGATCTGGGGCCTCATCAGAGGCTTGGATCCTTGGTTGGGGTCCCTGTTTCTGGGAGCTCCTACTAACACAGCCTACCCCAACAGGGGGGCTGGTTACACTGCCTAGAACTTTCTTTCCTTCCCCTGAAGTAGGATGTGGGAACATTCCACTCCTCCTCAGATAGGGGGGAGCTAGCCTGGAATGGTCTATTCCAGTCTAGGTCTATTGACTAGCTATGGTCTGCCTACATATTGCTGCCACCTGCTGGTGTACATTGAGAACTACAGCAAATATATAAAATACAGGCATAGAAATACAAACATTGGTAATGCACGGTTATATTACATCAGATGGAAATACACATGTACACCTAACATTATGAAGCAGGGTGAAAGAGTTTTAGTGACATACTCTGGGATGTTACATAAGCATTATATTGGAACTAGTGGGGTGCACTACAGGGGGAAATTAGAGCGACTGGGAGCATTATGGTTATAATATTACTACTAGGGTGCTTTAGGGGCGTTATTATTATTTGATGCAATATGGAAGGCATTGCTACTAATGGGGGCTATCTTGAAGAGTATTATCACTATTGGGGGCACCATTACTAATGAGGGCAGTCTGGGTGTATAGTATAGTGTTTGTGGACATGGGGGGAGCACAACAGGCACAGTATTGGGGGTAGCTTCAAGAGGTTCTCCGGGTTTTTTCATATTGATCGGCAGGAGTCTGACACCCAGCACTCCCGATGATCAGCTGTATGATAAGATGGCGTGCAGCAGCAGTGAACAGCATGCGCCGTCTCCTCAAAAAGCCGATCGGCGGGGTGTCGGACGTCAGACTGTGTCTTTAGCACATTATTACAAGATGTGGGCCCCCCCTTTGATTTTGCCTAGGGCCACATTTTGTCTAAAACCTGCCCTGCATGCAGGGGCATTTTAACACATTGATGGGCCCAGTGCAAAAATTTCATGATTCGGTCTCTACTTTTCCTCACCTTCTTCTTCTATTACAGACATCTAAGGCTGACTTCACATCGCGTTTTTTCCCTACATTTAACCTATACGTTGGGGAACAAAGTTTGCAAAAGCATAGTACACTACAATTTTCCATCCTGCAGAGTCCTGCAAAAAAAGTATACGTTAACTTATGTTTTTTTTTTTTTTTTTACAGTGGAACTCTATGGTGACAGATGCTACTATATTTCTGCGCTGTACATGTATGGTGCTGTGGGCCGTGGCTTAAGTCCCAGCGACGTACATGTAAGCGACATACTCTGATTAGGGGGGTGCGGCAGGGGTCCGGTTGTTCCTGACAGCCAAGCCCCTGCTGTATACCCCAGCTTAAGTGAATACACAGATGCCGGTGTATTAACCCCTTGTATCCCGTGGTCAAGACTAACCGCAGCATGTACAGTGTTTGCGGAGGATACGGGCATCCTCCCCCATTGCATTGGGTGCCTGCACTGTGGAAATGGGGACCTGATAGCTGGAACGGCAGCAAGACACCGGGGCTTGCCTCCTACGGAACCCTATTAGATCCAGCCCCCAGGCAGGTTTTTATGGATTTTTTAACATTTGACCCCCCTAGGATGGGCTAGAACCTGGGATCTTTTAATGTCTAGTCCGATTAACCCTAATAGAGATCTATTAAGTTGAATGGCATTCTGCTGCTGTATCTGCTGAGCTATGCCTCATGCGCAGCTCAGCGGTAGATTACTATGACAGCCCTAGGAAGCCTCAGCATGATTCACTGAGATTCCACTGCGGGGAAGGCAGATGACTCCCATCTGCACAGAAGGATGGTATAGCCCAGGGGTGCACAACCTTTTCTGGTTGGGGGCCACATTGTCAGCCTCAACCAATTCCAAGGGCTGAAAATAAAACTTAAAGGGGTATTACCAACTGAAATACCATACTATATGTATGGCATATTGAACATACAGTATATATCATAAATGTTGTTACACTTCTAGTAAGTTCTCATCTAATGGGAGATTACATGGAAAATACATGTGAGCAGCCACAAGACATAGACATACATGTCTACCACTAGATGGTTGGGGGCCGCACAGAATGGTATAGAGGGCTGCAGGTTGTGCACCCCTGGTATAGCTCATCAATCCTGTGTAATCCTTGGAAAAATGGCATCAGACATGTGACCCCCTGATGTTCAGTAAGCAATAGTGTTATATAACATACATGTGCTGGGTCGGCAGACAGGACTATTCCATGTCAAAACAAATTAGGAGTAATGGTGAAATAATAGCTATTATTATGGTTGTTACGATAAGTACATCACTGTTTGTATTTATATGGCTCCCTTTTTCTATGTAATGTTGTTTTGTTGCTAATGGTTAACTGTAAAAAACATAGTACACACAAGGAAAGATACAGGGAAAACAATATGAGATCTGATTCTACACATACACTGAAGGATACAATGCACAGATAATCAACTACTATTCTCGTTAGATACTTGGACAATTAAATGAATGCTAAAGGTTGCATGATGTAATTATGAGGGTCACATGACTGACGCCATCTTCAGTACTATTCAGCCATTCAGCTCTCCTATAGATGTATAACACAGGAATAAAACGGCTGTATTTTTTTTTTCTTTAGGGAGATGCTACTATGTGGATAAAATTAAGGTCTGTGAGCAAAATTTTAAATACATATTGTAGGGATTTGGTACACTGGTCAGAGTCAAGTCAGACTTTACAGAAACCCAGACAGGCTTCAAATTTTAACAGCTTGGGTCCTTTGTAGCTTTTATTGGAAGTGTATATACAGGCCTTATGCCTCACCCACTTTATCCGACTTTTATGTGGAATAGGTGCTTCAAATATAATGTGCTCATTCTGAACACCATATTTCTCAATGTATTTACACCAAAAAACTGTCATGAATACATTGATAAATCTCCTGCTTCCCTTCTGTTACAAAGCTAGCTGACTGCCTGCCACCACCACTAGAGGGAGCTCAGTGAATCGGCATTAATACAACTACCATAGAAGCTGTAATAATCTCTTTGTATTGAGCTCTCCCTCATGGCATGGAGGGAAAAAGAAATGCAAGTTGAATACATCCCCCGCCCCTTCCCTGGCCCCAAAGCAGTCGTGTGGTCTGCCTCTATTGCAGGTACGCCACTGCAGGCAACAAGTATACAGATACAAGTATACAGATACAAAATAACGCATAAGGCTTGTTTCACACTTGTGCTTGCCAGTCCAGCAGGCTGTTTCGGCCGAGAACAGCCTTCCGGAACCAGCATTGTCAGAATGCCATCCGACCCCATTAACTATGATCCAGCTGCAATCCAGCAAATAAGCAGAGAAATGGCTGGACAAATACCGCTGCTTGCTGCGGGTTTTGTCCGGCGGATTCCAAGCATTCTATGACAGAACAGCCTGCCGGCAGTGTGAAACAGGCCTGAGACGAACAAGATCTTGCGTGTCCAAACACTAGGCAAGCAGTATACATCCCATCTCTGTCTTACAGACAATAAACAGCAACCTGTACCTAAAGTTGGTATACAGCTTGTGAGCAGTCTCCATGCCGTGCCGAGAGAGAGCTTCCCTAGTGCAGCTAGGATTTTAACTAGGCTACATTTCTTAATGGGGTCACTGCAGAGAAACATAGGAACTGACCTAGAACTGGAGGCTCCATCCCAGCCAGAACACTGCAAAAAACTAGCACGGCTGCTTTCAGAATAATTGCAATTGTAGTTTTTATCTTTTTTTCATTTGGGAGTACATACTGCATGACTTTTTAAAAATGTTTTAGTATTATTTTTATTTTGGGAGGCAATGTGACCAAACACAACAATTCTAGCATTGTGTGCTCTTTACAACATTCAGTGTGTGGGATAAATAATGTGGTATTATCATATTTTGGACATTTTCACATGTGGTAATAGCAGTTCTTTTGTATTCAGATTTTTTTTTTTACATTAAACAGAATTTTACTATTTTCTTAGTCCTCCTAGGGGACCTGAACCTATTATCAGTTTATTGCAATACACTGCTATAATGTACCTCTGTATTTAAATTTTACCATTATCCCATTGATTATGTAATATGATTACTAATATGGCAGGACTGGGGACCTTCACCATGCTCTAGCAACCATAACAACTGCTCAGTTCTGCATGATTGAATGGTAATAGGATAGGCAATTGTATGGAGTCTTACATAGGCCATGCAATGCTCCCCTAGGAAACAGGTATGCAGATTACTTCTCTTTCCAGAAAAAAAATAAAGCTGTGCCATTTGTGCCACCAGTTATGCCCACCAAGCATTCTGCACAAGGAAAAATAATATCCCACTGGATTCTTTACAAAGGCCTCTCTCACCCAGTTAAGGCAGTTTCCTCTGCTCTGGGCTGATGAGGGGCAATCAACCCAAAACAGCTTTCTGTATAAAGTACTGGCTTGTCTAAATTATGACTCAAGGCCTGTTTAAAAGGTTGTGAAAGAGAGCTAATTTTCATAGCTTTTTTCTACAGGAGCACTGCATGACCTATAAAACAACAAATTATTTCTATTAGGAGAGGCAGATTTAGGAGACATAGTCATGTTGAAAGTTTTTTTAAAGTTCTTGGCAATACCGACTGGAGGAAACTAGTGGTCATGCACAATCCTATAAAAGTTTAATGCATGAGCAAGATAATACCCAAGGAGGAGACTGGATCCCAACCTGGAAGAATATGAAATCATTTATCAAACAAGTGTTTGGGAAGGCGTTCCTAATCTCCTAGTATGGGATCCAATCCCAACATTTGTTCACACAGAAACTGGGTATTATGACATTCCAATTTAGTGTAACTGTGTTAATTATGTTAATTCATGTTATTTTCATTTTTTATTGCTATTGGAAGCATGAGCTTTTTCAATTTTTCTTTTCTATGAATAATTTAACAAATAATCTTGCATGGAAAAAAAATATCTAATTATTTTAATTAGCTACATCTCTTCTTATTAAACAGAATGAATGTATGTGCATGCTGCTGCTTTACCAGATAATTTAACAATTTTATCATCAATATTGTATCTACAAAGAGAACTGCGGCTCTTCCTGCAGACTGGAGTTGATGTGATGCAGTTCAGGCAGTCTAGTTAAACAAAGGAAGTTTATGTTAGAGAAGGGGGTAGTTAAATACAGCTGTAGAATACACCTGGGATTTAGAAATGTAAACTCTTAGACATTTGTAAAACCAGCTGAATATTTATAATTTTTCATAAGAATCATAAAATGTTTTGATGACAGATTAAAACAAAACTACTCACCTTTCCTGAAGAAGGAAGAAAAAGAAATTACTTTTCATTGTACAAACAAAATATGACAAAGGTATTTGCTTCACTATATCACTAGCCTTTCTTTGTCATAAATATATATTTAATTAATTCAGAAAGTCTTCAGACCCTTTAATTTTTTTTACATTTTTTGTGCCAGACTTGTGCTAAAATAAAATAAAAAAATACATTTTAGACACCGGGCTTAATAAAGCCCTAAGCTAGTGGTGGTTCCGCCGAAGTTATGAAGAGGCGCCGGCCTCTTCATAACTTCGGCGGATCCTCGGCCAGTTCTAAATGTATGACAGCTTCCTAGCTGTCTTAGATTTAGATCTTTTTCTATGCCTAAAACAGGCATAGAAAATAGTAAATGAGAGCAACCTGCCGGCCCGTCTCCTTCCCTGGCCACACCACGCCCACAATTTTAGACCTGGTGTAAGAGGGGAAATGTTGATAATTTAGGCATATTTCAGATTGGTAAATGACCCCGAAAGTGAAAACAGAATGTTCGAAATCTTTGCTAATTTATTGGAAAGGAAAAACTAGAATCTTGCATTTCCAGTATTCAGACCCTTTACTCATTTGAAGCACGTTCAGCAGCTATTACAGCTTAAAGAGGACCTTTCATGGATCCAGACATTATGAAATAACTACCAGTTTATGTAGGGCACTGTGCACGGATGTAATATTGCTTACTAGTTTGTCTGGGCGCCACTCCATTCACCCGCTGTGCCCCCCTGCAGTTTGCCCGCCTGATATGCTAATGAATAGCATCAGTACAGGAAGGAGGAGACTGCCCTGTTTCTCAATGGCTGTGGTGCAGTACAATCACAGCGGAGAGCATCACAGCCAGGGAGGAAAAAAAATCGCAACTTCTTCCTGGCTGTGACGCTCCCTGCTGTGATTGGACCGCGCTTCAGCCAGGGAGAAGGAGACGCCTATTGAGAAACAGGGCAGTCTCCTCCTCCCTGTACCTATGCTATTCATTAGCATACCAGGCAGGAGAAGTGAACAGGGGCACGGCGGGAGAACGGAGCAGTGCCCAGACAAACTAGTAAGCAATATTACATCTGTGCACAGAGCCCTACATAACCTGCTAGTTATTTCATAATGTCTGGACCCATGAAAGGTCCTCTTTAAATTCTTCTTGGGTATGATGCCACAATGTTTGCATACCTGATTTGGGTATTTTCTGACATTCTTCTCTGCAGATCCTCTCAAGCTCTGTCAGGTTGGATGAGGCCCATTGATGGACAGCCATTTTCAAGTTCCTCCAGAGATGTTTGATTGGGTTCAAGTCAGGGCTCTAACTGGGCTCCTTAAAGGGAACCTGTCACCTGCAAAATGCATATTAAACCGACCACAGTACCTTACAGTATCCCCCAGTGTGTTGCTAATCATGTTTTTATTTCCTTTTTGTGTTTCTTCATACTTGTTAAAAATGCTGTTTTAATGTCGGTTGGCGATGTCTCCGAGTCAGGCTTGAAGTCAAGGGGGCAGCGGCCTCCTTTCTTCAAGTAAAGCTAAGCCCGCCCCTTACCCATCCTCTCTACAATTAGATGGACATGCTGCCGTGATGTCGGGATTGTGCTCTTCTAGCGCATGCGCGGTAGGCTGCCTGTTACAGCGTGACGACCGGGCGCACGATCGAACTGTCCGGCGCATCCGCAGTCAGCAAAATGCAGGCGGGTGAATGAGGATCGCGCTGTAACAGGCAGCGTACCGTGCATGCGCTAGAAGAGCGAGATCCCGGCATCACGGCAGCATGTCCCTCTAATTGTAGAGAGGAGGGGTAAGGAACGGGCTTAGTTATACTTGAAGCAAGGAGGCCGCTGCCCCCTTGACTTCAAGCCTGACTCGGAGACAGCGCCAACCGACATTAAAACAGCGTTTTTAACAAGTATGAAGAAACACAAAGAGGAAAGAAAAGCATAATTAGCAACACACTGGGGGATACTGTAAGGTACTGTGGTCGGTTTAATATGCATTTTGGAGGTGACAGGTTCCCTTTAAGGAAATTCATAGAGTCTTCCCTAAGCCACTCCTGTGTTGTCTTGGCTGTGTGCTTACAGCCATTGTCTTGTTGGAAGGTAATCGTTCAGCACAGTTTGAGTTTCAGAGCACTCTGGATCAGGTTTTTATGAAATGGTTTCTACACTTTTTGATTACTGATGATCTATCCAATGCATATCTAATCAGTATCTGATCGGTGAGGGTATAACACCCCGGGCCCCTACCGATCAGCTGTTTGAGAGGGCAGCAGCGCTCGCAGTAGCGGCACAGACTTCTCGCTGTTTCCCATATGCCCAGTGACATCATGACTATTATCACTGGTCTTGGAACAGCTCAGCCCCATTGAAGTACTCGGGGCTGAGCTGCGCCTAGGGCAGTGAAAATAGTCGTGATGTCCCTGGGCTTGCGGGAAACACGAGAAGGCTGCTTCTTTACTGCATTGGTTGACACTTCTGGAAGTTTCTCCCATTGGCAAACAGGATTTCAGTCAGAGTGACTATTGGGTTCTTAGTCTCCTGGAAGAGGCCACAGTCCTCTTCCAGTTCAGCAGTAATTTTTGAACCATTTTCCAGATCTATGCCTGCGCAATCCTGTCTCTGAGCTCTACAGACAGTTCTCCTCCTAATGGCTTAGTTTTTGCTCTTATATGCATTGTACATATCTTATACAGATAAGGCTGTGTCTTTCCAAATAATTTCCAGTCAACTGAATCTACTACTAGAGATGGCCTTGCAGTTCGCCTGGCGGTCATTTCGAGGCAAACTTTGCTCGTTAGCGGTTCGCCAAACGGGCGAACATATGGCGATGTCCACTGGCGCCATATTATTTTACATTATGAATAACTTTGACCCATGACACATCCATCAGGTGGTACAGGACAGCCAATTGAGACATTTCAGCACATGGACATACCCCCTACCTTATAAATAAACCTGATCTGGGTGCCATTTTACATTCAGTCTTTTGCCAGTGTAGGGAGAGGTTGCAGTGTGGAGCAGGGACAGACTGTTAGGGACACCAAACGTTAGCTAATAGGGCCACAAAAGTCCTTTTAAGGTCTAGTATAGGTGTGCTATCGATAGGTATGCTATACTGAGGGATGTAATACACTTATAATATACTTTCTAACATAGAAAGTATATTATAGTGCATTTGTATTGTGCAGCAGTTGTGTGCAGTTCTGCTGCGTTACCTCAGCTCACAGAGTGACAAACGTTATTGGAACAAATAATTTCTATTGGTGAGATATACCAGTCGCCCCCCAAAAAAAAGATTGAAGCAGGGGTGTTATATGCCAATTATATACTTTCTATATAGTGCATTTGGGTTGTTCAGCATTTGTTTGCGGTTTAGCTGCGTTACCTCAGCTACAGATAGTGACAAACGCCATTGGAACAAATAATTTCTACTGCTGTGATATACCACTTGCCCCCCCAAAAAACTGATTGAAGCAGGGGTGTTATATACCAATTATATACTTTCTATATAGTGCATTTGGGTAGTGCAGCATTTGTTTGTGGTTTAGCAGCATTACCTCAGTTACAGATAGTGACAAACATCATTGGAACAAATAATTTCTACTGGTGTGATATACCAGTTGCCCCCCAAAAAACTGATTGAAGCAGGGGTGTTATATACCAATTATATACTTTCTATATTGTGCATTTGGGTTGTTCAGCATTTGTTTGAGGTTTAGCTGCGTTACCTCAGCTACAGATAGTGACAAACGCCATTAGAGCAAATAATTTCTACTGGTGTGATATACCAGTTGCCCCCCCCAAAAAAACTGATTGAATTAGGGGTGTTATATACCAATTATATACTTTCTATATAGCGCATTTGGGTAGTGCAGCATTTGTTTGCGGTTTTGCAGCGTTACCTCAGTTACAGATAGTGACAAACGCCATTGGAACAAATAATTTCTACTGGTGTGATATACCAGTTGCCCCCCAAAAAAACTGATTGAAGCAGGGGTGTTATATACCAATTATATACTTTCTTTATAGTGCATTTGGGTAGTGCAGCATTTGTTTGCGGTTTTGCTGCGTTACCTCAGCTACAGATAGTGACAAACACCTTTGGAACAAATAATTTCTACTTGTGTGATATACCAGTTGCCCCCCAAAAAAACTGATTGAAGCAGGGGTGTGATATAGCTTCTTCCACAGATACTGCTCTTCTATAGGGAATTTTGTTGCAGGGTCATTTTGAAAGTTACAGGCCGAGGAAGAAGAAAGAGACGCTGAACTTTACGTAGAGCATATGGACCACAGAGGGCGCACAAACACAACCGGTCATGGGCAATGTTTCAGTTTCAGCAGTATTCAATTTATTCGTGAGACAACGCGTTTCGGGGTGCTAGAGTCCCCTTTATCAAGTCTGAGCCGGATGAGCAGGGAACTTCCAGGCCTTGCTTCGAGAAATGCTGCATTCTGCTTTTGCGGGCACTGGCAGAGGAATTTCCACTCACAGAGAAACAGTTGCGGGTACTAATCCAACAGCACATGCAAGAAGAGGGCGGTTTGAAGATGTGTTGGTCACTTCGGATACGAGATCATTCTTGCAGCCAACCCATCGACAGCCGATCTTCGGATCCAGCCTTACGGAAAGCCTAGACCGACAGGTGTCTGACTACATCGGGTTAATGGCCGATGTGGACGCTCTGAGAAGCGAGGAACCCCTGGACTACTGGGTGTGCAGGCTTGACCTGTGGCCAGAGCTGGCACAATTTGCCATGAAACTGTACAGTGTCTTGTACAAAAGGACGTTCAGCGCAGCAGGGGGGATCGTGATTGATAAGTGCACTCGCCTAGCTCACGACAGTGTGGACTACCACTCATTTCTAAAAATGGCATGGATCTCGGAGGAATTCAACACCTGTGACGACCACGTTTAATTGAATTTCCTCATGCCAGCCCACCAATATCCGCCACCACTCAGAACAAATATTGGTCCCTGTCTTAGGTAAATACAGCGGCATAAAAGGCCTTTTCTGTCTGTTGAATGCAGACAGAATTCAGACCGTGTAATCTACCTTCAGCCACTTACTTACTTGTTCTTTTATGTACGCTGAATGCATAATTTTTGGGACCTGTAGTACACTGGCCTGCTAGAAAATTGATATCCAATGACCATGTAATCTACCTCCAGCCACATACTTACTTGTTCTTTTATGTACACTGAATGAATAATTGTTGCGGCCTCGGAGGAATTCAACACCAGTAATGACCACATGTTATCGAATTTCAACTATTATTATTAGCGGTTTTTTCAAGAGGGGGGATTTCGTTAGACATGTTTTTAATCCAATTTTATATTTTTAGTTCTTTTAAACATATGTATTTAACCTGTATTTGTACTGGCCTGCAGTAAAATTGATATCCATTGGCCGTGTAATATACCTCCGGCCACATAATCACTTGATCTTTTCCGTCCGGTGAATGCCTAATGTTTGGGGCCTGTAGTCCAGTGGCCTACAGTAAAATGTTTATCCATTGACCGCATAATGTACCTCGAGCCACATAATCAGAATTTCTTTTATGTCAGGTGAATGCCTAATTTTTAAGACCCGTACTTCCGTGGCCTAAAATAAAAATTTTCTAGGCTCTTTATGCGTCCCTTTAAGACGCATAAAATGTCCCCTGATTAAGATACATATTTTTTGTTGGAATTTTTGTCATTGATCCCCCTCTAGTATGTCACTGTCCATGTTGTGGGACTATTTGTACACTTCTACCTTGACTATTTGTACACTTCTACTGTATGAGCTGAAGGTTTTTCAGGTTCGCCTGCCATTAAAGTGAATGGGGTCCGCTGCGAACTTGCGGTTCGCAAACATTTGATCACGTTCATGCGATCGGGTTCGCGAACCGTCCCGGCCGATGTTCGTCCATCACTATCTACCACAGGTTAACTCCAATCTCAAAGATGATCAAGACAAATGAGAAGCCCCCACAGCAACAATAGCTTCTCTAAGACCATTGCTGATGTCTTTCCTCCTTGGCATTGTGTTAAAAAAGGCCTGAATGTTCCAGACCAGCAGACTGCCAAAACATCTTCTGTTATAGAGGTGGTCACAATTGCTGATGATCAGTTAATCAAGGGCATTTAAATTAGCACCTGGCTGCTACTTAAAGGGGTATTCCGGTAGGTAAAATCTATCCCCTATCCTGTGGGGATAACTATCAGATGGGTTGTGGTCCTACCGCTGGGACCACTACTGATCACAAGAAGGGGGGCCGCTATGGTAATTTTAGGGGGGCACCAGGGGGCCTGCAGGGGGTCCCAGTGCTCATGATCGTGGAAGTCCCAGAGGCAGGATCCCCACTGTCTGGTAGTTATCCCCTATCCAGTGGATAAGGAATACATTTTACCTACTGGAGTACCCCTTTAACCACCTATGGAAGCAGTAAGGGTATGCTTATTTTTTGCATTTTGGCCTAGTTTTAATTAAATAAAAAATAACATGGTGTAATATATCATGTTTTATTGTTCATCAGTTGATTTTTATTATGTCCTCAAACATAAAACCATACAATTCAAAGAAGGTGCTCTTTGTTTTTCTCATTACTATGTATTAATAAAGTATGTATAGTAAATTGCAACTTGCAATTTGCCAATAATGAAAGAATCCTGAACATGCGAAAATGGCCGTATAGGTTTTCAAGTTTAAAATACTCCCACTAAGATCTGTTACCATGTACAGTATATCACTTCAAAGTCCAGACAATAAATTGCAGTTTGCTTACGTTTACATTTGTCGTAATGTTTTATCCATAAATTAGAAGCATGCTTAAAGGGTAATTAGCTTTTCAAAAAACTTTTTATATGCCACAGAGGCATATCAAAAGTTTAGATTTGTGGGGATCTGAGCACTGAAAGCCCCACTGTTCCCTAGAATGAGGAGAGAGAAGTTAGCTCATTTCATGCTCTCTCCTTGGTGCATGAGATGGGCTCCACAGAAGGGTCCATATCGATTCTGTCCTCAACAGTGAGGAGAGAGCATGCTATGCGTATGTTTCTCTCTTGAGATGGCAAATGACCTACATAAAATGATCTCTTAAAGATAAAATAATTTTTTAAGAGTTTGCAAAATCCAGATTAGCTCCAAGCACATAAAATTGATTGAAATTCAAATGGAAAAAATATGAAGCACAACTGATGGCAGATGAATCAGATGTGAAAAGCTTGTTAATAGATATTAAGTCTAGTCACAAGAACAAGTTATTAACTACTCAGCAGGAATGGGTTCTGTTCTTTATTCTAGGGCAAAATGAATACTAAATACCTGTAGAGAAAAGTCATATATTGTCAGGGACGCTTCTACTATGAGGCTAGATATTTAGCAGCTGGCCATCCCCACTATTTAGCCTCATAGGTGTCAAGCCTCTAGCCTTAAAGGGAACCTGCCACCGGGATTTTGTGTATAGAGCTGACATGGGTTGCTAGATGGCCACTAGCACATCCGCAATACCCAGTCCCCATAGCTCTGTGTGCTTTAACTGTGTAAAAAAAACGATTTGATACATATGCAAATTAACCTGAGATGAGTTAGAGCTTGAAAATTTGACTCTTCTCTGGTCACACAAGTAAGATATGACTCTTTTATGTTAATTTGCATATGTATCAAATCAGTTTTTTTACACAATAAAAGCACACAGAGCTATGGGGACTGGGTATTGCAGATGTGCTAGCGGCCATCTAGCAACCCATGTCCTCAGCTCTATACCCAAAATCCCGGTGACAGGTTCCCTTTAAAGCTTATGAGGCAATAAAACAGTGCAGTAGTTTGCAATGACATCCCCCTGATGTTCTGCTCCAGGTCTCACAGGATGATGTTATGGCGTCACAATGCAGACGTTCGTGATTGTGTCATCACATGAAACCAGGCACAGGAGGGAATGGTGATGTCTTCGTGACTGTCTGCACTGGAACTAAAGCTGCAAGTGGGAAAAGCCTGCCGCCTGCATCATAGATGGCGGCGAAAAGAAGAACACAAATAAGTACATACAGGTAAATATACTGTACATACACTGGTAATACTAGGGGCACTGTGGGGGGGGGATCAGGGGGGAGAACATTATATATACTACAGAGGGAGGCATTATACATACTATAGCGAATTTTAATCGCGAATATCGGCACTTCGAGAATTCGCGAATATTTAGATTATAGTGCTATATATATTATTATTTTTTTTAACACAGTACACATCAGGTGATCATTCCTCCCTTCTTCTTGCTTGTGGGCCAATGAGAAGGCTGCAATGTCTTTGTCAGAGCTTAGTAGCATCCCTATCAACCAATAGAAAAGTTGCCTACCCCTTACTATATAAGAACCTCCCCAGCAGCCATTTTCTAAAGTTTATTGCAGTTATGAAAGAGACAGCAGTGTCATTGCTGTGCTCTGTGCTTTGTTGTATTACATTAGACAGTTAACTTATATATATAATTCAAATAGTTAGGGGGAGATAGTCAGTGTAGGTTAGATTGATCTATAGTGTAGCAGGGTGCAGGGGAGCACCCAGGAATTTTGTCTAGGGGGGGTCCGAAAGGCAAAAAAAGTGGTAGTGTAGTGCGCTGTGCCAATTATTTTGCCTGCCCATTTTTCAAAGCCGCCTTTATATTTAAAAATGCAGGGGGGGGGGGGGGGGTGTAGTGTGTTGCGCTGATTCTTTTACTTGGCGATTCTAAAAGCTCTGCCCATTATTAAAAGCCCCTCCTACATATAATAGGCCACTCCCAACGAACACTGTACAGCTGAAATTCTATAGTTGCGGCCTGTCTCTACATATCATACGGAGAGAGGGGGAGGGTCTGTCCTGGCTGCACTGCCTGCTTATACAACAAGCTACAGCCAGGAAGCTCCTCCGCTCTCCTCCCTCCCCAGATCCTGCTTAAGGCCTGTGGTTCCCCCCTACCATCTGCCACCCTCCCGTGGCCTGCTGCCCCATTTGGCCGTCCTCACCCAGCTCTGAATCCTCCTTCTGCAAATGGCAGGGGGAGGAGCCGGAGCATCTCCTCTCCTACATAGCGCCCCCTACCTCTTACATCCAGTGATGTCACCTTTGTTGTAGACGTTCTCTTTCTTTATCTTCTCCATTCAGACCAGACCGCCATGATGATTTTTCAGCCATCTCCCATCTCTGCAGAGATTGACAAACAGACATTAGTTTCCCACATTTCCATCATCTTCACATCTTCTGAACACCCTTTCCTGCCACCCCCAATACTATACTGCAGAAACAGTCCCCCTGGGAATACTACTACCACACAGATAGTGCCCCCTTAAACAATTATTGGCACACAGTGCTCTAAAAAATATCTGCCCAGACACTAATAGTATAAAGATAATGTCCCCCAAAAATTATTGTGCTAAGCTGATATTGTGGCAGGGTGCCCCCCAAAGTAACAGTGCTCCCCAAAATCCCACCAATAGAAATAATTCTCTGCCAGAGCACACTTAGTAGTAATAATGCCCCTATAGTGCCCATACTAGTAATCATGTTCCTCATAGCCTCCCAGTAGTAGTAAAGCTCCGCATAATACCTCCTAGTACTAATAATTCTCCCTACAATATGACAGTACATGAGCCGGCATTAGTGCCTGCGGCCTATCAGAAGAACAGGGGAGGGACACACCTCTCCCTCCCCTGCCGCAGCACAGGCATCTGTATCGCTGTCCTGAGGACGGCGATACAGATGGACATGGAGATGAGCGCTTCCATCCGCTCATCTCCTACTGCCCCCACGGCCCCCCCACCGCTGCCGCAATTACATCCAGGGCCGCGCCGCCTGTGGTGATTGGCGGTGCGGCCCTGAAGGATAAAAAAATAAATATTGGCTGGTTGTTCTGGGGGGGGGGGGGGGGTGCGCCACTGGCAGGGTGTTAGGCAGTGTGATAGCATCTGCTGTCCATACATACATGCTAGAGACATAGTGCTGTGATGTCAAAAGTTGCACATATTGCAAAAAAATATGCAAATCATTAATTGCCAAACATTCGCAAGCGCAAATATATTGGGGCACTCTATCTGCATATAAAGCTTTTCTAATATTCTGCTGTGCCAACCATTTTCTCCAGTCTCAGGAAATTTATACCAACTTGAAAAATGTAACATAGGTGACCCACGCCTGTATTTCGCGCGCATTATGCAAATATTACATTAACGATTTTCGCAATATATAATCTTCGCAAGAATATAATCTCGAATTCTCAAATTCGCGAATATATGATGAATATTCTACAAAATATTAGCGAAATATTGTGAATTCGAATATTGCCCCTGCCGCTCATCACTACTACAGAGCGGGCCATTATATATATTATTGAGGGGGTCATTATATATACTTTCAATACAGAGAGGGCCATTATATATACTTTCAATACACAGAGGGCCATTATATATACTAAAGAGGAGGCATTATATATACTACAGAGGAGGCCATTAGATATAATAGAGAGGGGGTCATTATATATACTATTAATACAGAGGGGGCCATTATATATACTAGCAATACAGGAGGTACATTATATATACTACCTATTCTATCAATATTGAGGGGGCCATTATATATCATAGGGGGGCATTATATATGCTATCAATACATAAGGCTCATTATATATGATCATTACAGGAGAGCCATTATATACTGTATACGACCACTGCAGAGAAGCCATTATATATACTATCAATACAAATTGGGAATTATAATACAGGGGGCACAACAGGAAGAAGAGAGACTATTATATATACCACCATTAAAGGGGGGCATTATACTACGGGGGTTGGGGGTGGGAGGTGAGAGCATTATACTTGCTTGCCCTACAGGGGGCATTATCCTACAGGTCGCATTACACATGGGCATTACAGGAAGCATTATAATACATGGGGCATTATACATAATGGGAATACTAAAGGATACATTATAAATATTGGAGCTACTATAAGGGGCACTATAAATAGTGGGGCCACTATAAGGGACATTATAACTACAGGAGAAACTATAGGGGGCTTTATTTACTGTATTTATTATTACTAATATTACTAGTATTACTACAGGGGGCTCTAAAAGGGTGTCCTATATAGGGGCATTGTTACTGCTGGGGCACTATTGGGGGCCTTATTTCAATTAGGGGCCTTATGGGGGTGTTATTAGTTTTGGGGGTAATGTGGGGGGATTATTATTGGGCATAATATGGAGGGGATGATGATCAGACAGTGAAGATTCTAAGATGTATGTGTGTCAAACTATGCAGAGACGAGACGTGGTTGAAAGAAGTTGTCATGGCAGTCTGATCTTCGAATGGAGAATATGAGGAAAAAGAACATCTACATCAGAGGAGGCATCACTGGAAGTAAGAGGTACAGTCAGGTCCATAAATATTGGGACATCGACACAATTCTAACATTTTTGGCTCTATACACCACCACAATGGATTTGAAATGAAACGAACAACATGTGCTTTAACTGCAGACTGTCAGCTTTAATTATAGGGTATTTACATCCAAATCAGGTGAACGGTGTAGGAATTACAACATAGTTTGCATATGGGCCTCCCACTTGTTAAGGGACCAAAAGTAATGGGACAGAATAATAACCATAAATCAAACTTTTACTTGTGAATACTTGGTTGCAAATCCTTTGCAGTCAATTACAGCCTAAAGTCTGGAATGCATAGACATCACCAGACGTTGGGTTTCATCCCTGGTGATGCTCTGCCAGGCCTCTACTGCAACTGTCTTCAGATCCTGGTTGTTCTTGGGGCATTTTCCCTTCAGTTATGTCTTCAGCAAGTGAAATGCATGCTCAATCGGATTCAGGTCAGGTGATTGACTTGGCCATTGCATAACATTCCACTTCTTTCCCTTAAAAACCTCTTTAGTTGCTTTTGCAGTATGCTTTGGGTCATTGTCCACCTGCACTGTGAAGCGCCGTCCAATGAGTTATGAAGCATTTGGCTGAATATGAGCAGATAACATTGGCCGAAACACTTTAGAATTCATCCTGCTGCTTTTGCCAGCAGTCACATCATCAATAAATACAAGAGAACCAGTTTCATTGGCAGCCATACATGCCCACGCCATGACACTACCACCACCATGCTGTACTGATGAGGTGGTATGCTTAGGATCATGCATGAGCAGTTTCTTTCCTTCTCGATACTCTTCTCTTCCCATCACTCTGGTACAAGTTGATCTTGGTCTCATCTGTCAATAGGATGTTGTTCCAGAACTGTGAAGGCTTTTTTAGATGTCATTTGGCAAACTCTAATCTGGCCTTCCTGTTTTTGAGGCTCACCAATGGTTTACATCTTGTGGTGAACCCTCTGTATTCACTCTGGTAAAATATTCTCTTGAATGTTGACTTTGACACACATACACCTACCTC
Organism: Bufo bufo; assembly: GCF_905171765.1. Taxonomy (NCBI): domain Eukaryota; kingdom Metazoa; phylum Chordata; class Amphibia; order Anura; family Bufonidae; genus Bufo; species Bufo bufo. The sequence goes on along the minus strand of NC_053391.1, from coordinate 510,784,588 downwards.
CTGGAGAGTGTTCTTGATCTGGCCAACTGTTGTGAAGGGTGTTTTCTTCACCAGGGAAATAATTCTTTGGTCATCCACCACAGTTGTTTTCCGTGGTTTTCTGGGTCTTTTGGTGTTGCTGAGCTTACTGAGTTCCTTCTTTTTAAGAATGTTCCAAACAGTTGTTTTGGCCACGCCTAATGTTTTTGCTATCTCTCTGATGTTTTTTTTTTTTTTTTTTTCAGCCTAATGATGGCTTGCTTCACTGATAGTGGATCTCATCTTGAGAGTTGACAGCAACAGATTCCAAATGCAAATAGCACACTTGAAATATACTCTGGACCTTTTATCTGCTCTTTGTAATTGGGATAATGAGGGAATAACACACACCTCGCCATAGAACAGCTGAGAAGCCAATTGTGCCATTACTTTTGGTCCCTTAACAAGTGGGAGGCACATATGCAAACTGTTGTAATTCCTACACAGTTCACCTGATTTGGATATATATCCTCAAATATCCTCAAATTAAAGTTGACAGTCATTATATATCCTCAAATATCCTCAAATTAAAGTTGACAGTCTGCAGTTAAAGCACATGTTGTTCGTTTCATTTCAAATCCATTGTGGTGGTGTATAGAGCCAAAAATGTTAGAATTGTGTCGATGTCCCAATATTTATGGACTGACTGTATGTTGTGGTGCTGTATTACCCTGTATGTTTTGTAGCACTGAATGTAAAATCAATTCATATATGTTTTTAAGGGCTGGGAAAGTGGTTGGATTGAGAATTTGGCACAGAGGGGGCACTATTTCAATTTTCACCTCAGGCAGCAGGCTAAAATTGGCCCAACATACTATATTACTGTATAATACTATCATGGCTGCATATTTATAGTTTATATTGTAAATTTGAAGCTAAATCTAGAGCTTTGTTAAATCACATTATTTATCTTCCAAATAAAATCAGCAGTACAGTAGTAATGCATCCATAACCTATGAGTTTCAGACTCTTTGCTGAGTCCTTGATCACAAGCCCCCTGGGGAGACGGTAATCATAATAAGAAATTATTCAGTTGGTTAAATTACAAAACAGTCTTGTTATACATATCGTGGGGTTTTGCTCTGGTAGACAGGATTAGCGGACGCAGTATAGAGGCAACAACAAGTTCTTTGGATCAAACAGTTCAGTGTTTTATTTACACTTTAGGCAAGTGACAAAACAAACAGTCATAAACAAGCAAAAAGTCACCTTGCAGTGTTGGTGGTAATTCACACCATGCGGCAATTCTGCCTCAAAGAGGCCTTGAGCATAGCAGCACCAACCTGTTTTCACGCCAAACAGGTAGCAAGCCTTCATCCAGACACAATAATCCCAGATCCCAACACAGAGACCTCGCTTCTGAGCCCAGCTGCCTATTTAAGGACAGCCAGGTGATGCCAAAACCTGGACCGGCACTTAAAATCCGGTCTTGTATTTGACCTCACCTGGCTGTAAATCAACCCAGCAGCACATGCTGGAAGGAAAATACCTATTTTCCTAGACTAAACCTCTCACTGTGTCACAATATATTAAAGTATGTTGCATCTTTTCTATTTCCATTTCTTTGTGGTAAATGTTTTTCTATTAGACCCTCATCAGCTCCCCAAGCTCCATCAGTCTGGGATCAGACCTCACCCTACCCTCTGTCAGCCTGAGATCAGACCCCCATCAGCCTCAGATCAGACTCCCATCAGACCTCAGACCAAGGACTCACCACTCCCTGCTCCTAGCACTGCACCACTTCTTCTGGCCCGTGCTGCACAGTGTCAGGTCATAGTGTGCACCTATGTGCACTGCATTCTGGTGCTGTACACAGTCTGGACACCGTGAAGAGCGGGGCCTGTAAAAACCAGAAATCGTGAGTAGTGCTATAATGGAAGTGGTCATTAGCATTCGAACTATAGGACACACTGCCATTTTTCCCTCACTTGTGTCTTATAGTGCAAAAAATACTGTAAAACAATAACCTACCTAATGGTGATGGGTACATAAAACTCATAATAAAATACAAAAAAAAACTGTTCTCAATGTGGTCATTAATATAAATATACAATCATATAATCCCGTTCCAGCAGAATCCAAAGTGGGGCTCTCGCCTATATGGTTACTGTTCGTATGATAAATAAATTATACGGCTGTATTAATTCATATAGGGGTTATTGAGCATCAATATTACACTATAATAGTTTGTACTAACTAATTAAAACTAACTAAATTGGTGCCACATTGTGATGCACACCCACACTGTGATATATAATAATTCACGTGTTGGTCAATAATCAAGTCTCTTGATCTAACACTGCATCCTTGGTGAGGGACTCATAGGGACTTATGAGGGACTTATAGCAGTCACAATGATAACATGTGTTTGCTTAAAGGGAACCTGTCACCATGAAAATACAATGTAAATTACAGGCAGAGTGTTATATATAGTTTTATGGGAAAAGATTTAGTATAACCTGTATTTCATTCATTTAAATTACTGCTCATTCTGGACTCTGAAGTTAAGGAGGTGGTCCTATCAGTGATTGACAGCCATCCCTTTATGACTGTGTATACAGAGATAGTTGTCAGTCACTGGTCTGCCACCTTGAATACAAATCCCAGGATGAGCAGGGATTTAGATGAATAAAAAAAATTGCTTATAATGCAACTTTTTCCACAAAACGATATATCAGTCTGCTCATCTCCTCCTGCTCTATCACATGCTCCCTGAAGATCAGTCACCATGTTCAATGTGGCTGGTCCTCTGTAAGAGCACTTCTCACCCAGTCCAGTCAGCTTCAATTACCGGTTGGCCTGTGTTGAGCTTATTCAGTGTTTGAGAGCAGCTTGTAGTTCACTGAAGTCTCAGTGGCTTTGCGCGCATTCATGGTAGTTAAACTGGAATGCTGATGGTTTGTGGTGGTATAGTGGTATTCTCTCCAGCTGATATGCTTGCAATATAGATATAGAAACTATATAGTTATAGTTGATATCAAAATGCAGCCCTATATGTCACCAAATGCGTTTCTGAGGCGTCTTGCTCCTTCCACAGTGTCAAAATTGTGACACCTTTTGATATTACTTGCAGAGCCAGTCATATGTATTGATTTACTGCAGCCACCATGTCATAAACACAATAGACTGGAGCAGACTCACTGACATCTCTGGTGGAGTTTTATAGACATGGTCTTAGACCTGTGCACAGGTCACTCACTAAACATGAAGGGGGAGTAGATAAGCTGTGACATCACCTATTGTGAAAGGTGGATCTTGTCTATGTATAGGTGATATCTGTCAATCTCTGTAATCCTGTCTGTGATGATAATGTGGTGACTGCTGATATGTGATCTGTACAGATCAAGACGTGGTGTCTATTATTAGGCTTAGTGGCCAGTACTAATAAATATATATAGTGATATAGAAACATAAAATAATATGGCTTCAATTCTTTAAAAATATATTGAACATAAAAAAAAAACTTATATAAACAATTTGCTCTTTTCTGAATTCACGTTCCTTTTAACCACCTTAGCCCCTATAGCTTAAACACCCTGAAAGAGCAGGCCACTTTTTACACTTCTGACCTACCCTACTTTCACCGTTTATTGCTCGGTCATGCAACTTACCACCCAAATGAATTTTACCTCCTTTTCTTCTCACTAATAGAGCTTTCATTTGGTGGTATTTCATTGCTGCTGACATTTTTACTTTTTTTGTTATTAATCGAAATTTAACGATTTTTTTGCAAAAAAATGACATTTTTCACTTTCAGTTGTAAAATTTTGCAAAAAAAACGACATCCATATATAAATTTTGCTCTAAATTTATTGTTATACATGTCTTTGATAAAAAAAAAATGTTTGGGTAAAAAAAAAAAATGGTTTGGGTAAAAGTTATAGCGTTTAAAAACTATGGTACAAAAATGTGAATTTCCGCTTTTTGAAGCAGCTCTGACTTTCTGAGCACCTGTCATGTTTCCTGAGGTTCTACAATGGCCAGACAGTACAAACACCCCACAAATGACCCCATTTCGGAAAGTAGACACCCTAAGGTATTCGCTGATGGGCATAGTGAGTTCATAGAACTTTTTTATTTTTTGTCACAAGTTAGCGGAAAATTATGATTTTTTTTTCTTCTTACAAAGTCTCATATTCCACTAACTTGTGACAAAAAATAAAAAGTTCTATGAACTCACTATGCCCATCAGCGAATACCTTGGGGTGTCTTCTTTCCAAAATGGGGTCACTTGTGGGGTAGTTATACTGCCCTGGCATTCTAGGGGCCCAAATGTGTGGTAAGTAGGTAAATGACCTGTGAAATCCGAAAGGTGCTATTTGGAATATGGGCCCCTTTGCCCACCTAGGCTGCAAAAAAGTGTCACACATGTGGTATCTCCGTATTCAGGAGAAGTTGGGGAATGTGTTTTGGGGTGTAATTTTACATACACCCATGCTGGGTGAGAGAAATATCTTGGCAAAAGACAACTTTTCCCATTTTTTTATACAAAGTTGGCATTTGACCAAGATATTTATCTCACCCAGCATGGGTATATGTAAAATGACACCCCAAAACACATTCCCCAACTTCTCCTGAATACGGAGATACCACATGTGTGACACTTTTTTGCAGCCTAGGTGGGCAAAGGGGCCCAAATTCCTTTTAGGAGGGCATTTTTAGACATTTGGATACCAGACTTCTTCTCACGCTTTGGGGCCCCTAAAATGCCAGGGCAGTATAAATACCCCACATGTGACCCCATTTTGGAAAGAAGACACCCCAAGGTATTCAATGAGGGGCATGGCGAGTTCATAGAAAAAAATAATTTTGGCACAAGTTAGCGGAAATTGATTTTTTTGATTTTTTTCTCACAAAGTCTCCCTTTCCGCTAACTTGGGACAAAAATTTCAATCTTTCACGGACTCAATAAGCCCCTCAGCAAATACCTTGGGGTGTCTTCTTTCCAAAATGGGGTCATTTGTGGGGTGTGTGTACTGCCCTGGCATTTGAGGGTCTCCGCAATCATTACATGTATGCCAGCATTAGGAGTTTCTGCTATTCTCCTTATATTGAGCATACGGGTAATGAGAAAAAATGAACGGCACAGATTTCTTCATTTGCATCGATCAATGTGGATGAAAAAATCTCTGCCAAAAAAAGAAAAAGGAGGGGAAAGGCGTCTGCCAGGACATAGGAGCTCCGCCCAACATCCATACCCACTTAGCTCGTATGCCCTGGCAAACCAGATTTATCCATTCACATCAATCGATGTGGATGAATAAATCCTTGCCGGGATTTTTTTTTTAATATATACAAAGTGTTTGCTCATATGCCTCGGCAAACGTATCTTTTACTGCAGAGGAGAAATCTCGTCTTGCAGCGCCGCATACACCGACTTGCATGTAATCTGACAGCAGCGCAATGCTTCTGTCAGAATGCACATCAGTGCTGCAGCTAGTCGATCGGTTGGTCCACCTGGAAGGTAAAAAAAACAAAAGAAAAAAGAAAAAAACAGGCCGCAACGCAATAAATTTATTAACTTTTGAACCAAACATATAAACTTTTTTAAACTTTTTTAACTGAACGTTAACTTTTTTACTTACCGGTAATTTTTTTTTTGTTTAGTTTTTTTTACCTTTTATAGAAACAAACCTCTCCTTCCCCATGGGACAATGTGCAAAGCGCAAATCGCCCAAAGATGTGGCGAAGTACGTTATGCACTTTATCCCAGGTGAAAGGAGAGGTTTGCAGCAGCTGTGAGTAAAAGGGCCCTAATAGCTCTGTGTGCCTGTCCTGTGAGATGCAATCCCTATGCTAAGTGTACCTGGGTGTGGTACTTCCGGAAACACTCTCCAAAGCATAGGGCAGGGTGGTCAGGACAGTCAGGACAGAAATAGCGGGTGTCACGCCTTATTCCACTCCTGCTACAGACACGACATCTTTTTCGGGGTGACGGTTGGGTTGAGGTACCAGGAACGACACTGGGGAAATGTCGCTCGTGTAGACGGCTAACTACACTGGTGGATGGGACCACGGAACCTACTGGATACAGGAGGTTCTCGATGATCTCTTCCTGGAATTTGAGGAAGGATCCTGTTCTCCCAGCCTTACTGTAGAGAACAAAACTATTGTACAGAGCCAATTGAATTAAATATACAGACACCTTCTTATACCAGCGTCTGGTGCGTCGGGAAACTAAATACGGAGACAACATCTGGTCATTGAAGTCCACCCCTCCCATGAGCAATTTATAGTCGTGGACTGAGAGGGTTTTTTTTAATGACACGGGTTGCTCGCTCAATTTGGATTGTCGTGTCTGCGTGAATGGAGGAGAGCATGTAAACGTCACGCTTGTCTCTCCATTTCACCGCGAGCAGTTCTTCGTTACACAAGGCAGCCCTCTCCCCCCTTGCAAGACGGGTGGTAACGAGCCGTTGGGGGAAGCCCACGCGACTAGTTCGCGCGGTGCCACAGGCGCAAATCCAATCTAGAAACAAATGCCTAAAGAGGGCCACACTTGTGTAGAAATTGTCCACATAAAGATGGTACCATCCTTGCCAAATAAGGGTGACACCAAGTCCCAGACTGTCTTCCCACTGCTCCCCAGGTAGTCAGGGCAACCGACTGGCTCCAGGGTCTGATCTTTTCCCTCATAGATCCGAAATTTGTGGGTATAGCCTGTGGCCCTTTCACAGAGCTTATACAATTTGACCCCATACCGGGCACGCTTGCTTGGAATGTATTGTTTGAAGCCAAGGCGCCCGGTAAAATGTATTAGGGACTCGTCTACGCAGATGTTTTGCTCGGGGGTATACAAATCTGCAAATTTCTGGTTAAAGTGTTCTATGAGGGGCCGAATTTTGTGGAGCCGGTCAAAAGCTGGGTGGCCTCTGGGACGGGAGGTGGTGTTGTCGCTAAAATGCAGGAAACGGAGGATGGCCTCAAATCGTGCCCTGGACATAGCAGCAGAGAACATGGGCATGTGATGAATCGGGTGCGTTGACCAATATGACTGCAATTCATGCTTTTTAGTTAGACCCATGTTGAGGAGAAGGCCCAGAAAAATTTTAATTTCGGAAACTTGGACTGCTTTCCACCGGAAAGGCTGGGCATAATAGCTTCCCGGGTTGGCGGATATAAATTGTGTGGCATACCGGTTTGTCTCTGCCACGACTAAGTCCAAGAGCTCCGCAGTCAAGAACAGCTCAAAAAATCCCAGGGCCGAACCGATATGAGCCGTCTCAACCCGAACTCCAGACTGGGCGGTGAAAGGGGGAACTAATGGTGCAGCTAAAGTTGGTGACTGCAAATCAGGGTTTGCCAGCACCTCAGGGATTCTAGGGGCTCTACGGGCCTGTCTGTACCAGCTTCAACTGCCCTTCTGGTGCTCGCCACTTCACCATGTTGTACGGCAGTGCTGGTACTAGGTCCAGGGAGGGCTGCGCTGCTGGTGTATGCCTCACCACGTGATCCGGCAGCGACAGCCCCACTCTGCTGCTCTTGAAGCGGATCCTGCATAACCTGTGGTCTAGCGACACGGGGCCGGGTACGCCTGGTTCTATCAGGGACCTCCACCTCCTCGTCCGAACTTTGGGTCAGAGAGCCACTGCTTTCTACAGGTTCATATTCTGACCCGCTAGATTCGTCAGATGAGGGTTCTCATTCCTCATCCGACTGGGTCAGAATCCTGTAGGCCTCTTCAGAAGAATACCCCCTGTTTGACATTTTGGACTACTAAATTTAGGGGTATTCCCTGAGACTACCCAAGAAAAAAAGCAAACCTGTCTTACAAAGGGGAGGCTAGCGAAGTACCGGAGGCCGCTGCGGTTGATAAAAAATATCAAAACTGATTTTTTTATCGCCGCAGTGCTTGTAAAGTGAATGTGCAGTGATCAAAAAAAAAAATTTTTTTGTCACTGCGGTGGGGCGGGCGTGGGTGAACGCACGTGTGGGCGACCGATCAGGCCTGATCGGGCAAACACTGCGTTTTGGGTGGAGGGCGAACTAAAGTGACACTAATACTATTATAGATCTGACTGTGATCAGTTTTGATCACTTACAGATACTATAAAAGTACAAATGCTGATTAGCGATACGCTAATCAGCGAATCAGTGACTGCGGTGCGGTGGGCTGGGCACTAACCGATCACTAACTACCTAACCAAGGGGCCTAAACTATCCTAAAACCTAACAGCCAATACTAGTGAAAAAAAAAAGTGACAGTTTACACTGATCACTTTTTGTCTTTCACTAGTGATTGACAGGGGCGATCAAAGGGGTGATCAAAGGGTTAATTGGGGTGCAGGGGGGTGATCTGGGGCTAAGGTGTAGTGTTGGTGCTACTCACTGTGAAGTCTGCTACTCTGCTGGATCCAACCGACGAAAAGGACCAGCAGAGGAGCAGACAAGCCATATAACAGATCATATTTACTAATATGATCTGTTATATGGCTTGTGATTCGTTTTTTTTTAAATCGCCAACCTGCCAGCCAATGATCGTTGCTGGCATGCTGGTGACGAAATTGTTCTTTAACTTTTGCCGGCCCGCGATGCGCATGCGCGGGCCGGCTTTGAGCGAAATCTCGCGTCTCGCGAGATGACGCGTATATGCGTGACTCTGCGCAGCGCTGCCGCCTCCGGAACGCGATCCTGCGTTAGGCGGTCCGGAGGCGGTTAAATTAGCAGGATGGTACCCAACCAAATAGATTCCTAAAATTCTCAGTTTCTACTGCTACCAAGGACATCATTGCATTACTGAAGCGTGGAACTAGTATCAGAAGTACTGTACATTTTACTCAGTAAGCATTAGGGAAGTAGGCCAACTGTATTTTAATCTCATTTAGAAGTAGCAGCAAGCTGTTAATAAAAGATCATTACTCCTCCACCCTGCATCATAAGATAATTACATTTTACAAAAATTATCAGACTCTTACTCAGGTCTTTACTCATTTATAAAAGCTTAGGTGCACTTAAAATGACAATACAGGAAAATCATAAGGCAAGGATACAGAATTTTACAATGATCAAGTTTATAAAAAAACTAGCAGAAGGACCCAGCTTTGCAGGGGCATATTTCATCTATTTCATTTAATGTTTGTGTGTGTCTTTAAAAGATATCGACAGTATTCCCCATAACAGTGACCTCTACAGCACCCCGCCCCTTTAACAGTGAACTCCACAGTCCCCAACCGCTCAACACAGTGCCCCGCCACTTGAAAATGGGACCTCCACAGCAGCCCATCCCCTTAACTTTGAACTTCACATCACCCCACTCCCTTGACAGTGACATCTTCAGGAGCCAGCCCCTTAACAGTTGTAGATAGGGATCTATGGCACACCACACGTTGTGATATTAAAGGTAGTAGTTTGAATTCATTAATTTGTGTGTTTTATCTTTACAACACTTTGTGTCATTCCACATCCAGTGTTACATATTAGGCATAACATAAGGTCATATACAGAAGTCCCGACGTTTCGGTCAGTTGTCAAGGGATCTGCGGCCCATGGATCTGTGTGGAGAGCTGGATGTGACCCTATGTTATGCCTAATATGTAACACTGGATGTGGAATGACACAAAGTGTTGTAAAGATAAAACACATGAACTAATGAATTAAAACTACTACCATTTAATATCACAACGTGTGGTGTGCCATAGATCCCTATCTACAATTGTCTCGATCCTCTATGAGCACCCACCCCATTTAAGGTGTGCAGATCCCAATATCTTCCAATCAGCCCCTTAACAGTGACCTCCACATTACCCCGCTCCCTTAACAGTGACCTCACAGTACCCTGCTGTCCTAACAGTGACCTCCACACTGTCCGCCGCTTTAACAGTGATATCCACAGTGCCCGACCCTTTAAAAGTAACCTCCACAGCGCCCTGCCCCTCCAATGCTAGAGCTACACGACGACATGTGTCGCGCAACATTTTGTCTCAACAATTCTTAGAATGATAGGCTATGGTGTCGCACTGCGAAAAACGACAGTCACAAAAAATCCATCCAAGATGTATTTTTCTGCGACTGTTGCGTCACAGTTGCAGCATGTCACATGTCGCAGTGCAACACTATAGACTGTCATTATAAAAATTGTCACGCGACATTGGTGCGACAGCAATGTCGCGCGACACATGTAGCAGTGTAGTTGCGCCCTATGTGTCGTGCGACTTATTGTCGCACGACACATGTCGTCCTGTAGCCCTAGCCTAAAGCAGATTTACAGCACTGAAGAAAAATGGCTGGGTTGTTGTGGAAACCTGGAATAAAACTCTGTATATGTGGAGACTAATGGCCTGCGAGCTTCTATTGGCTGATAAGGGACATGTGACCGTGTGTATGGCAGTTGGGATATGAAGAGAAAGACTTGCAGGATTGTATTGGCTAATACAGGTCATTTTTGCGGAATATCTCAGGAATGGTACGTCCTAGAGAGCTGAGACCCGGTCTAAAACCTTCCCGGACACCTGATGTACCTGTATTCCAAATTTGGTGAAATCGGTCCGGTCATTTGGTCGCACATAAAGAACAGACAGATATCAGGACAGACAGAAAGAAACTCATTGTGTATCGGCATGTTACTTCCACAGTATTCTTTCCCAGATAGTAAGTGATATGTGTACCAAGTTTAGTAGAAATTGATCAATGAGTTTTTGAGTTGCAGAGCAATATGTGTGTAGCGAAAACAATTGTAGCTTACAAACTCCATGCAACTGCTGTGTAGGGGCGTATGACCACCACAAGATTTATTTCCAGGTAGCAAGGGATATGTATACCAAGTTTCGTTGAAATCGATGGTTGCGTTTTTGAGTGATTGCGGAATATATATATGTACATACATAGATACACACACATATATACATCCTTCTTTTTATATATATATATATATATATATATATATATATAGAATAAAGAATGACACCGCAGCACGTCCGTTTAGTGAAAAAAGTGGGACCCTTTATTCACCTATGCGACGTTTCAGTCCGCTTACTGGGACCATTTTCAAGCAATACAGCATTGTGAAAACTGTGCGTATTTATGCAGTCATGGTCAGTTAACATACATAAGTGGCAATCAATAAAACATACAAAAAACAAAGTGTCTAGTATATATCATAAAAATACAAATGTGACAGGCCCGGATGGTAGCTAAGATCAACACCGGAATCGGTATATGTAAAGCTTCCAGGTATTCATATTCATTAATAATACAATAAAAGTACAGAAGTGGCAATTAACAGTGAATCGATATCACCTGTAAATATGTGAGATTGACAGGACCGAGCGTGGAGTTAGGCGTGCTCAATGGTGGGAGGATAAACTGTTGCGAGTTGCGCCGCATGGATACGGCGTCCTGGAACTTCAACTGCGCATGTCAGTGACGTCACTGTGAATAACTCACGTGATCTCCCAGTGAAACGTCACATGACAAGCGGCATTACACATCGCTATCATAAGGATAAGTATAGAGCCAACGTCATAACATGTTCTGTTATGACGTTGGCTCTATACTTATCCTTATGATAGCGATGTGTAATGCCGCTTGTCATGTGACGTTTCACTGGGAGATCACGTGAGTTATTCACAGTGACGTCACTGACATGCGCAGTTGAAGTTCCAGGACGCCGTATCCATGCGGCGCAACTCGCAACAGTTTATCCTCCCACCATTGAGCACGCCTAACTCCACGCTCGGTCCTGTCAATCTCACATATTTACAGGTGATATCGATTCACTGTTAATTGCCACTTCTGTACTTTTATTGTATTATTAATGAATATGAATACCTGGAAGCTTTACATATACCGATTCCGGTGTTGATCTTAGCTACCATCCGGGCCTGTCACATTTGTATTTTTATGATATATACTAGACACTTTGTTTTTTGTATGTTTTATTGATTGCCACTTATGTATGTTAACTGACCATGACTGCATAAATACGCACAGTTTTCACAATGTTGTATTGCTTGAAAATGGTCCCAGTAAGCGGACTGAAACGTCGCATAGGTGAATAAAGGGTCCCACTTTTTTCACTAAACGGACGTGCTGCGGTGTCATTCTTTATTCTATATTGCACACCTTGGTAAGGTGTTTTCACCGCTGGCACCCAAACATCTATACTAGGAGTGCTGCCTTGAATTTTCCTAGCTCTATATATATATATATATATATATATATAGAACATGAGCATTTCCAACAGAATATGAAACTACCTACTGCAGTAGATCTGCAGTATGAGATAAAGGTATTCTAGCCAATGTCAATTTTACTTCAAATGTAAAACTGCTTTTTGAAGCTTCTCTCAGTTCTTGAACATTGCACATGTTAAACTCTGCATACAATCTTACATCCAGAGATGCTTAATATTTAAATGCAAAATGCATTTTAAAATGTTAATATAGTAAGCATTATTCCTTTCTGTGGAATGTTATAACTTCCCTGGCAATTGACAGAAATTTCTTGGGGTTTTGATTTCAGGCCAGTATTATTTAAGTAAGGCTACTTTCACACTCGCGTTTGTTGCGGATTCGTCATGGATCTGCACAAACGCACCCGTTCAGATAATACAACCGCATGCATCCGTTCAGAACGGATCAGTTTGTATTATCTTTAACATAGCCAAAACAGTCTTGAACACCATTGAAAGTCAATGGTGGACGGATCCGTTTTCTATGGTGCCATATTGTGTCAGTGAAAACGGATCCGTCCCCATTGACTTACATTGTGTGTCAGGACGGATCCGTTTAGCTCAGTTTCGTCAGACGGACACCAAAACGCTGCAAGCAGCGTTTTGGTGTCCGCCTCCAAAGTGGAATGGAGACAGAACGCAGGCAAACTGATGCATTCTGAGCGGATCCTTCTCCATTCAGAATGCATTAGGGCAAAACTGTTCCGTTTTGGACTGCTTGTGAGATCCCTGAACGGATCTCACAAACGGAAACCAAAACGCCAGTGTGAAAGTAGCCTAAAATATAGAGAAATTGTTAAATTACAAGATCATGAAATATCACAAAATTAAGATTATATATCACTTTTCAATGAGGTCCTAATATTTAATAAGTCAAGGCCAAACAAAAAGTATTAAAATATCATGTGATATATAGTATACTGTAGGTTGGTGTTAAAAATGGGACAAAGTAGTAAACATAAAGCGAATTGGCAGTACCATGCACTGGTATGTGTACTTTCTATAAGATCCTCCTAATTCCTAATCTCAGGTGGATGCCATAAAAAAATAAAATAAAAACTGGAGCAAAACATTTTTTGGTCACCTTGGTTTAAAAAAGTATAATATTGAACGATCAAACAATCTTATGTACCCAGAAATGGTACCAATAAAAAAATATTACTGCAAAAAACAGGCCCCTATACAAGATGATCTGCAGAAAAATATGGCTTTCAGAAAATGGAGACACAAAAACAATTTTTTTCAAAAATGCTTTATTATATAAAGCTAACTAATGTTAAAAATTTATACTTTATTGTTATTTGAAAATACACACTACAAAAAAGAAATGAATTGTTAAAATTTCCAGTGTCACAGTGTTATATGGGGTTTTGTCGGAGTGGTGTGATGGCAATTCACAGGGTGTGATTACGTGCACAGTAATTTGGTAGAATCCCTTGTTAGGGTATACCTCATCCCACCATTTGATGTGGGATGGTGTTGACGCTGGCAGTTGTAAAGCAGATTCCTGGCAGTGGATGACTACGGAACGCTGGTGAAGATTTCTCTCCTGCCACACTTTCTTTACTAAATGGTCCCTATGTACAGGGTTACCAACCAGCTAACATTGTTGCTGATCTCATATTTGTAGCTACTTGTATGCACCGCAGGGCTGTCAGTGATTCACCAGTCTTCGTAACCACTATCTGCCCTCCTCTCTAAACTCTGCTGACACTGCACTGCGTCCTCTATTGCTATCTCATAGCTCATATGAGTGGCCGCTGCAATCTACATTCCTGTGGCCTCACACTCTATCCTTGTGTATTCAGCTGCTATCTGCAGCGTATTGTTGGCAGTTTCCCTTTCACTGTTCACTGTGTTAAAAGATCGCCCTATACCACCCCTCCTGACATGTTTCGCCACCAGCTGTGGCTTCGTCAGGGGATGCGGGGTATATAAGCGCGCGCGCTTCATAAGACCTTCTTATATACTTTAACAGATCCCGCCCATCTCTCAGAGCCATCCCCCGGCGACCAATCACAGTCGCCTCCTCCATCGGATCCTCCGCTTTCCGGCCAGGTTAATCCACTGACGCAATATCCTGTGCGTCTGCCTCTACCTCCTCGTCATCTCCACTACCTGGTAAACACAACATCAGGTATGAATGGAGAAACGCCTGCAATCTCCCAGAGATAGATATATTCGTCACTAGCCTCCACCCCCCTTTGTTTGTAAACACTCCCCCTTCCTCCTCGGTCTATTTTAACCCGTTCATAACCTCCATTCATAGCCTCCCAGCTGTATAGTCCATCCTCACTATGTATAATCATATATTGTTTATCTGCACATAAAGTGGCGGTTGCAGTCCAGGATGACTGACATGAGGCTATAGAATTGATTTTATTGACAGTATGTAATACGTCCACCATACTTTACACTATTCATGGCAAGAGTTGTATCCTTATATCAAGATTGCCAAAGGGTGACATATCCACCATACTATTATACTTTACCATGAAGTGGCAAATGCAGCAGGGGAGTTGCTACTCAATTGGGTGGCTTTTTTAATTACTGTTAATGATTTGTTGTTTGGCAACAATGTCCTGATGTAGTCCATCCGCTGTACTTAATATTCTTCCTGAAGATAACACTTATAGTCGGTTTCTATATATATGGATGGAGATGAGAACTGGATTAGTAAGATTGTCCTGTGATAATACGGATTCGTTTTTTGGGGGGGGGGGAGGGGGGAAAAAAGGGGGGGGGATTTAATTTGGCTATCCTATGATTACACGGCGGTAATTTCTGTAGTTAAACTGTGGTCTATATTGAACATTTCTTCTAATTTAGTGTTATTAGTATATAATTTCTTTCACTTTTTATTTCTTTTGCTTGTCACCTGTGCGTTATGTTGGATTTAAATGAAGGCCGTATATGAGAAACCCTCATTTAGGCCACCTGGACTCAGGGTCTGCAATCTGTGTATCCATCTGGCCTCTTCCTGTAGGAGTTTTGTATCTAAATTGCCTCTCCTCGGTCCCAAAGTTTTCTTCTCAAGTCCCCAAAATTTGAGGACCTCCAGGTTTCCGCCATGGGCATAAGTTATATGCCTATATAATGACGTGTCTTTACCCGTGTTTATGGCACTAATGTGACCAGATATTCTGCGCCTCAATTCCTGTGTGGTTTTACCCACATATAATTTGGGACAATTACATGAGGCGATGTAGATAATACCACTGCTCCGTCAGTTGAAGAACTCTCTGATCACATAGTCACGTCCATCTATAGGATTTTTGAATTTTTTCACTTTAGGTAGGTATTTGCAAAAGGTGCAGCCTCCACAGGGAAATGAACCGGTAATGCTGGATTTTAACCAACTCGTATTTGTCATTTGTCTTTCAGGAAGGAAACTATGGACAAGCTTGTCCCTGATGTTTGGTCCTCTCCTATAAGTGACACTGGGATAAGATGGCAGAACAGCTCTTAATTGGTCATCGCTGGTAAGTACCTTCCAATGTTTCTTTAAAATCTTCATCACCTGTTTATTGCCACAGTCATAGGTCCCTATGCATCTGATCCTTTTATCTCTTCCTTCTTTATCCTGATTAGCTTTATAATTTTCCGATATTAATTCATCCCTATCCATGCCCTTTACACGATTAAATGCCTTTTTAAGGCATTTACTTGGGTAACCCCTGCTCCTAAATCGATTAAAGAGCTCATCAGCCTCTTTCTTAAAAGTCTCTTCCGTGGTGCAGTTCCGTCTGGCTCTCAAGTACTGCCCCACTGGTATTCCTTTTTTCAATGCCACTGGATGCCAGCTGGTCCAGTGGAGAAGACTATTAGTTGAGGTAGGTTTTCGATATATTTGTGTTAGGATTTGCCCATCCACATTTTTCTGGATCAAGAGGTCAAGGAAACATATCTGATTGGGATGAATTTCGGAAGTAAAATGCATACCTATTTGGTTCTGATTTAACCTATCAACAAAGGTGACAAACTCCTCCTCCATCCCCTCCCAAAACAACAAAACATCGTCGATGAATCGACCCCAAAATAAAATGTGGTTGGTGAATTGTGCCATACTGTCCGTAAAGACAATAGTGTCTTCCCACCACCCTAAAAACAAATTCGCAAAAGTCGGTGCACACGGAGTCCCCATCGCGGTACCCTTCATCTGTTGGTAGAAGGTACCGTTACAGAGGAAATAGTTGTGAGTTAAGATAAATCTTAACAGTGATAAAATAAATAAACTGTGCTCGTGAAAATTGGTGCTCTTAGTGTCCAAAAAGTGCTTGATAGCCTGGATGCCCAGCTCATGATCTATATTACTATAGAGAGCTTCCACATCCAAGCTTGCCAGGAATGTGGATGAAGATAAGGAAATTCCCCTGATTCTTGTTAGTACATCTGTCGTATCTTTGATATACGAGGGGAGGGAAGACACAAAAGGCCTCAATATCTCATCCACATATTCACTGGCAGGTTGGCTTAGGGAGTCATTACCCGAGACTATCGGGCGCCCGGGATTTTTTATACAACAAGAGCCCCACAATTCCAACCTTTTATGCACTGCCAAAAGTGCATAAGAGGAAGCATCCGATACCCGGGCGCCCGATAGTCTCGGGTAATGACTCCCTAAGCCAACCTGCCAGTGAATATGTGGATGAGATATTGAGGCCTTTTGTGTCTTCCCTCCCCTCGTATATCAAAGATACGACAGATGTACTAACAAGAATCAGGGGAATTTCCTTATCTTCATCCACATTCCTGGCAAGCTTGGATGTGGAAGCTCTCTATAGTAATATAGATCATGAGCTGGGCATCCAGGCTATCAAGCACTTTTTGGACACTAAGAGCACCAATTTTCACGAGCACAGTTTATTTATTTTATCACTGTTAAGATTTATCTTAACTCACAACTATTTCCTCTGTAACGGTACCTTCTACCAACAGATGAAGGGTACCGCGATGGGGACTCCGTGTGCACCGACTTTTGCGAATTAGTTTTTAGGGTGGTGGGAAGACACTATTGTCTTTACGGACAGTATGGCACAATTCACCAACCACATTTTATTTTGGGGTCGATTCATCGACGATGTTTTGTTGTTTTGGGAGGGGATGGAGGAGGAGTTTGTCACCTTTGTTGATAGGTTAAATCAGAACCAAATAGGTATGCATTTTACTTCCGAAATTCATCCCAATCAGATATGTTTCCTTGACCTCTTGATCCAGAAAAATGTGGATGGGCAAATCCTAACACAAATATATCGAAAACCTACCTCAACTAATAGTCTTCTCCACTGGACCAGCTGGCATCCAGTGGCATTGAAAAAAGGAATACCAGTGGGGCAGTACTTGAGAGCCAGATGGAACTGCACCACGGAAGAGACTTTTAAGAAAGAGGCTGATGAGCTCTTTAATCGATTTAGGAGCAGGGGTCACTTAAGTAAATGCCTTAAAAAGGCATTTAATCGTGTAAAGGGCATGGATAGGGATGAATTAATATCGGAAAATTATAAAGCTAATCAGGATAAAGAAGGAAGAGATAAAAGGATCAGATGCATAGGGACCTACGACTGTGGCAATCAACAGGTGATGAAGATTTTAAAGAAACATTGGAAGGTACTTACCAGCGATGACCAATTAAGAGCTGTTCTGCCATCTTATCCCAGTGTCACTTATAGGAGAGGACCAAACATCAGGGACAAGCTTGTCCATAGTTTCCTTCCTGAAAGACAAATGACAAATACGAGTTGGTTAAAATCCAGCATTACCGGTTCATTTCCCTGTGGAGGCTGCACCTTTTGCAAATACCTACCTAAAGTGAAAAAATTCAAAAATCCTATAGATGGACGTGACTATGTGATCAGAGAGTTCTTCAACTGACGGAGCAGTGGTATTATCTACATTGCCTCATGTAATTGTCCCAAATTATATGTGGGTAAAACCACACAGGAATTGAGGCGCAGAATATCTGGTCACATTAGTGCCATAAACACGGGTAAAGACACGTCATTATATAGGCATATAACTTATGCCCATGGCGGAAACCTGGAGGTCCTCAAATTTTGGGGACTTGAGAAGAAAACTTTGGGACCGAGGAGAGGCAATTTAGATACAAAACTCCTACAGGAAGAGGCCAGATGGATACACAGATTGCAGACCCTGAGTCCAGGTGGCCTAAATGAGGGTTTCTCATATACGGCCTTCATTTAAATCCAACATAACGCACAGGTGACAAGCAAAAGAAATAAAAAGTGAAAGAAATTATATACTAATAACACTAAATTAGAAGAAATGTTCAATATAGACCACAGTTTAACTACAGAAATTACCGCCGTGTAATCATAGGATAGCCAAATTAAATCCCCCCCTCCCCCCCTTTTTTCCCCCCTCCCCCCCCCCCAAAAACGAATCCGTATTATCACAGGACAATCTTACTAATCCAGTTCTCATCTCCATCCATATATATATACATCATGGAGAAGAAACCGACTATAAGTGTTATCTTCAGGAAGAATATTAAGTACAGCGGATGGACTACATCAGGACATTGTTGCCAAACAACAAATCATTAACAGTAATTAAAAAAGCCACCCAATTGAGTCGCAACTCCCCTGCGGCATTTGCTACTTTATGGTATAGTATAATAGTATGGTGGATATGTCACCCTTTGGCAATCTTAATATAAGGATACAACTCTTGCCATGAATAGTGTAAAGTATGGTGGACGTATTACATACTGTCAATAAAATCAATTCTATAGCCTCATGTCAGTCATCCTGGACTGCAACCGCCACTTTATGTGCAGATAAACAATATATGATTATACATAGTGAGGATGGACTATACAGCTGGGAGGCTATGAACGGAGGTTATGAATGGGTTAAAATAGACCGAGGAGGAAGGGGGATTGTTTACAAACAAAGGGGGTGGAGGCTAGTGACGAATATATCTATCTCTGGGAGATTGCAGGCGTTTCTCCATTCATACCTGATGTTGTGTTTACCAGGTAGTGGAGATGACGAGGAGGTAGAGGCAGACGCACAGGATATTGCGTCAGTGGATTAACCTGGCCGGAAAGCGGAGGATCCGATGGAGGAGGCGACTGTGATTGGTCGCCGGGGGATGGCTCTGAGAGATGGGCGGGATCTGTTAAAGTATATAAGAAGGTCTTATGAAGCGCGCGCGCTTATATACCCCGCATCCCCTGACGAAGCCACAGCTAGTGGCGAAACATGTCGGGAGGGGTGGTATAGGGCGATCTTTTAACACAGTGAACAGTGAAAGGGAAACTGCCAACAATACGCTGCAGATAGCAGCTGAATACACAAGGAGAGAGTGTGAGGCCACAGGAATGTAGATTGCAGCGGCCACTCATACGTTCTATGAGATAGCAATAGAGGACGCAGTGCAGTGTCAGCAGAGTTTAGAGAGGAGGGCAGATAGTGGTTACGAAGACTGGTGAATCACTGACAGCCCTGCGGTGCATACAAGTAGCTACAAATATGAGATCAGCAACAATGTTAGCTGGTTGGTAACCCTGTACATAGGGACCATTTAGTAAAGAAAGTGTGGCAGGAGAGAAATCTTCACCAGCGTTCCGTAGTCATCCACTGCCAGGAATCTGCTTTACAACTGCCAGCGTCAACACCATCCCACATCAAATGGTGGGATGAGGTATACCCTAACAAGGGATTCTACCAAATTACTGTGCACGTAATCACACCCTGTGAATTGCCATCACACCACTCCGACAAAACCCCATATAACACTGTGACACTGGAAATTTTAACAATTCATTTCTTTTTTGTAGTGTGTATTTTCAAATAACAATTAAGTATAAATTTTTAACATTAGTTAGGGACCCCTACAGGGATTTAAGGTCTTGTGTAGACCATTGTTGCATTTATATAAATATCCAGAGGGTCTCTAAAAGGGACTTTGATTAAAAAAATTATATAAAGCTAAAACAAAAACAAAAGAATTGACATATTTTGTATCATCGCATCCGTAACAACTTGCTCTTTAAAAATAACACTGTCCTGTCAGGTGGACGCCATAGTTTCTACTGTAGGGGTGCATCAGGGGGTCTTCAAATGAGACGTGGCAACTTAAAATTATCCCAGCGAAATCTGCCCTTCAAAATCCATATGTTGCTCCTTTCCTTCTGTGCTCTGCTGTGTGCCCATACAGCAGTTTATGACCACATATAGGGAGTTTCTGTAAACTGCAGAATCATGGTAATAAATATTGAAGTTTGTAAAATCATACTGTATTTGAATAACATGAGTGGTGTAGTTTCTAAAATGGGGTAATTTATGGGTGGTTTCTATTATGTAAGTCCCACAAAGTGACTTCATTACTTAATTGGTCATTTAAAAAGCGGGTTTTGGAAATTTTATTAACAATTTTAAAAATTGAATCTAAAATTGTACTACATCTAACATCCAAAATTTTTTTTATAACATTTACAAAATGATATCAACATAAAGTAGACATGTAGGAAATGTACAGTAAGAACTATTTTATGAGGTATCGCTATCTGCCTTAAAAGCAGAGAAACTAACATTTAGAAAATGGAAAATTGTTAAAATTTTTGGTAAATTTGGGATTTTATTATAGATAAAGAAGAAATATATCAACTGAAATTTACCACTGTCATGAAGTACATTGTGTCAAGAGGAAACAATCTCAGAATGGCTTGGATAAGTAAAAGTGTTCCAAAGTTATTACCACATAAAGTAATTGAAAGTTTGATACGACTGCTTGGCCGATTATTACAAAAAAATCTGGTTTGTAACAAATCACTTCGTCACGAAGCGCATTTCTTTGTAAGTAGTGGGTGCAATGACAGGGAGTGACGATTGCGCGGTTCCCCATCATTGCACACCTCAGATGCCGCGCTCATACTTGATTGCGGCATCTGATATTAATAACAGAGTGTACCATAAAAAAAAAAAATAATATTTACCTGATTCATTTGTTCGAGACGGGCTGGCTAGCGCAATCTTGCTTGTCAGTCTGGTGCAAAATCTTACAAGGCCCCATATGACGTCATCATGCCAGCCGGCGTGGTGACGCCATATATCACCACGCACAGGATTTCTGGCGAGATCTTAAAGTAAGATGGCATTGGCCGACCGTCGCGAACTAATGGATCAGGTACTGTAATTATTATTTTTTGTTTTTTTTACACCATTTCAGGTTAAGTCGATTCACTACTGCTGGTCTTTAAGGTGAAAGGTGTCTGTGTCCTGGAGGAGTTAATTGTGTTTAATGAATAAAGCATCCTCACATTGTTTGGCAGAGTTCTGTAGTCTCAGTTTCCTTCAGATAGCTGTGGGCATTGTGGCATTTAAAGTGTTAAACAGCTGGCATCTGAGTTCTTTTCTGAGTATGGAGCAGGAGTATGTCTTTTAGGTCGTGCACTGGGAACTGCAATTTGCGGTCCCCGATGCAGGGGCAACATTCGTGCGGCTGGGACGGATTGAGACCCATTCAATGGGTCCATGATCTGTCCGCACCGTAAAAAAATAGAACATGCCTCCGTTCCACACCGCAGCTCTAGATTTCGGACCCATTCAAGTGAATGGGTCTGCATCTGTGATGTGGGGAGCACATGGCTGGTGCCCGCATATTGTGGACCCGCTGTTTGCGGGCCAGGCAATGGCCGTGACATGAGGCCTTAATCATAGCGGGGCCTCCACTGGTATCCAATTAAGAGACAGCTGCTGTAGAGGGAATAATACATATGTGGTGTAAGTCTGCAGTGTGTTGTCTACATTTGTTATATGAGGTGTGAACTTTAATCTTTGTTTTATTTGATGACTGGTAAAAAGAGACACCATCGGGGAGGTATAAATAGAATGTTACGCATATTGAGGTATGCTAAGATTAATTTAACATAAAGCTGGAATATAGAGCAGAGAACATACAATGTAATGTGTGGCAACAAAATAGAAGCTAAGATTTGGTAAGAGAAAAAATTGTAGGTGATACCCGTATGTGCTATTGGTGGAATTAATGTATGCAACTAGTCCTTTTAAGAGGTGCATAGTTCAGGTTTCAGGCAGCGTTGTGGCTCAGTGGTTAGCACTGGTGCCTTGCAGTGTTGACGTCCAATATTAAAATACAACCAAGTACAACATCTGCATGGAGTTTGTATGTTCTCCCCTTGTCTGCATGGGTTTCCTCTGCATACTCTGGTTCCCTCCTACTCTCCAAAGACATACTGATAGGGACCTTAGATTATAAGCTCCACTGGGGAGAGCAAGTCATGATAGTGTCTGTAAAGCACTGAGGAATATGTCAGAGCTATATAAGTGAAATAAATAAAATAAAAAAACTAATATTTAGTAAAGCACATATATGACAAGACTTAAAACTTTAAATCAACCAAATACGCACAGAAGATATAAAAGTATCTGTGTTTGCAGTTCTTGTGCTGCTTAAATTTAATAACTTCTTGGAAACATCAAATCTACAGACCTGTCAAAAAAATCCAACTCAGTCTCTCTGGAATTGAGCAGAGAAATCCATTTAGGTGTAGGAAGAAGTACAGGATTTGGAGAAAGCATTTGTTTATATCTTGACCTTCTCACCTTTATGCTCAATGAGACTAAATCTGGCAAAGCTTTACCTGAATCTGGACTCACTTGTACTCAGTTGTTGATTTATAGCAAACATAATGAAAAAGGCTAAATTCCACCAAAAGGCTTTAAAGAAAAAGAACCCTGACCAGTAAACAGATGGAATCCTTGAGAAGCAATTAGTGAGATTAATTCCCTTTGTCTGTTTGAATAAACTGCCTTTAAATGTTTAGAGAAGAATCAATATTTTGTTAGTTGCAGAATAGAACTGCATGAAAAGTGAGAAATATACCCTGAAGATACAAAAACTTTTTTTTTTTTTTTTTATAGAAGTATGCGGTGACCAAACTTTTTTATTTACCCCTAATGACCTTTTAATATATTTTATTTGGGATGTCAAGGTCCATTACACAGAAAGTATGCTACATAAATACGCACACAGGTGGACATCAGACATCTAGCTTTTAGTGACAGCCGGATGTCCTCGAAAGTGGTAAAATGTGTTTTTAACATTATTATATAATCAGTGCTGAATGACAGCTATGTATACACAATGAGCCACACTGATTACTGCATCATTTTTGTTCATCATTGGACTGATCAGAGATACACTGAATGACCTCGAGTGCATCTGACCTGCTGAGTCTTACTGGTCCCTTCCCCAAAAGTATTCAAAGATGTTCTCAGGGCTTTTGGACTAATGTTTAGCAAAAAAAAAAAGAAACAGTAACATGTTATAAATCCTCTCCATTTAACCCTCGCATCAATCCAAATTGTTAAAAAGTTTATATTTAAATAAACATAAAGTATTCAACACATTTAAAGACTTTTCTGGATTTACAATGAAAAGTATGCAGGAAAAAATACTTTCAACTTCAAAATAGGTTCACTTGATTCACCAATCACTATCTATGCATTGATTTTATCAGGCTTTTTCAGGTTTGATTCTGATGAATTTATCATTCCAATAGTATTTTCTGTACCAATGAATCAGGCAAATTTTCAAAAGCTATGAAACAGGTCAATTACATCTCTTATCTCTATCCACCAATTCAATTACATTGAGATATAATCAATGTTAAATAATAAATTATAAGTTGTAGTGTATTATTTAGAGTATATATTGGAGGCGTGGCGGTCTCCTTGGAGTCATTGCACACCTGACCAGTTAATCTGTCCTTGAGGCTGGTTTTAAAGTCAGTATAAAACTGAGTCTGCTTGAATAGAACCTACCATTAGCCATCTGGCTCCAGGAGAAGTATATGGTGGGTTCAGCATGCATGTTGGTACTTGCATCCCTGGATCCGATGAAAGCTGTAATGGCACCGGACGGGGTTACAAGCAAAGTGTACTTGGCTTGCATGCTGACCTGCATTCCCTGGATTTTATGTGGCTGTCATGGCCCATGAACAGGTAGGAACAAGAGTTAGGGACCACTCATGAGACGACCTTGACGCGGTGAGTGGCTTACTATGCTTTGGCCAAAATATAAACCAATGTCTCATCCAGCATGGAGGGCAGAGTGCTGGATGTAGTGTGCGATCACATTTGCATTTTCCGTTTGTATATGTATTTCGCCATAGTGATCTGCACCTACAGGCAGGTTGTGCTGACCCAACCCCTTATTTTTTTCTTTGTAGTATATATTGGAGGCGTGGCGATCTCCTTGGAGTCATTGCACACCTGACCAGTTAATCTGTCCTTGAGGCTGGTTTTAAAGTCAGTATAAAACTGAGTCTGCTTGAATAGAACCTACCATTAGCCATCTGGCTCCATGAGAAGTATATGGTGGGTTCAGCATGCATGTTGGTACTTGCATCCCTGGATCCGATGAAAGCTGTAATGGCACCGGACGGGGTTACAAGCAAAGTGTACTTGGCTTGCATGCTGACCTGCATTCCCTGGATTTTATGTGGCTGTCATGGCCCATGAACAGGTAGGAACAAGAGTTAGGGACCACTCATGAGACGACCTTGACGCGGTGAGTGGCTTACTATGCTTTGGCCAAAATATAAACCAATGTCTCATCCAGCATGGAGGGCAGAGTGCTGGATGTAGTGTGCGATCACATTTGCATTTTCCGTTTGTATATGTATTTCGCCATAGTGATCTGCACCTACAGGCAGGTTGTGCTGACCCAACCCCTTATTTTTTTCTTTGTAGTATATATTGGAGGCGTGGCGATCTCCTTGGAGTCATTGCACACCTGACCAGTTAATCTGTCCTTGAGGCTGGTTTTAAAGTCAGTATAAAACTGAGTCTGCTTGAATAGAACCTACCATTAGCCATCTGGCTCCAGGAGAAGTATATGGTGGGTTCAGCATGCATGTTGGTACTTGCATCCCTGGATCCGATGAAAGCTGTAATGGCACCGGACGGGGTTACAAGCAAAGTGTACTTGGCTTGCATGCTGACCTGCATTCCCTGGATTTTATGTGGCTGTCATGGCCCATGAACAGGTAGGAACAAGAGTTAGGGACCACTCATGAGACGACCTTGACGCGGTGAGTGGCTTACTATGCTTTGGCCAAAATATAAACCAATGTCTCATCCAGCATGGAGGGCAGAGTGCTGGATGTAGTGTGCGATCACATTTGCATTTTCCGTTTGTATATGTATTTCGCCATAGTGATCTGCACCTACAGGCAGGTTGTGCTGACCCAACCCCTTATTTTTTTCTTTGTAGTATATATTGGAGGCGTGGCGATCTCCTTGGAGTCATTGCACACCTGACCAGTTAATCTGTCCTTGAGGCTGGTTTTAAAGTCAGTATAAAACTGAGTCTGCTTGAATAGAACCTACCATTAGCCATCTGGCTCCAGGAGAAGTATATGGTGGGTTCAGCATGCATGTTGGTACTTGCATCCCTGGATCCGATGAAAGCTGTAATGGCACCGGACGGGGTTGCAAGCAAAGTGTACTTGGCTTGCATGCTGACCTGCATTCCCTGGATTTTATGTGGCTGTCATGGCCCATGAACAGGTAGGAACAAGAGTTAGGGACCACTCATGAGACGACCTTGACGCGGTGAGTGGCTTACTATGCTTTGGCCAAAATATAAACCAATGTCTCATCCAGCATGGAGGGCAGAGTGCTGGATGTAGTGTGCGATCACATTTGCATTTTCCATCTGTCACAAATGATTATCAGATCGCCTCCTGATGAAGTGGAAGCTGGAGCTGGTTACCAATCTGTGAGTGCTTACATGTTTAGTGCTGGTTGTATTAATTAGATGTAGGTTATGCATATGAATATACATATAAGATAAATATTAGTAACCCATCGCTCAGTGCCACAGTGCATTCCTTAAATGTAACCCTAGTAGTACCAAATATTATTTACTTAATAAGAAAAGTGATAAAAAAATAACCACGGGGGAAAATTTTTAGGACTGGCTCAAACATTACTAAGAAGTGTACACCTCTTAATAATTGTGCCGCTTCTTATCAGTTCTGTGTGCCAGAACCTGAAATCTAAGATGACTAGGAGCAATAAGGACAACTTTGCGCAACAGTTTTCTACTATTTTGGCACAGGAAGGTTGATAAATCTCCCCCTACATATGTTTTTATGACTCAGCAATATTAGCAAAATGATTTTTAAAAAACTAATTTGACAACAGACTCTGGCCATTAAGTGGTTATATTATTTTGATACTAAAGCCTTTCTTCTTCTGACTTTGGGACTTCCTTCTGGAAATTGTACTACAAATCAGTTTTCTTTTCCAGCTGACCTTATAGCTAGAACAAATTGCACTGAAAAAAAGAGATATCACTGAGGTATGTACTATGTTACTATGTTACTATGTATGTCAGCCTTGATGCTGCGATATAAGCAAGATGATGACACTTCCAACTGTGCATTGTTCAATGCAAATAGCTTCATGTACAAATAATTCAGTGTCTTCCAGGTTGTTCTAGTTCATCGATATATTGTTGTTGGCATGGGGTACATGAGGTATCACTGAATGCTCAGCAACAGATGATCCCAGACAATATATTAATCAGTTGACTATAAGCCCTGTGCTGTTCATCAGAATTGTCTCCCCCTTCCCCACTGGTGAATACCTTTTTTCTGTGCTGTCATTTATTAACTGGGGATTATTAACATACTTGTCAAAGGGACATGTCACTACTTACTGACAGTGTCCAATTATCACTACCAGAATCAGACAGTATAGGGATACATCATCTTAACAAGGGGAATCATGAGACCACTTACCAATTGGATCTAGGCTACACAGAGTACATTATTTACTAAAAAAGACATGCCAGGGAAGATGAAAACTCCTGTATAAAACAAGTAATTCACCGGATATGTCTTCTGTGGGTGCAGAAATTATTTTTCCTTTTCTTTTCCATCTGGACTAGACCTCCATGACAACTTCTTCTGATGACTGCAGAGTTGCCAGTGAGAAATCTTTCGCCTCCTGAATTCTGCAGCTGATCTCCAGTACAAATAATTTCAGATTCCAGACTCCCTAAAGAAATATAAAACCCAGATCAGACCCCCTAAGTAGAGACCAGGCTCCCTAAATGTAGACTCCTTAAACTAATATAGATTTCAGACCAGAACCCCTAAATATAGAATCCAGCACAGGTTACCTAAACTAATACAGACCTAAGACACTCTATACTTATAGAGATTCCAGACCAGAACAACTAAATACAGACGACGTAGACGCAAATGTCAGTTTATACTCTCCCCCTCTGTGCTTTGCCCTCTGTCTTCTGGACTTGCTTTTGTAAGGTCTTCTCCCAGCTAATGATAGAATACCATAAACTGCGTAGTTTGTCATGACCAGCTATGAAGTAAAAATAGTGGCCATCATTCTCATGAGCAGAACATCTGGTACAATGACATCTGAACAATAGTATGTGCAGATGGCGGATCTTGGAGTCTTGGCTTGTGTGGCCTGGGGACTGGCTATTGGCAGAGTGCAGGAGACAAAGTAGTAGAGGCACAGTGCCACCCCATCCCCCCCCCCCCCCTCTGCCCAGGGAACACAGCACACATCAACTCAGCACAGTGAAGCAGCAGCAGAACATAAAGCCACAACTAGAGGGAGCTTAGGTACTGCATACCTTGTATTACTATTAAAGCGGCTCTGTCACCAGGATCAACCTTATTAAACCAGGCATACTGCATGTTAGGGCTCATCATGCTGATTAAAACCTTTCTTTTGTGTGTATGCTAAAAAGGTGCAGAGATATCTGCGTTTTTATGCATATTCAAAAGAGAAGGTCGAGCACCAGGAGGTCAGGCCTAACCCTTTGAGCACTGATTTTTAACACCTCCTGTGCTCTGCACACTCCCCACTCTTCTTGATTAACTGGGCTAGACATGCTGAAGGCAGAGCTGTGTCCTAGCAGCTACATATCATATACTTTACGTACTATAGCTTCACCAGACTGAGATCTGCTCAGAAAGCTAACATACATATTACTGCTTTATTCACAGGCACAATATATGAGACACCAGTAATATGTGTTAGCTTTTAAGAATAGAAAAAAACATGTATCGCTATGTGGTAATGCAGTACGCAGCCCTACAGGGTGAGCGAATGTGAGGTCACGGTTAATAGGCAAAACGAGGGTTGCTCTTCGTACTCACAGTTTATAGAAGACCCTGGGCAAGCGTACAGCAGTGATGGAGAGGTTGGCACATGGATCCTCTGGGGCACTCTCTGTGTATAGGGACCAGGCCAGGTGGTAGGTGAGGTGCCCTAGGTGTTGTAGGTTTAGTGTGCCTGTGGCAAGAACCCTTAAAGTTTGTGACGCCAGTGCCGGTAACGGTGGCACACCTATTTCTTGCAGTAATAAGTGAGGAACACACGTTGCAGTGAACCAAAACTTCCTTTTACTGAACAGGTTAACTATTTACAGTCTTTGGTCGTGTTGTGGGCAGGTTCACAGGTGCCTCTTGTTCGCATCCCGAACTGGTGGGCGACAGGGCGGCTCTCAGTACTTCGCCCAAGACTTTCCACTGCTCCGGGAGGCCGCCCCCTAGGCACTCCAACATGGGGGAGGCGGAGTCCATCTTGGCAGACATGCAAATAAGCTGATAAGGCGGTGGCGCTAACATCCAGTCTTTCCCGCTCTCTTCAGCAGAAGGCGCCAAATTCTTCCCGCCAAGACAACACAGAGATGACGCAGCAATAAATCAGTCTGCTTAGGCGGCCATCTTTAAGCATAAGGCTGTCAATTCACTTACAGCAAGCGGTGACTTAGGAAGCGGCAAACAGTCCACAAAAATACAGTTTCACACCGCAACTTTTCCCAGTTCTTTGGCCCAACAATTTTCAAATACAAACCGGATTCCAAAAAAGTTGGGACACTAAACAAATTGTGAATAAAAACTGAATGCAATGATGTGGAGATGGCAAATGTCAATATTTTATTTGTAATAGAACGTAGATGACAGATCAAACATTTAATCCGAGTAAATGTATCATTTTAAAGGAAAAATACGTTGATTCAAATTTTCACGGTGTCAACAAATCCCCAAAAAGTTGGGACAAGTAGCAATAAGAGGCTGGAAAAAGTAAATTTGAGCATAACGAAGAGCTGGAAGACCAATTAACACTAATTAGGTCAATTGGCAACATGATTGGGTATAAAAAGAGCTTCTCAGAGTGGCAGTGTCTCTCAGAAGCCAAGATGGGTAGAGGATCACCAATTCCCACAATGTTGCGCAGAAAGATAGTGGAGCAATATCAGAAAGGTGTTACCCAGCGAAAAATTGCAAAGACTTTGCATCTATCATCATCAACTGTGCATAACATCATCCGAAGATTCAGAGAATCTGGAACAATCTCTGTGCGTAAGGGTCAAGGCCGTAAAACCATACTGGATGCCCGTGATCTCCGGGCCCTTAAACGACACTGCACCACAAACAGGAATGCTACTGTAAAGGAAATCACAGAATGGGCTCAGGAATACTTCCAGAAACCATTGTCAGTGAACACAATCCACCGTGCCATCCGCCGTTGCCAGCTGAAACTCTACAGTGCAAAGAAGAAACCATTTCTAAGCAAGATCCACAAGCTCAGGCGTTTTCACTGGGCCAGGGATCATTTAAAATGGAGTGTGGCAAAATGGAAGACTGTTCTGTGGTCAGACGAGTCACGATTCAAAGTTCTTTTTGGAAATCTGGGACGCCATGTCATCCGGACCAAAGAGGACAAGGACAACACAAGTTGTTATCAACGCTCAGTTCAGAAGCCTGCATCTCTGATGGTATGGGGTTGCATGAGTGCGTGTGGCATGGGCAGCTTGCATGTCTGGAAAGGCAACATCAATGCAGAAAAATATATTCAGGTTCTAGAACAACATATGCTCCCATCCAGACGTCATCTCTTTCAGGGAAGACCCTGCATTTTTCAACAAGATAATGCCAGACCACATTCTGCATCAATCACAACATCATGGCTGCGTAGGAGAAGGATCCGGGTACTGAAATGGCCAGTCTGCAGTCCAGATCTTTCACCTATAGAGAACATTTGGCGCATCATAAAGAGGAAGGTGCAACAAAGAAGGCCCAAGACGATTGAACAGTTAGAGGCCTGTATTAGAGAAGAATGGGAGAGCATTCCTATTTCTAAACTTGAGAAACTGGTCTCCTCGGTCCCCAGACGTCTGTTGAGTGTTGTAAGAAGAAGGGGAGATGCCACACAGTGGTGAAAATGGCCTTGTCTCAACTTTTTGGGGATTTGTTGACACAATGAAATTCTGATTCAACATATTTTTCCCTTAAAATGGTACATTTTCTCAGTTTAAACTTTTTTTCCGTGATTTATGTTCTATTCTGAATAAAATATTAGAAGTTGGCACCTCTACATCATTGCATTCAGTTTTTATTCACGATTTGTATAGTGTCCCAACTTATTTGGAATCCGGTTTGTACACAGATAGGGCATTTATCACTTTATAGGCAATAATGGCACACAGTTCAAATTCCACTATGGCGTAGGAATATATTTTGTATCCTGTTCGTGATGCCAAAATATGCAGTACGCAGCCCTGCAGGGTGAGCAAATGTGAGGTCACGGTTAATAGGCAAAACGAGGGTTGCACTTGGTACTCACAGTTTATAGAAGACCCTGGGCAAGCGTACAGCAGTGATGGAGAGGTTGGCACATGGATCCTCTGGGGCACTCTCTGTGTATAGGGACCAGGCCAGGTGGTAGGTGAGGTGCCCTAGGTGTTGTAGGTTTATTGTGCCTGTGGCAAGATCCCTTAAAGTTCGTGACGCCAGTGCCGGTAACGGTGGCACACCAATTTCTTGCAGTAATAAGTGAGGAACACACGTTGCAGTGAACCAAAACTTCCTTTTACTGAACAGGTTAACTATTTACAGTCTTTGGTCAGTTCCATATGTAAAAGATGGTGACAGGCAGGCTTTACATCAAATGGCAGGCAATGTTCTGTGCAAGATACTCAGAGGGTTAAACACTTACAGATCAGGCTGCACTTTTCCTCAGGATCCTTTGGTGCTTTTCAAAGACATCCCCAACAAGCGACCCCCACTGGAAGTTCGTCTACTAATATCCGGAGATACACAAAGAAATTGGAGCGCTCCAAAGATAAAGATCCGGAATTTCAGCCATTCAAACTGGTCAGTACAAATATAAGTTCACCTCTCGCGATATTACACCCTGATCGTATAACCGGATCAGAGATTTGTGGATAACGATCGATAGAGACCAGTGACGAACGAACAAGGTGGGACGCTAATCAATGAGAACCACTTGAATAAATACCGTGAGTAAAAATCAAAAGGATTGAATATTGGGACTGCAGGATAATCGACATTCACCTGTGAGTAACAACTTGGTGTCCGATTGGATACTTTATTGAATATTTAAATTGGACAATTCCGAATATTTGAAAAGGTGCCTTGCATGGATTTTGCATGTTATATTGCATATAAGAAAGGAATGCCAATACTATTATAAGGAATAGACTGACACTTTTGGCTTGCGATATTTTTGCACATTCAGGACGTATGGTCCCCTTCTTTTTGGACTTTTTTTGAGTTTTTATTGAAGTTTTAGATTTTAGGTATTCTTAGGGACTGATATTGTCTCCGCTGCAGCGATTGTTATTTTAATATTGTATTGTAATGTTGTATTTTAATATATTTTGCCAATTAAATATTGTGTAACAACACTATTACTATTGCTCTATTTCCATGCGAGGGAGTGCCAGTCTCATACTACATAATATATACTTTTTATTACGCCTTTGTTGATTTGAGTGAATCAATTTGAGACTAGAGCACCCAATCCAGAATTGTAAGGGGAGTGAGCGGTTTGGCTATACTACTTTTTCCTCAGGATCCTGTCTGTCTTTCTCCAAGGCCCGTATGCCCTATTGCTGGCTTTATCCTTGGTTAGGGAAAACTTCCTCTCGTATATGTCTCCTTGCTTTAAATATATCCTTCTGCCCTTCAGCTCTCTGTTTGGCTGGAACAAGCTTGGCTCTGCACTGTACTTTTATGGGAACTTGGTTTCTCAGGAGGCAGGCTCTTCTCCTGGTGGCAAGCTAGAAGCCTGGGCTATCTAGCTGCATGTCAGAAGCTGCTCCTCAGCTACTCTCTGGCTAAGGTGACTCTTGGCTTCTGAACACTCTCCCAACTACCTCTCTCTGGTATGGACCTGGCTATTTATACTAGGGGGTTCCCCAGCTCCCTCTACTGTCTAGGAGGAGTACCTACACCCCTAACAGGCCTGGTACACAGGAGATAACATAAATAACATGACAATTCACATTAAAATGTAATATAAAATACAATGACCATGTTCCACAGGAGGTGGAGAACAACGTGACCCAATTGACCCTTGTGTAGTGCCCACCCTTACGTAGTGGGACACTACAGTAATGCTATATCTTAGCCAAAAGGGCTTTGTTTTGCACGATATGTAGATGCTAGGACACAGCTTGGCCTTCAACATGTCTAGCCTTGTCAACCAAGGGGAGAGGGGAGTTTGCAGAGCACAGGGGGTGTTAGAAAGCAGTGCTCAAAGGAATTAGCCCTGTCTCCTGGTGATTGAACCTCAAATTTGCATATGAATAAAACCAAGATATATCTGCAGCTGTTTAGCATACAGACAAAAGAAAGGCCTAATTGTAATCAGTGTGATAAGCCCGACCAGGCAGTATGTCTGGTTTAATAGGGTTGATCCTGGTGACAGAGCATATTTAAGTTCAGTATATAACACTTAGAAACATAGAAACATAGAATGTGTCGGCAGATAAGAACCATTTGGCCCATCTAGTCTGCCCAATATACTGAATACTATGGATAGCCCCCGGCCCTATCTTATATGAAGGATGGCCTTATGCCTATCCCATGCATGCTTAAACCCCTTCACTGTATTTGCAGCTACCACTTCTGCAGGAATGCTATTCCATGCATCCACTACTCTCTCAGTAAAGTAATACTTCCTTATATTACTTTTAAACCTTTGCCCCTCTAATTTAAAACTGTGTCCTCTTGTGGTAGTTTTTCTTCTTTTAAATATGCTCTCTTCCTTTACCGAGTTGATTCCCTTTATGTATTTAAAAGTTTCTATCATATCCCCTCTGTCTCTTCTTTCTTCCAAGCTATACATATTAAGGTCCTTTAACCTTTCCTGGTAAGTTTTATCCTGCAATCCATGTACTAGTTTAGTAGCTCTTCTCTGAACTCTCTCTAGATTATCTATATCCTTCTGGAGATATGGCCTCCAGTACTGCGCACAATACTCCAAGTGAGGTCTCACCAGTGTTCTGTACAGCGGCATAAGCACTTCACTCTTTCTACTGCTTATACCTCCCCCTATACATCCAAGCATTCTGCTGGCATTTCGTGCTGCTCTATTACATTGTCTTCCCACCTTTAAGTCTTCTGAAATAATTACTCCTAAATCCCTTTCCTCAGATACTGAGGTCAGGACTGTGTCAAATATTCTATATCCTGCCCTTGGGTTTTTACGCCCCAGGTGCATTATCTTGCACTTATCCACATTAAATTTCAGTTTCCAGAGTTCTGACCATTCTTCTAGTTTTCCTAAATCCTTTTCCATTTGGCGTTTCCCTCCAGGAACATCAACCCTGTTACATATCTTTGTGTCATCAGCAAAAAGACAAACCTTACCAGCGAGGCCTTTTGCAATATCACTTATGAAGATATTAAACAAAATCGGTCCCAGTACAGATCCCTGTGGAACCCCACTGGTAACATTACCTTGTTTTGAATGTTCTCCATTGACTACAACCCTCTGTTGTCTGTCACTCAGCCACTGCCTAATCCACTTAACAATATGGGAGTCCATGCTCAATGACTGCAGTTTATTGATAAGTCTTCTATGTGGGACAGTGTCAAAAGCCTTACTAAAATCTAGATATGCGATGTCTACTGCACCTCCACCGTCTATTATTTTATTCACCCAGTCAAAAAAATCTATAAGATTTGTTTGACATGATCTCCCTGAAGTAAACCCATGTTGTTTTTCATCTTGCAATCCATGGGATTTTAGATGTTCCACAATCCTATCCTTTAATAGGGTTTCCATTAATTTGCCTACTATTGATGTCAGACTCACTGGTCTATAGTTGCTCGATTCCTCCCTACTACCTTTCTTGTGAATGGGCACGACATTTGCCAATTTCCAATCTTCCGGGACGACTCCTGTTACTAATGATTGGTTAAATAAATCTGTTAACGGTTTTGCCAGCTCACCACTAAGCTCTTTTAATAATTTTGGGTGTATCTCATCAGGCCCCTGTGACTTATCTGTCTTCACCTTAGACAGCAAACTTAGAACATCTTCCTCTGTAAAGATACATGCATCAAACGATTTAATAGTCATTCTTTCTAGTGGAGGTCCTTCTCCTTCTTCTTAGTAGCTCTTAGTAGTGGCCTCAGGCAGCTGGCATGTTATCTTTTAAACCTATGTATATATAGTGGATCAGGTGCTCTACATAAGCAAAACGGAGCTCCAACCATTATAACGATATATTAACATAATAATCTGCACAGAATTGTGAATGTAAAGTAACATAATACACAACGGATAATTACTTTAGATTTTATTAAAAGTGATATCTAGAAATTATTTGAAGAGTACTATTTGTCTGTATGGTAATATAGAACAATGTAGCAATCTAGAAAAAAATGCTACAGAATGTCAGTGATATATTATTAAAGATTACTATTACTATTATAATTGTTAGAAATAGAAGTTCACCATTTCTTCTTAGGGCTCTTTCACACTTGCGTTCTTGTCTTCCGGCATAGAGTTCCGTCGTCGGGGCTCTATGCCGGAAGAATCCTGATC
The DNA here is from genome assembly GCF_905171765.1 of Bufo bufo. NCBI lineage: Eukaryota > Metazoa > Chordata > Amphibia > Anura > Bufonidae > Bufo > Bufo bufo. Next base: position 510,749,503 of record NC_053391.1, on the reverse strand, counting down.
AGGATTATCCCCATGCATTCTGAATAGAGAGAAATCCGTTCAGGATGCATCAGGATGCCTTCAGTTCCGGAACGGAACTTTTTTTGGCCGGAGAAAATACCGCAGCATGCTGCGCTTTTTGCTCCGGCCAAAAATCCGGAACACTTGCCGCAAGGCCGGATCCGGAATTAATGCTCATTGAAAGGCATTAATCCGGATCCGGCCTTAAGCTAAACGTCGTTTCGGCACATTGCCGGATCCGACGTTTAGCTTTTACTGAATGGTTACCATGGCTGCCAAGACGCTAAAGTCCTGGCAGCCATGGTAAAGTGTAGTGGGGAGCGGGGGAGCAGTATACTTACCGTCCGTGTGGCTCCCCGGGCGCTCCAGAGTGACGTCAGGGCGCCCCACGCTCATGGATGACGTGTCGCATGGACACGTCATCCATGCGCATGGGGCGCTCTGACGTCATTCTGGAGCGCCCCGGGAGCCGCATGGACTGTAAGTATACTGCTCCCCCGCTCCCCACTACTACTATGGCAACCAGGACTTTAATAGCGTCCTGGGTGCCATAGTAACACTGAACGCATTTTGAAGACGGATCCGTCTTCAAATGCTTTCAGTTCACTTGCGTTTTTCCGGATCCGGCGTGTAATTCCGGCAAATGGAGTACACGCCGGATCCGGACAACGCAAGTGTGAAAGAGCCCTTAAACATCCATTTCCATGCACAGGATGGAATTTATGATGATATATCTGCTGATATATTATTTAATTTGGATTTTTTGACATGATGGTGCCCTATCTGAGTATAGGTTGTGCCCATGTGCTTTAACTTGCTCATTTAAATACTTCCATATAAAACTCCCATACATATAAATATATTTTGGTAGAAAGAGGGTTGTTATGTGCCAAAATATAGTGTAAGTACCATAAAAAGGTACCTAAGTATTGAAACAACTAATTAAAGATTACGCCCTTCCTTCAAACAGTGTCCCCCAAGCCATAGGAACCTATGTTCGTCAGCCTTGGATCATTTAAGAGAATCGAGTCTGCCGAACATATCATAATTGACCGCCCAGATGCTGTAGTCACAACTGCAGTGAATGTTGGTAAGTGGTTAATACAGTACATATAGCTAAAAAAAAAAAGCACATGTAAACTTTCCATATTTGTTTAGGAGTATAATGAAAATCACATTAAATGTTATTGTGCTTTTTTTTTTCATTGTACTTAATATTAGTGCACTGATTTTTTACCACATATCACATATTCTCTATATCCATATGCATCTACTTGAGCCATGAATAATGAAGGTTTACCATCTTCTAAAAAGGCTGTTAATAGTTAGACCCCTGTACAATCCGTGCAAGTCGATGAGATGTAATTAGAAAAATGTTTTGTTAAACCAAAAAAGACATTAATTGTGTAAATTGTTGTTTTGATACTACTTGAAATAACTGTAGAAGATAATTGTTTATAATAAATGAACACATCCTAATCCATTTCTGTTTAGTAGCAGATGTACAGCTTTCGTTATTCAATTACTTGCATAATTAAATCATTTAGAACAAGCAATGCATAACATAGGAATGCTTTCTGAGGAGCTAAGAAAACAGTGGTTAATAATACATACTGGAATATAATATTATGAATAATAAAAATTTATAATTTTTTGGAGGATTTTTTACTGAACTCTAATCCAAGAGCCAGAAATTGTTATGGAAGTGTTTAGCCATAACCTTTAAGAAATGCAAAGTGCCAGTACCTACGGAGCATCAGCTACACACAGATAATGGTGGCTTCTGTTTCTAGAGGATGTGACAGGTCCTCTTTAAAGGATCTGATTCTGATGACTAGGTGCAAGATACAACAGGACTTCTTCAAAGGTCTTGTTGAGTATATGCCTCAATGGGTTTTGAGTAAAGATGAGAGAATTCATTGTTAGGCCTCATGCACACGACCGTTGTGTGCATCCGTGGGCGTTGTTCCGTTTTCCATGATTTTCTGCGGACCCATTGACTTTCAATGGGTCCGTTGAAAACTCGGAAAATGCACCGTTGTTCATCCGCGGCCGTGATCCGTGATCCGTGTTTCCTGTCCGTCAAAAAAATATGACCTGTCCTATTTTTTTGACGGACAACGGTTCACGGACCCATTCAAGTCAATGGGTCCGTGAAAAAACACGGATGCACACAAGATTGGTATCCGTGTCCGTGATCCGTGGCCGTAGGCTACTTTCACACAGACAGATCGCAGATCATAAAAGCTTTTTCAGAGCTGAGTTTTCACTTCGTGAAAACTCAGATCCGACAGTTTATTCTAACACAGAGGCGTTCCCATAGTCATGGGGATGCTTCAATTTAGAATATACTAAGAACTGTGTACATGACTGCCCCCTGTTGCCTGGCAGCACCCGATCTCTGACAGGGGGCTGTGATCCGCACAATTAACAGCTCAGGTGCCGCACCTAAGGGGTTAATTATGCGTATCATAGCCCCCTGTAAGAGATCAGGTGTTGCCAGGCAGGAGGGGGCAGACCCCCCTCCCTCCCCAGTTTTAAATTCATTGGTGGCCAGTGTGCCCCCCTCCCTCCCTCCCCTGTATTACATTCATTGGTGGCCAGTGCGAACCTCCTCCCTCCCCTGTATTACTGTACTTTCATTGGTGGCCAATGGCCCCCCCTCCCTCCCCTATATTACTGTACATTCATTGGTGGCTAGTGGGCCCCCCCTCCCTCCCCTGTATTACTGTACATTCATTGGTGGCCAGTGGGCCCCCCTCCCTCCCCTGTATTACTGTACATTCATTGGTGGCCAGTGGGCCCCCCTCCCTCCCCTGTATTACTGTACATTCATTGGTGGCCAGTGCGGCCCCCCTCCCTCCCCCTCCTAAGTAAAATCCCCCCCCTATCATTGGTGGCAGCGGAGAGTTCCGATCAGAGTCCCAGTTTAATCGCTGGTGCTCCGGTCGGTAACCATGGCAACCAGGACGCTACTGCAGTCCTGGTTGCCATGGTTACTTAGCAATTTTTAGAAGCATTATACTTACCTGCGATGTCTGTGACCGGCCGGGCGCTCCTCCTACTGGTAAGTGAAAGGTCTGTGCTATAAGCAATGCGCACAGCCCCCTGTAAGAGATCGGGTGCTGCCAGGCAGCAGGGCGCAGTCATGTACACAGTTCGTAGTATATTCTAACTTGAAGCGTCCCCATCACTATGGGAATGCCTCTGTGTTAGAATATACTGTCGGAAATGAGTTTTTACGATCTAACTCAAATCCGATGGTATATTCTAACATAGAGGCGTTCCCATGGTGATGGGACGCTTCAAGTTAAAATATACCATCGGATTGGAGAAAACTCAGATCCGATGGTATAATAGGGACTCCTGACTTTACATTGAAAGTCAATGGGGGACGGATCCGTTTGCAATTGCACCATATTGTGTCAACGTCAAACGGATCCGTCCCCATTGACTTGCATTGTAAGTCAGGACGGATCCGTTTGGCTCAGCACGGCCAGGCAGACACCAAAATGACTTTTTCTTCATGTCCGTGGATCCTCCAAAAATCAAGGAAGACCCACGGAAGAAAAAACGGTCACGGAACAACGGAAATCTGTTTTTGTGGACCGCAAAAAAAAAAACGGTCGTGTGCATGAGGCCTAAATCAAATTCTTCTTGAACTTCCCAATTACAGCTGAATCTGAATCTTTTGTGATTCAAATCAGACATGATAGAAAGCCACAAAAAATTATATTTGTGGACCACATTTTAATTTAAAACTAGAATCTTACAGTGTGGTGTGATATTAAACATGCTGTTTGTTACCACCGGCTATAATCTGTTTACCTATAGTCATATATTTCACTGTCACTTTGATACTACTAATGATAAAAATGGAGAAACCAGCACTCGCTCAGGTGCACGCTGCCCGGGAGAAGAGGCTACTCCACAATAATTAATTAAGAAAAACTCCCTGCAACCGTGTCTTGATGCAGATAAACCACTTTATTCCATAGACGGAAATGGTCCTATAACCAGGACGCGTTTCGGCGATGTGCCTTCATCATGGTATGTACCTGTTGATGAAGGCACATCGCCGAAACGCGTCCTGGTTATAGGACCATTTCCGTCTATGGAATAAAGTGGTTTATCTGCATCAAGACACGGCTGCTGGGAGTTTTCTTAATTAATTTGATACTACTAATGCTGCCTTGACATTGAAGAGCTTGAAAGGGACTAGATACACCAAGGAGACCTTAGAGTGTCATACATAGTCTGAGCACTTTCAATTTGGGTCAAATTTATTCAACTGATTCATTAGAAGTGGACCCAAAATGAGTTGAGAAGTTCAGGCATCATGAGAGTGAAATTAACAATATTAGGTGGGTGGTTTTAATGATATGTTAGATTAATGTATATTAGAAATATATTTTAAAATATTCCACAGGATTATAAAATAGGTGCTACCCATGCAACATGTAAGATCTTGCAATCTAAATTTATATTTTGGTGTACACATAAAAGTCAGCCTCACAGGGAGTGCACAATCTTTAAGGAACATGCTCCAACATATATGGGTGAATTTATTAAAACGGGTGTCTCTAAAACCATTCTTAATAAGAAACTTGATGGTATACAATGCACCAAAATTAATCATTTTGGCGTGACCTCATCAGGCCTGTGAGCCAGAAGATGAAATCTATGCTAGCAAGAAGCTAACGTGTATTTCAGGTGTAATGTATGCCAATATTTTGGTGCACATATTGTTAAATGAGTCTGGCCATGCAGCCCCTGCCCATGGACTCCCATCTCCCACCCAGACTTCACCTACTTTTTAAAAAATAAGGCAGTGTATTAGAAAAGTTTCAGTGAGGACCCACTGGGAGTCAATGAAGCAGGACGAGAGATTGGAGAGTATAAGGGATATTTGCCCGTTAATTGCGTTTAGAAAATGTCATACTCCGAAAGACAAGTTGGTTCGGAGCCACTCCACTGTACGTTGCGGCAACTACATGGCTAGACAGCTTTCAGCCCAAGGGAAATAGACGCTGTGGGAATTGTTCGTTCTGTGCCTTTAACCCCCAGTGGGACGTGTTGTCCTTTGGGGTTTGAGGCACAGGGTAAACACATTGATTACTTGCCGAACAAAGTTTGTGGTGTATGTATTATCCTGTATTTGTGGGAGATTCTATATCGAAAAAACCATCCGCAGTATGTTTGAGAGGTTCTGTGAAAATTTAAATACCTTAAATACTGGCAGAGGGGTCCCCCGCCTTGTACATCATGTGAATGAGGCCCACGGTGGAGATCGTACAGTCCTGTGGTTTGCAGTGCCACCTTTACCACAAGGGGGCGACAGAGAGCGGGAACTACTGAGGAGAGAAGGAAGGTGGATACTCCGTTCTGGAGCTTTGGGACCCCTGGGACTTAATGATAAGCTGGACATGGGAGTGTTTATGTAGGTTGTTTTTCTATGTTGTTTTTGGATATCAGGTTGGCATTGTTTTGTGTAAAGGGTCTGTTGGTATATGTGGTGCAATCCGGTATTTATTGTTAGTAACCTCCCAGTATAGGGAGTGACAATATCACCTGTGGGAGGGTTGAGCATCAGGTGTGGTATTAAGACCTGCTTTGCACTCACATACAAACTGAGGCCAGAGGAAGTGCATACAAGCGCGAAACGGCTGTTGCCAATCTTTTACATGTGCATTTTATGATGTCTGTCCCGCTGACCCATTTTTTAACAATTTTTAACAATTTTACATCCAAAGGTGAGTGCTGCACTCTTGCAGTGCAGTCTTGTGCACTGGATTCTTGAAGATATTGCCTGTCAATGCAGAGCACCACCGGATGTTCACTATATATAATTTGGTTTGCATTTGTGACGCTATCAGTATAAGACTGTTATGACATTCACGTAGTGCCACTCAAGCTTTTTCTACAGTCTCATTTTACTTTGAGAAATAATTTGCGATATTCCTATAGGTAAATCTATGGTAAAGCTTATGTGGTTATGCTTAGATGGCGCTGTATGCTTAAAACAATGTTATATGTCTACCTAGTGTGGTTGAAACCAGGTGAGGGCAGTTTTAAACCTTAGCTTAGCTTACCATAGCTGCTTCAGAGTAAATCTAGATTTACACGGGCCGACTGAGTGGACGATTGTTGGGATGGAAGTGTTCCTTCCGGACACTATGCTGCTCGTTCAGTGAAGGAGACCGCACATTTACATGCAAGTAACAAATTCACTGTATGAGGACGAGGGATCGCTATTGCAATCCCTTGTCCTCATAGAGAATCATGGTTTCTGAGCAGCAGATCGCTGTTTAGATCACATGATCTGCTGCCCAGAAACTATGATTGGTGGTGCCTGCATGAACGACAGGATCACAGAATGAACAAACATTTCATTGGGTGATTGGCGGCACATTAACATGGTCAGATTGTCGAGAACGACCATTTGCAGGAATGGTCATTTCGATTATCTGCTCGATTCTCGGTCCAAATAAAATGCACGTTAGAACTGAGTTTACACTTCAGTTAATTGGTCAGTTATTTTTTCAATCAGTTATTTTGAGACACGCCATTGACACTTTGCAAGATATTAAACGGTCTGTAATGAACTTTGACAAGAGGACAGAAATAATTGAACTTTGCTCTTTGAGGACTTGTGAATGTAAGGGGACATTCACACAGCAAATGTATTTTGCAGTCTGACAAATGTGGATCTGCAAAATACGGACACAGTGATTTCAATGGGTTGGTGGTCCGTATTTGCAGCCAAGAATAGGACATTCTATCTTTTGCCGTAAGCACATCCGTGTGTCCATTTCACAAAAAGAAAGGACATGTTCTGTACTTGGCAGCAAAATGAGGTTTACAGACCTATTAAAGTCAATAGGTTCACAAAAGAAATGGATGCAACACAGACATCAAAATGGACATAATCTGTATTATGCTTATTAGGGATCGACCGATATTGATTTTTTAGGGCCGATACCGATACCGATAATTTGTGAACTTTCAGGCCGATAGCCGATAATTTATACCGATATTCTGGGAATTTTCATTTTTGAGAAAAAAAAAAAAATTCCTACACAAATCTGCTGAAAACTAATATGTTTATTGTTAATGTGTATTTTTTTTGTTTATTGTTAATGTGTATTTTTTTTTTTTATAAATCTTTTTCATTTATACTTAATATTTTTGTGGTTTTTTTTTACTAACTTTTAACCCCCTTAGGGACTAGAACCTTTGTCCTATTCACCCTGATAGATCTCTATCAGGGTGAATAGGATCTCACACTGTCCCTGCTGCTCTGTGCATAGTGCACACAGCAGCATGGAGCTGAACATGGCAGCCAGGGCTTCAATAGCGTCCTGGCTGCCATGGTAACCGATCGGAGCCCCAGGCTTACACAGCTGGGGCTCCGATCAGAGGAGCAGGGGAGAGGGGATCCTGTGGCCACTGCCACCAATGATTAATACTGGGTGGGGGTGGGGGTGGGGGCGCACTGCGCCACCAATGTTTTTAGTATTGGCCGGGATTGGGATGGGGGTGGGGGGCGCACTGCGCCACCAATGATTAATACTGGGGGGCTTGGGGGGGCGCACTGCGCCACCAATGAAGATAAGTCTATCGATCATTCATATACAGGAGGCGGGAGCTGGCTGCAGAATCACATAGCCGGCTCCCGACCTCTATCAGCGGTAGCTGCGATCCGCGGCACCTGAGGAGTTAACTACCGCGGACCGCAGCTATTGCTCATAGAGGTCGGGAGCCGGCTATGTGATTCTGCAGCCAGCTCCCGCCTCCTGTATATATGAATGAATGAAAGGCTTATCTTCATTGGTGGCACAGCGGCCACAGCCCCTCCCCTCCTCTTATGTTCTATCCCCTCATTGGCGGCAGCGGCAGCAGCAGCAGCACAGGGGGAGGAGACACTGCTTCCTTCTCCCCTGTGCTGCGGAGGGAACACAGAGAGCGCTGTCAGCAGCGCGTTCTGTGTTCCCAAAACGTTATCGGTATATCGGCAAAATAGATGCCGATACCGATAACGTTCAAAATCCTCAATATCGGCCGATAATATCGGCCAAACCGATAATCGGTCGATCCCTAATGCTTATCCACATTTTGCAGACTGCAAAATATATACGGTTGTGGGAATGTACCCTTAGCCAAGTGATTTTTCATATTACCTTTTTCAAACTTTAGGCCAAATTCACATATCCAGATTCTGAACCTTTGATCCCATTGATGCTGCGAGTCCAGGTTGTTAAACCAGTGGGCTTAAAGCTGTGTTAAAAGTATTGACATTACATACTTCATGTTCATGTACTACGTGTTTTTTCATATATTCTGTGCTACGTATTGTACTGTACAAAAACAATCAAAACAAAACTGGCTGTTTTTTTTTGAGAATAGAAGTCAATTGGCAGATAAAAAAATAAGAAAAATGAGAACTTAACATCCTCATTTTAAGGGATATATACTAAACATATTATAAACTATAATGCACCTAGTCATAAATTGGGCACATCCTCCAGCAGCACAGGGGATATCAAAGACTAGTCAATAATGCAAGTCCTTGATAAATCTCCCCCTTTGTGCCCTTCCAAAGTGTCCAAAAAATGATAAACTAAATAAGCTTATGACATTTTCTTGTACTTGTCATACACCCGCTTTATCTCACAAAAAGTCATCTGTATGGCATCATTTGCATAAAAAAAGATACTTTAATCTTTCTGTGAATCTGTGATTTGCTTTGTGTAAAGCATCATTTTATGGATATGAATTAAGTGAATAATGTCACCTACAAGTCTATCTATAATTATGCATATTGGTCTGGACCCACAAAGGTTACATGGTTTAATGTGACATTGAGCTCATTTAGCTTTTCATTAGAGAAAATCTACACTTGATTAAGCAGAATACATTGCTAATGATTTCTACAATTCGAAGACAATAGCTGCAAATTTTATACTAATGAGGCTTTAAAATGCCTTTTTATAATGATTTCATAATTCTTCATTGCCATAAATCACAAGAAAGTTCTTTAATAATTCATTAGAAAAATGTAAAAACATGCCTTAGCTCAGAATAGATTTTTACCTAAACATATGAGTAAAAATAAAATATTTTATTTGCTTTTGACAAAGATAATTATATCAAATTAGAGATAAGTGAATCAGATTTGTTATGAATTTCACAAAAATGTGTCTGCCAAATGAATCTGACGCTTTTGTGATTAGTTTTGGACTAATCACTTAAAAATGATGTCCAGAGAAATTTTACTATGAATTTTGGCGCATCACATTAAACTGGGAAGAAGTGGGGGGAAGCTTGCCTTGATTGGCTCAGAGGCTGACAGCGAGCCCGATCAGCCAATCAGGGGCAGAATTCAGGAAGGTCCTTTGCTGAGAAAGTCATAAAGCGCCATTCTGTGTTCAGTTTCTAACCTGGAAAGGTGTCATCTGGCAGTGTCTAAAAAAGGTTATTATAGGCACATGCCACTAATGTAGTGTGATAAGGACACTATAAGCGGAATATAGGGAGATAATAAGAAGATATAATTGGGTAGATTTTAGGGAAACAAGGACTGGTAACACAGGTGTGTCTTTAATGCAGCTGCTGGCTGGCAGCTCCTTCTGCCTTCCAAAATTCCCCACAAGAAAAAGAAACTCATTTTTTCTGTATATAAACATACAGTTTTAAAAAAAAAAGTAAAACCTGAAGTTTCTACAGGCTTATTGCCAACACCCCAATAGCATTTTGCTGCAAACCCTTAGCAATTACTAGTGTCGAGCGCGAATATTTGTATTGCAAATTTTTATCGCGAATATCGGCACTTTGAGAATTCGCTAATATTTAGAATATAGCGCTATATATTAGTAATCTCGAATATTCATTGTTGTTTTTTTTTTTCAATACACATGATCCTTTCCTGCTTCTAGCTTGTGGGCCAATGAGAAGGCTGCAATATCTTTGTCAGAGCTTAGCAACATCCCTAGCAACTAATAGGAAAGTTGCCTACCCCTTACTATATAAGAACCTCCCCAGCAGCCATTTTGTGCTGTTTTATGCAGTTGTGAGAGAGATAGGAGTGCGATTTCTGTACTTTGCTGAATTGCTGTGTCATATTACATTTGATACCTCATATATATAATCCAGATAGTTAGTGGGAGATAGTGTAAGTTAGTTAGTGAATAGTGTAGCTGATAGGGTCCAGTGCAGGGTGTAGTGTAGGTTAGTGAGAGATATAGTATAGTGTAGCCTTTTACTGTCTGTTTAGTCTGTGAGAAAAAAAAAGGCTTTTGCTATGTTTTAGGGTTTCGTGTGCTAGGATTATTGTCAGCGTCTTTTGTCTGTGAAAAAAAAAAAAAAGTATTTTGCTATGTTTTAGTGTTACTGTTTTAGGGTTTCTTGTGCTAGGGAGAGATTATTGTCAGTGTCTTTTGTCTGTGAAAAAAAAAAAACAACAACAAAAAAAAGTATTTTGCTTAGTTTTAGTGTTACTGTTTTAGGGTTTCGTGTGCCATGGAGGAATTATTGTTAGCGTCTTTTGTCTGTGGGTTTAGGGTTTAGGGTTTAGTGTCCATTTTATTTCATTTTTTCCCCACTGTCCCCAACCCAATATGGTTTGCCCAAACTCCCTCATTATTTTCTTTCTATATTTTATTTTCTGGTGTGTAAAAACATTGTGGTCAAATCATGAGTGGATGTGGTCATGCCGGCAGCCGTGATCGTGGTAGGGGAGTTGGTTCCACTGCTGGACCACTGCCAGCATGGGACCGCTCCTCTACCCACGGAGGGGAAGGCACAGGTGGCAGGGGCGTTTGCCTCATCTGTGATTTTTTTCACCCCATTTCTTCTCAGGAGGCTGAGACAGTTGTGTCATTCGTGACACAAGCCAGTGGCACGGAGTTCTCTACCCCGGCTATGAGCAGCAGCAGCTCTCTACCTCCTGCAGGACCAGTCACCTGATTTGGATGTAAATACCCTCAAATTAAAGCTGACAGTCTGTAGTTAAAGCACATCTTGTTTGTTTCATTTCAAATCCATTGTGGTGGTGTATACAGTCAAAAATGTTAGAATTGTGTTGATGTCCCAATATTTATGGACCTGACTGTAGAACAGCCAGTAAACTTACCCCACAAAACGAATGCAGCTATGCTTCATCTTTGTGGACTTGAAATCAAATTCTGTAGGTTCAACAAAAACGTACAGTAATCAGGTCCTATACAATGCAGATGTCTTGAGGGGAGAAGATTTCAGGGCTTCCAGAGAGAGATGGGGTAGATAGATAGATTATAGCATGATGAACAACATGTATATATGTATCTACCCCATCTCTCCCTAGAAGCCCTGCATTCTTCTACCCCTCCAGACATCTGCATTGTATAGGACCAGATTACTGTTTGTTTTTCATGAACCTAAAGGATATTAATTTCTATGTCAAGTCCACAAAGATGAAGCACGGCTGCATTCGTTTAGAGGGTTAAGTTTACCTGCAGTTCTATGTAACTCAAGAACACATGGTGCCTTCAAAACAGACTACAAACTCCGCTCTGCTGGATTCCAGTGTAGGTGCTCCCTGTTGCCTATAAGCCCCTTCCTGATGATATCTGGCCTTGGCTGTGTGACACTACCCCTCATGTGTATCCAAGCCTCGCAGCTAAAGGTTTATTCAGCAGCCTGACCTGCGATCGATGATCCAGGCTGCGCACTGGAGGCAGCCGCTGAGGATGCGGCCAGCAGTCGGGGACCATGACTGAGTCATCACCGAGGGGAGGGGAACTGATCCCGGCAGCAGATATTATATTCTGCTGCTGTCTGTCCTGATGAGTTTGGCCGAGCTATATGTAGGCCTTATTCTACCCCGTTACCATTTACATGCTGCTGCTGTCTGTTTTGATGATTTTGTCCTAGATATTATACTACCCCGTTACCATTTACATTGCTGCTGCTGTCTATCCTGATGAGTTTGGCTGAGCTATGTGTAGGCCTTTTACTACCCCGTTACCATTTACCTGCTGCTTCTGTCTGTCCTGATGAGTTCGGCTGCGCTATGTGTAGGCCTTATACTACCCTGTTACCATTTATATGCTGCTGCTGTCTGTCCTGATGATTTTGGCCGAGGTATGTGAATGCCTTATACTACCCCGTTACCATTTGCAAGCTGCTGTCTGTCCTGATGATTTTGGACCAGCTATGTGTAGGCCTTATACTACACCATTACCATTTACCTGCTGCTACTGTCTGTCCTGATCCTGATGAGTTTGACCCTCGACTAAAGAGGCCTTACTGCAACCTTATCGTTCAAAATTTCACAAAAACAAAACAATATAAAAAAATAGAAACAGACGTTACAACAGAAAAAAAAAATAAAAAAAATGCTTCTATGGCAACTTTTTTAGTTGGTCATGAAGTTTCAACAATTCTGCATCCGTTTGAGGTGCAGTGCCTCCATGTTCCACATCTGCTTGCACATCAGCCTCTGCATCTCGTGCATGCAGGCTTCATGCTCCTGCGGCATCTGCCTCATTTAAAAAAAAAATTAATTAGTACTGTTAAGATTAAAAAATATGAAAATTGCTTGCAATTCAGATTAATTGGCATGGATACAGAATTATATTGCTATGTGCACAAATTTACCCTCCTGGCGGGGGCTGATGACATCCTCCTACATAACAGAGTGTTGGAGAGAGATGCAAAAGTAATGTAAGCATTGTACCTGGGCATATTCTGTCACGGATCTCTCTGATCAGCTCCGAGTTCCTCCTCTTCAGATCGGACCATTTCTTTACTAAGGCCATCTTAGTGTTCCTGCCATTGAACTTCCTCCATAGCTCGAAACGGATCCCCCTCACGATCCTCTGGTTATCAGACTGGACCCGGTTCCTGTCATAGCCCCGCTCCAACATGCGCTGCAGGATAAAGATGCAAGCATATAATCCCATTTTTTTTAAATACAACTATTCAAAATAATGTCCTCAAGAAAACATAAAAAAGTATTTAAGTCTTTGAAGGGGAAATATTAGATTTAATGTTACTGTTATAAGATCGGATTGTAATGCGATTGTATGTGTGTGGGGTCTGAGCAATCGGATATTGGCTAGCTAAGCAGTGACGGTACGGTATGGGATGTAAAGCTGGTTCACTTCCCCGTGGTGCACCCTGGGTAACTCTAAATGAACTTGCAAATACTGGCGGTAAGACAGAGAAAGCTTCTCCTGAGTCCTGACCAACAGGTCACAAACTCTAATCTATAGACTGTGTTTGTGTGTGTGGTATATCGTGTGGGGCAGGAAAATGGATGTGCAATGTGCATGTGAGAGATATTTCTATGCTGTCCATACATACATGCTACAGACATAGTGCTGTGATGTCACAAATATACTTAGTGCACTAATCAGTAATATATACTTAGACCTGATAAAATGTGAAGCTGTATGTATTGCGAAAAAACATTTGCATCACAAGTGACGATTTTCACAATCGGGAATATTTTATAACATTCTATCTGCATATAAAGCGATTGTTCTGACATGCATGCAAAATGTAATCAAATACACTGCTGTAATGTCAAAATACTTACAGTGATCAGGAGTTGTTCCTCACTGTCGCAAAAATTGCAGCCAACCATGTTTTCTAATCTCCTCAAACTTCGGGTAGTTTGAAAACAGTTGCTAAACTAGGCCACGCCCCTTTTTCGCATGCGCAGTCAGCGAAGTTTACATTGCGATTTTTGCATTGAAAAAATATAATGAATGGAGATAGCGAATTCGCAAATATATGACAAATATATTAACCAAAATATTTGTGAAATATCGCAAAATCGAATATAGCCCCTGCCGCTCATCACTAGCAATTACACATTTCTTTCTACTAAAAACTATTTCAATGCATTATACCCATGTTATGAAACATATTGCATATTACTGCAAGATAACGAGTAGTTATAGCAAAAGCATTTTATGGCAATAATGCCATTATTATAAATGTACTGTACATTGGAACCTTGTAATGTAGGACGTAGGAAGTGTCATTGGTAAGAACAAGGGGCGTGGTTAGTGTCACATGATATGCTGATGTCAGGACATATCTCACTGCCCTAAGGTATGATGGGATAGCAGACACATGACAAACTAGGAAGTAGGATTCAAGCATGGTTGATAAGAGAAAACAGCAATGAGGTAAATTTGAAAATCAAAAACTATTCAAGGAGGAATGGGAACTAGAGTAATTGATGAGCATACACTTTAGAGTGAAAAGTAGTTTATGATACAACCCCTTTAAGTACTTTTCTCAAATCCTGAGCAGAGCTTGGTCAAAATTTTTAAGGGGTCAATACTAGAGTTGAGCGAACACCTGGATGTTCGGGTTCAAGAAGTTCGGCCGAACTTCCCGTAAATGTTCGGGTTCGGGATCCGAACCCGAACCGAACTCGTCCCGAACCCCATTGAAGTCAATGGGGACCCGAACTTTTGGGCACTAAAAGGCTGTAAAACAGCCCAGGAAAGAGCTAGAGGGCTGCAAAAGGCAGCAACATGTAGGTAAATCCCCTGCAAACAAATGTGGATAGGGAAATGAATTAAAATTAAAATTAAAAAAATAGAAATGAACCAATATCAATTGGACAGAGGTCCCATAGCAGAGAATCTGGCTTCACGTCAGCAGAGAATCAGTCTCTTCATGCTATAGCATAGAATCTGGCTTCATGTCAGCAGAGAATCAGTCTCTTCATGCCATAGCAGAGAATCTGGCTTCATGTCAGCGCAGAATCAGTCTTCATGTCATAGCAGAGAATCAGGCTTCACGTCACCCACCACTGGAACAGGCCACTGTCACACATTTAGGCCCAGGCACCAAGGCAGAGGAGAGCGGTCCCGTAACAGAGAATCTGGCCTTATGTCAGCGCAGAATCTGTCTTCATGTCATAGCAGAGAATCAGGCTTCACGTCACCCACCACTGGAACAGGCCACTGTCACACATTTAGGCCCAGGCACCCAGGCAGAGGAGAGAGGTCCGTAACAGAGAATCTGGCCCCATGTTAGCGCAGAATCTGTATTCATGTCATAGCAGAGAATCAGGCTTCACGTCACCCACCACTGGAACAGGCCACTGTCACACATTTAGGCCCAGGCACCCAGGCAGAGGAGAGAGGTCCCGTAACAGAGAATCTGGCCTTATGTCAGCGCAGAATCTGTATTCATGTCATAGCAGAGAATCAGGCTTCACGTCACCCACCACTGGAACAGGCCACTGTCACACATTTAGGCCCAGGCACCCAGGCAGAGGAGAGCGGTCCCGTAACAGAGAATCTGGCCTTATGTCAGCGCAGAATCTGTCTTCATGTCATAGCAGAGAATCAGGCTTCACGTCAGCCACCACTGGAACAGGCCACTGTCACACATTTAGGCCCAGGCACCCAGGCAGAGGAGAGCGGTCCCGTAACAGAGAATCTGGCCTTATGTCAGCGCAGAATCTGTCTTCATGTCATAGCAGAGAATCAGGCTTCACGTCAGCCACCACTGGAACAGGCCACTGTCACACATTTAGGCCCAGGCACCCAGGCAGAGGAGAGCGGTCCCGTAACAGAGAATCTGGCCTTATGTCAGCGCAGAATCTGTATTCATGTCATAGCAGAGAATCAGGCTTCACGTCACCCACCACTGAACAGGCCACTGTCACACATTTAGGCCCCGGCACCCAGACAGAGGAGAGGTTCATTCAACTTTGGGTTGCCCCGCAATATATGGTAAAATGAAATTAAAAATAGTATTGAATGAGGAAGTGCCCTGGAGTAGAATAATATATTGTTAAGGGGAGGTAGTTAATATCTAATCTGCACAAGGGATGGACAGGTCCTGTGGGATCCATGCCTGGTTCATTTTTATGAACGTCAGCTTGTCCACATTGGCTGTAGACAGGCGGCTGCGTTTGTCTGTAATGACGCCCCCTGCCGTGCTGAATACACGTTCAGACAAAACGCTGGCCGCCGGCAGGCCAGCACCTCCAAGGCATAAAAGGCTAGCTCTGGCCACGTGGACAATTTGGAGACCCAGAAGTTGAATGGGGCCGAAACATCAGTCAGTACGTGGAGGGGTGTGCACAGGTACTGTTCCACCATGTTAGTAAAATGTTGCCTCCTGCTAACACGTTCCGTATCAGGTGGTGGTGCACTTAGCTGTGGCGTGTTGACAAAACTTTTCCACATCTCTGCCATGCTAACCCTGCCCTCAGAGGAGCTGGGCGTGACACAGCTGCGTTGGCGACCTCTTGCTCCTCCTCTGCCTTCGCCTTGGGCTTCCACTGGTTCCCCTGTGACATTTGGGAATGCTCTCAGTAGCGCGTCTACCAACGTGCGCTTGTACTCGCGCATCTTCCTATCACGCTCCAGTGTAGGAAGAAAGGTGGGCACATTGTCTTTGTACCGGAGATCCAGCAGGGTGGCAACCCAGTAGTCCGCACACGTTAAATGTGGGCAACTCTGCTGTCGTTGCGCAGGCACTGCAGCATGTAGTCGCTCATGTGTGCCAGGCTGCCCAGAGGTAAGGACAAGCTGTCCTCTGTGGGAGGCGTATCGTCATCGTCCTGTGTTTCCCCCCCAGCCACGCACCAGTGATGGGCCCGAGCTGCTTTGGGTGCCACCCCGCTGTGAACATGCTTCATCCTCATCCTCCTCCACCTCCTCCTCATCCTCGTCCTCCTCATCCTCCAGTAGTGGGCCCTGTCTGGCCACATTTGTACCTGGCCTCTGGTGTTGCAAAAAACCTCCCTCTGAGTCACTTCGAAGAGACTGGCCTGAAAGTGCTAAAATGACCCCTCTTCCTCCTCTTCTCCTGGGCCACCTCCTCTTCCATCATCGCCCTAAGTGTTTTCTCAAGGAGACATAGAAGTGGTATTGTAACGCTGATAACGGCGTCATCCGCCACTGGCCATGTTGGTGGAGTACTCGAAACAGCGCAACAGGGCACACAGGTCTCGCATGGAGGCCCAGTCATTGGTGGTGAAGTGGGGCTGATCCGCAGTGCGACTGACCCGTGCGTGCTGCAGCTGAAACTCCACTATGGCCTGCTGCTGCTCGCACAGTCTGTCCAGCATATGCAAGGTGGAGTTCCACCTGGTGGGCACGTCGCATATGAGGCGGTGAGCGGGAAGGCCGAAGATACGCTGTAGCGCAGACAGGCGAGCAGCGGCAGGGTGTGAACGCCGGAAGCGCGACAGACGGCCGCACTTTATGCAGCAGCTCTGACATGTCGGGGTAGGTGCGTATGAACTTCT
The DNA here is from genome assembly GCF_905171765.1 of Bufo bufo. Lineage (NCBI taxonomy): Eukaryota > Metazoa > Chordata > Amphibia > Anura > Bufonidae > Bufo > Bufo bufo. Next base: position 510,732,234 of record NC_053391.1, on the reverse strand, counting down.
GCACCACCAAATTCAGCACATGCGCCAGGCAAGGGATGTGCATCAAACCGGCTAGTCCCAGAGCTGCAACGAGATTTCGCCCATTATCGCACACCACCAGGCCGGGCTTGAGGCTCACCGGCAGCAACCACTCGTCGGTCTGTTGTTCTATACCCCGCCACAACTCCTGTGCGGTGTGGGGCCTGTCCCCCCAAACATATGAGTTTCAGAATGGCCTGCTGACGTTTACCCCGTGCTGTGCTGAAGTTGGTGGTAAAGGTGTGTGGCTGACTGGATGAGCATGTAGAAGAAGAGGAGGAGGAAGCTGAGTAGGAGGAGGAGGAGACAGGAGGCAAAGAATGTTGCCCTGCGATCCTTGGCGGCGGAAGGACGTGCGCCAAATAGCTCTCCGCCTGGGGCCCAGCCGCCACTACATTTACCCAGTGTGCAGTTAGGGAGATATAGCGTCCCTGGCCGTGCTTACTGGTCCACGTATCTGTGGATAGGTGGACTTGCCACAGATGGCGTTGCGCAGTGCACTCTTGATTTTATCGGACACTTGTTTGTGCAGGGAAGGCACGGCTCTCTTGGAGAAGTACTGGCGGCTGGGAACAACATACTGTGGGACAGCAAGTGACATGAGCTGTTTGAAGCTGTGTGTGTCCCACCAGCCTAAATGACAGCATTTCATAGGCCAGTAGTTTAGAAATGCTGGCATTCAGGGCCAGGGATCGAGGGTGGCTAGGTGAGAATTTAACGCTTTCTCTCAAATGTTTGTGAGATGGAGAGCTGAACGCTGCCGTGTGACAAGGTTGAGATGCTTGGTGACGCAGGTGGTGGTGTTGGTGGTACATCCCATGTTTGCTGGGCGGCAGGTGCCAACGTTCCTCCAAGGCAGAGGAAGAGGCCCGAGGCGGCGGCAGCAGCAGCAGAAGAGGCCGAGGCGGCAGCAGCAGAAGAGGGTAGCAGGGGGAGCCTGAGTGACTTCCTTGTTTTTAAGGTGTTTACTTCCACTGCAGTTCATGCTTTGCATGCAGGTGCCTGGTCATGCAGGTTGTGCTAAGGTTCAGAACGTTAATGCCTTGCTTCAGGCTCTGATGGCACAGCGTGCAAACCACTCGGGTCTTGTCGTCAGCACATTGTTTAAAAGAAGTGCCATGCCAGGGAACTCCTTGAAGCTGCCTTTGGGGTGCTCGGTCCCAGGATGGCGGCGGTCAGTAGCAGGCGGAGTCTCTTGGCGGCGGGTGTTCTGATTTTGCCCACTGCTCCCTCTTTTGCTACGCTGTTGGCTCGGTCTCACCACTGCCTCTTCCTCCGAACTGTGAAAGTCAGTGGCACGACCTTCATTCCATGTGGGGTCTAGGACCTCATCGTCCCCTGCATCGTCTTCCACCCAGTCTTGATCCCTGACCTCCTGTTCAGTCTGCACACTGCAGAAAGACGCAGCAGTTGGCACCTGTGTTTCGTCATCATCAGAGACGTGCTGAGGTGGTATTCCCATGTTCTCATCATCAGGAAAAATAAGTGGTTGTGTGTTAGTGCATACTATCTCTTCCACCCCTGGGGAAGGGCTAGGTGGATGCCCTTGGGAAACCCTGGCAGCAGAGTCTTCAAACAGCATAAGAGACTGCTGCATAACTTGAGGCTCAGACAGTTTCCCTGATATGCATGGGGGTGGATGTGACAGACCGATGGGCTTGGTTTTCATGCGCCATCTGTGCGCTTTCTGCAGAAGACTGGGTGGGAGATAATGTGAACGTGCTGGATCCACTGTCGGCCACCCAATTGACTAATGCCTGTACCTGCTCAGGCCTTACCATCCTTAGAACGGCATTGGGCCCCACCAAATATCACTGTAAATTCTGCTGGCTACTGGGACCTGAGGTAGTTGGTTCACTAGGACGTGTGGCCTGTGGCAGAACGGCCACGTCCTCTCCCAGCACCAGAGGGTCCACTAACACCACCACGACCATGTCCACGTCCGCGTCCGCGTCCCTTATTAGATGTTTTCCTCATTGTTCCCTTTCACCACAATTTTGAGAATGGCAAATTTGGGAATGCTTTTCAACCCAGAACAAAATAGTCTGCTTTTACGGTCACTACAAATAACTTGACCAGCTAAAACTGTGCAGATTTGGTTGAATAGAGATGTGGAGACCTGTTTTTTTTTTTTGCGCTGTGTGACAGTTATAGGTTTAATCACAGATGACACTTCTATCAGCACGCTAGCGTGTGTCTTAGGTTTTTCTTGAATGACACTATCAATACCTTCAATGTAAGATTTTCTTTTTGGGTTAGATTTCAAGTAGGCCTCAAATACCACAAACTAGTTATTTTCAGAATGGCAAATTTGGGAATGCTTTTTCAACCCAGAACAAAAAGTCTGCTTTTTACGGTCACTACAAATAACTTGACCAGCTAAAACTGTGCAGATTTGGTGAATAGAGATGTGAGACCTGTTTTTTTTTGCGCTGTGTGACAGTTATAGGTTTAATCACAGAATGACACTTCTATCAGCACGCTAGCGGTGTCTTAGGTTTTTCTGAATGACACTATCAATACCTTCAATGTAGATTTTCTTTTTGGGATAGATTTCAAGTAGGCCTCAAATACCACAAACAAGTTATTTTCAGAATGGCAAATTTGGGAATGCTTTTTTCAACCCAGAACAAAAAGTCTGCTTTACGGTCACTACAAATAACTTGACCAGCTAAAAATGTGCAGATTTGGTTGAATAGAGATGTGAGACCTGTTTTTTTTTGCGCTGTGTGACAGTTATAGGTTTAATCACAGAATGACACTTCTATCAGCACGCTAGCGTGTGTCTTAGGTTTTCTGAATGACACTATCAATACCTTCAATGTAAGATTTCTTTTTGGGATAGATTTCAAGTAGGCCTCAAATAACCACAAACTAGTTATTTTCAGAATGGCAAATTTGGGAATGCTTTTTCAACCCGAACAAAAAGTCTGCTTTTACGGTCACTACAAATAACTTGACCAGCTAAAACTGTGCAATTTGGTTGAATAGAAATGTCAGGTCTATTTTTTAGGCGCTGGGTGACAGGCTCACCTTGCCCCTGATGTAATATATGGCCAAAAAATAACCACACTGCTGATGGTTAAATGCACTTGGGTGACACAGGCTCAGCCTGCCCAGATGTAGTATATGGCCAAAAAATAATCAGACTGTTGATGGTTAAATGCACTTGGTGACACAGGCTCAGCCTGCAGCTGATGTAGGATATAGCACAAAATAACCACACTATCGATGGGTTAAATACACCTGGGTGACACAGGCTCAGCCTGCAGCTGATGTAGTATATGGCCAAAAAATAACCAGACTGTTGATGGTTAAATGCACTTCGGTGACACAGGCTCAGCCTGCAGCTGATGTAGGATATAGCACAAAATAACCACACTATCGATGGTTAAATACACTTGGTGATAGCTCGTGCTGGCGCACCACAAGTCACAAAATGGCCGCCGATCACCCCAGAAAAAAAGTGATCTAAAAACGCTCTGGGCAGCCTCAAAAAAGTGAGCAAGTCAATAATAGCACTTCAATGATCCACAGCTGCAGATCGATCACAGAATGAAGTCTTTTGGAGGAGTTAATCTGCCTAATCTCTCCCTAACGTCGCAGCTGCAACCTCTCCCTATACTGATCATAGCAGAGTGACGTGCGGCGCTACGTGACTCCAGCTTAAATAGAGGCTGGGTCACATGGTGCTCATCCCTAGTCAATACCATTTTATCCCATAAGCAAAGCCAAAATAGCAAGGTAACCTTTAAGGGTATGTTTACAATGAGTTTTTTTCGATGTGGATTCTGGTGTGGATTTCACACCCAAAAAGCGAGCTAAAAATACTTGCAATTCATCTCCAGTGAATTAAATGGGGAAACTGCTTGTTAATTCATATGCACGTTTTACTGCTTGTGGTTTTAAAAACCATAGTGCGGAAAAAAAGGGATATGTCAATTTTTAACGTGGTCAGAATTAGCATCTAGAGTTCCCATCACTGTATTTACATGCAGCCATCTTCTCCACAGTATAAGGAAGAATGATCCCTAATGCCATCGCTTGTATCCATTCAGAATAATTGAGTGTGTTTAGACAACACAATCTGCTGCTGGCAAATGATTTAGGTGACCGCATGACAGATGCAATTACCTGATGAGCAAGCGTTTCGCTGGTTCAATGGGTAATTGGAGGCACCTTTACACCACCAGATAATTGCTACCAAGCATTCCTACAAACACTTATCTAGCCAATGCTTAACCAGTGTAAAGGAGCCTTTATTTTGTCTTACTACATGTACTTTATTCATGCATTGATTATAAATAACAGTTTCAATAAATTTGTTAGATATTGTACTTTGGAAACTGGTGAAAGAATTTTAGTACACTATATTGTGTAGGAAGGCGCAAGGGTCTGTCATTGATGGAAGGTATGTGTCACCGAGATTACTGGCCTCGGTGAGGTAAGAGCCGGTAATTTTAAGTGTCAGCGGCAGTTAGTGCTGACTGACACTATTTGTTATTTAGTATGGCTGTAGAGCCGATCCGGGCCGGCTGTTACTGGGAGCAGCCAAAGTGCAGGGTGGGTGGCTGTGCCCCACGTTCCAGGCCGGGTTTTGGTTTGGGATATAAAAACCCAGCCAGCAGTCTCAGCTGAGTGGATTATCCTCCACTTCACAGTGAAGCTGTGGAGACGCTGTGGTTTTGGGATCTGCATGAGGTGTGCCGTGCTAAAGGTCTGAGAGCTGCATTGCTGGAAAACAGGCCCCCTTAAGCCTGCAGTGGATGCCTAATGAAAAACTGCTAACCAGGTGAACGTTTGTGTTCTGTGGACTTTCCATGGTGTGAACATACACCAATACTGCGAACTGTTATTTTGTTTTGCCTTTTGTGTGAATAAACACTGAACTATTTAAGTTAAAGACTTTGTGATTGCCTCTATACTGCGTCCGCTAAGCTGCCTACCAGAGCAAATCCCCACAATTGACAAAAATGTTAAAATGTCCTTAGAATAGTAAACACTCTTGTCGATTCTTTGTGAAAAACAAAGCCAGTTTAAGTCAGTGTGTTACAACTTACAGGGGTTTCCTCACTTCAGAAAATGACATTTATCATGTAGAGATAGTTAATACAAGCCGCTTACTAATTTATTGTGATTGTCCATATTGCTTCCTTTGCTGGCTGAATTAATTTTTCCATCACATTATACACTTATACACACAATGCTATCGATCACTGATAACACCTCCCTCCTTTACCGATTGGTATTTACAGGGCTGCAAAAAAGTTAAGCTATAAGTTGATAACTTAAAATTTTGCTGAATCTTTTCTCACCAACCTATTCATCAATCTGCTTGGCTTCTCTTGCTCTATAACATGGTGCTTTCAGATTTAATTGCATTTTCTAGTGACAGGTCCTCTTTAATATGTCATATCACAGCTTTCAGAAGAGTTCCATAATCTCACTTTGTTTAATAAAATATATGGGCACTGAGAATAAAGGATATTATATAATGCTAAAAAAATGATTTAGTGAAAATCGTACTGAACCTAGAATGATATACCGTATTTTTCGCCCCATAAGACGCACTTTTTCTCCCCCCAAAATGGGGGGAAAATGCCCCTGCGTCTTATGGGGCGAATGCTTGCAGTTTTACATCGCAAGCTGCGATGTACGAGCGAGCGGGGACTCGGGGAGGTACTGGGAGGAGGAGCTGGGGGCCGGCAATAGCGGCGGGGCAGTGCAGTCAGTGTACTATAGCCCAGCCCCGCCGCTCCGATATACTAATATAAGATGTCTTATTCAATTAATAGTTATTAAACATGCCCCCTCACTCCTAATAGTACCTTACATCCTAACAGCTTCTGTAGAATGCAGGCAGGCAGGCCGGGGGGGGGGGGGGGGGCGGCAGCGTAACTCCCTGATGTCACGTGCCTGCGCCGCCTACTTTATGAATGAAGTAGGCGGCGCAGGCAAGTGACGTCAGTGAGGGACGCGCCGGCCGCCCCCGGCCTGCCTGCCGGCATTGTACAGAAGCTGTTAGGATGTAAGATACTATTAGGAGTTGGGGTGCATGTTTAAGAACTATTAATTGAATAAGACATCTTATATTAGTATACCGGAGCGGCGGGAGGGATCTGTGGATGACATTTTTATGGGGGACATCTGTGGGTGGCACAGTTATGGGCTGGGGGGGTCTGTGGATGGCACAGTTATGGGCTGGGGGGGTCTGTGGATGGCACTGTTATGGGGTGGGGGGGTCTGTGGATGGCACATATATAACAGTGCCATCCACAGATCCCCCTGTAACAGTGCCACCCACAGATCCCCCCTGTAACAGTGCCATCCACAGATCCCCCCTGTAACAGTGCCATCCACAGATCCCTCCTGTAACAGTGCCATCCACAGATCCCCCTGTAACAGTGCAAGCCACAGATCCCCCCCATAACAGTGTCCATCATCCACAGATCCCCCCCATAATAGTGTCCGTCATCCACAGATCCCCCCATAACAGTGTCCGTCATCCACAGATCCCCCCATAACAGTGTCCGTCATCCACAGATCCCCCCATAACAGTGTCCGTCATCCACAGATCCCCCCATAACAGTGTCCGTCATCCACAGATCCCCCCATAACATTGTCCATCATCCACAGATCCCCTCATAACATTGTCCGTCATCTACAGATCCCCTCATAACAGTGTCCGTCATCCACAGATCCCCCCATAACAGTGTCCGTCATCCACAGATCTCCAGTAATAGTGCCATCCACAGACCACCATTAGTTCCAAACCCACCAAACACACAGCACACCTTTTGGTTAAAAAATTTTTTTTTCTTATTTTCCTCCCCAAAAACCTAGGTGCGTCTTATGGGCCAGTGCGTCTTATAGGGCGAAAAAATACGGTATTAGGGTAGTACATATACAACAATTCCCTGTTTCCTTTTAAAGACATCATGGCGATATCCAGCGGTGATAGTAATAAAGAAATGTTATGCTGTTAATAGTTGAAAGAATTGTTAGAGATATATATTGAAGAACTGATAGAACTTTGTAAAGGATGTCTGTTTAGATGAACTCCTTTCTACTATGTACAGGTATTTGTGCCACCCAACAAATCTAATGCTTTGATTCAGAAGACCTACTAAAATATATCAAGACAATCTTAATATAAATGAACAATGCTTGTAGCATTTGGCTCTAGATTGGTTATGTAATAAGAATCAAAATAATGCCAAAGGTTCAGAAATGTCTGTCTCATATTATGCTTAGAAGTGACGTTATAAGGCTTTTCTGAAATCCTATGTTTCTCAAATCTTTTCTCAGAAGACATATAATTAGATCGTGCTCTGACAGTAGTGCCTTGAAAAGGATTTATCTGACATTCCCTTGCCTTGCTGCCAATAACTAGCAAACACTCTGCTGTGCTCAAACATTGTATGGTTTATGATGGACACTGCCAGAAGAATAAATAAATCTAAAGGTACACCTTTAGAGGCAATTTGCATTGTACTTATTTTGAGCTAAAAATCTTTTTTTCAATTGGTCTTTATTATTAAAAATATGGAGTCCATTACATAGCTGAGATGCTCTAGTAGCAGCCTCTGAATTTTCTTTCTTTTCCGTCAGTTGGGGAGCTGAAAGGCTCCTTATCTCTGCTCTCTGACATTATAAACACCCATTTAAGCTCAATCCTTATCTTACCGATAAAAATGTGTCTTAAAAAAGTGTTTATGACCTCTCAGTAGTTTAGAGATAAGGTTTATTAGATGACTAGTCACAAAGAGAAAGTGAAAGTAACAGTCACACAGTTAGAAAAACAGTTAACCCTTTGTGACAGAATGGCTTAATATTTTTTAATAATGGTCAACTTATTTTTTTTCAATAAATGAGTACAATACAATCATAAACAAAAATTGCTTCTGAATGTGTACATAACCTTTAAATACATTAATAAACAGAAAGAATGTCTGTATACAGTACCTTATTAGCCAGTAGATAGGAAAGAAAGGAATTGAGAGTCCTCAGTCGCTGATACATTATAATGGCTAATGGAGTATATGATAACAAAAAGAAAGCCTTGAAAACTATTTAGGTCTCTTCATACCGTGCCTGATGAAGAGACCTAAGTAGTCTGGAATGCTTGTTTTTTGTTATCTTCTATTCAGTTAGCCATTAAAATGTATCAGCGACTGAGGACTCTCAATTTATATCTGCTTCATAAAGAGTTGAATATTGATTAACAGAAAGTGAAATAACTCCTACAAAAATGTAATTCTCTGATCTGCTAGAAAGATACATGATATAATTTGTAGTGAATGTAATTTTCTTACCGGCATCTGTATTTGTGAGCTATCCCCTCCCTTCTCTTCAGCTGTGTCATTTGACCAGCAATCAGACCTTCCAAATAACACAGCATCTTATGTGTGGACAGGAAGTCTGTTTCTCTATATATTTCTATAGGAGTTTCAATGTCAGTCCCATATGAATGAATATAGAAGTAACTGACTTCCTGTCCTGTATCAGTTGGAGATCAGAGAGTTGGTCACATGACACAGCTAAAAATTTGAAGGGAAGGAATAACTCACATACAGTACTAGTGAGAAGATTACATTCACTAAAGATTATATCATGTGCTCTTCTAACAGGTCAGAGAATAAAAATGTTTGTGCATGTTCTTCTTTAAGTAATTTTAGTCAATATCATGGAAAAGCTGTATGATATCAGGGAAACAAAAAAGCGAAATGGAACATAAATATAAAAATAGTAATAAAAAAACTATTTAAAATTGTCTTCACTTGTTTGTTACATAGCAGCAGGGGTTTCCTTGCTGCCTTATTTTCTCCTGTGGGATAACAGTGTTTGAGTAGTTGCTGTGCAACTTCCTTACACCTGATCTCTGGTTAAATGGTCGGCTTGGTTAATTTGGTAAGGAGCTTTTGATTGGTTATGCTTCCTTTATATGTTAGATTTCTGCTATTTTGTTGCTGGGTATAGAGTGTGTTCTGTGAGTTTATATCCTTGTATTTCTAATGTTATGTTCTAGTCTGGAGCAAACCATATTGTATATACAACGAGGGGAGCCATGATGTCATGACACCTATCATTGTATTTAGGTGTTATTAACCCCTTAAGGATACGGCCATATTTCACCTTAACCACTTGCCATCTGGGCCATTTGCCCCCTTCCTGACCAGGCCAAATTTTGCAAAACTGACATATCTCACTTTATGTGGTAATAACTTTGGAACGCCTTTATTTATCCAAGTCATTCAGAGATTGTTTTCTCGTGACACATTGTGTCACGGGGTTCCGAAGGTGCACTCGGTCCCCCATTGCCCGCAGAACTGTTGCTTAGCTTTTGGAATGAGGTTCTGTGTTTGACCTCATTCCCAGGGCGGCTTTACTAGCTGGGTGGCTCCCTGCTCCTAGTCTGCCTTGAGCGCCGAGCTGATCACTCGGTGCTCGACTGGTTGGTCTGACCCTCACTCCCCACTATAAATACAGGCAGCCTGCTGGCTACAGGTTGCCTGTTAATTTCTAGGTTCCTGGCTATTTGTTGGACTACTGAATATTTACCTGATCCTGTTCCCTGACGATCCTCTGCCTGCTCCTCCTGTACTGCGCATACATCCTGGTATTGTGACCTCGGCTCCCACCTGACTACTCTCTTAGGACTCCTCTTGTACTTCGCTACTCTCCTGGTATTTGACCCCGGCTTCTCCTGACCATTCTTTGCTTTATCCGTTGTACTGCGTAGCTCTCTTGGTTCTGACCCGGTCCGTTCATGTTCCGTATTTTGTCTTGTCTGTCTTCCCTGCACATATCCTAAGTTAGGGACTGCCGTCCAGTTGTCCCCTGTCATCAGGACTCGTGAGGCAAGTAGGCAGGGCCAGGGGTGAGGGTGGAGCGCAGTGGTCACTACCCTTCCCCCTGTGTGTGTGTGGACGTGACCGTTACTGATTAACAGGCCCAATAACCACTGTATCATGAATCCTCTTACTACCCTGACTGACCATGTCTCTAACTTGACACAGAGGGTGCAGGAGCTAGGAGAGAAACTCCGTTCTTGTGAGTTAGGGCAAGGTTCTTCCACTCCTCTGTCCTCCAGTCCATATTTTGAACCCCAGATCAAGCTCCCAGAACCCTTTTCTGGAGACCGGAAGAGGTTTCTCTCCTTTAAGGAGAATTGCAAACTCTACTTCCGTTTGCGCCCCGTGTCCTCCGGTCCCGAGAGCCAACGCGTGGGGATTATCATTTCTCTACTACAGGGTGATCCCCAGGACTGGGCATTTTCGTTACCTCCTGGGGCCAGTTGTCTAACTTCTGTGGAGGGTTTTTTTCAGGCCCTGGGTACCCTCTATAACGAACCAGACAGGGCCCTGGTAGCCGAGACAGCTCTTAGGCCACTGGTTCAGGGCCATCTCCCTGCGGAGGAGTATTGCACCCAATTCAGATTTTGGTGTGTCCCCTCAGGATGGAATGAACCATCCCTGAAGAGTCCGTTTAGGTCTGGTCTATCTGATAATTTAAAAGATCTATTGGTCAATTACCAAATTCCTGAGACCTTAGACGAGATGATGACCCTAGTTGTCCGACTTGACAGACGAGTTAGAGAGAGACGACAAGAACGACAGTTCTGTTCTCAGATGGTGGTCCAGCCAGAGACCTTTTCCAGGGACAACACTGAGGTCTCCACCGAGGAACCCATGCAGGTTGGCATGACCCGGGGTAATCTTCGTCGCAGACGCGGAGAGTGCTTCTACTGTGGAGATCCTGGCCATTGGATCAACAAGTGTCCTAAGAGGGACCTCTCTGACAAGTCTTCTAAGGCAAGACAACCTAAAGACCAGGTACACCCTGATTTTTCTAAAGGTAAGCTTTTGGTACCCATAACAATTTCTCTGGGGGTTAATAAGTGGCCGGGTAAGGCCTTTATTGACTCCGGTTCAGCGGCCAGCTTTATTGACTTTGAGTTTGCTTGTAAATTGGGTATTCAAATGTTTGCTTTACCTACACCTATCCATGTCATGGCTATTGATGCTACTCCCCTGACTGGTGGTACGGTGAGGTCATGTACCTCTGAAATTTCTCTGTCCGTGGGTGTGTGCCACTCTGAGAGATGTTCTCTTCTAGTCCTGGAGAACCTACCAGTTGAGGTGGTACTAGGGTTGCCTTGGCTCCGTTTACATAACCCCACCATTGATTGGTCCAAAGGAGAGTTGGTGAAATGGGGACCTAAGTGTGACTCATGCTTGTCCGTGGTCCAGGCTGGGGTTTCAGTAAGGTCTAATACATTACCCTCTGTTATTAAGGAATATTCTGATGTGTTCTCGTCCCTTACTCCAGAGGTTCTACCCCCCCATAGACCTTATGATTGGGCCATAGAGCTAATTGAGGGTGCCGAATTTCCTAAAGGTCGAATTTATAATCTTTCAGGGCCCGAACGCAAGGCTATGGAAGATTATATTAAGGAGAGCCTTGCTAAAGGACATATTAGACCTTCAGTCTCTCCTATGGGAGCAGGGTTTTTCTTTGTTAAAAAGAAGGATGGTGGTCTTAGGCCTTGTATTGATTACCGGAGATTAAATAAAATCACTTTCCAAAATAGATACTCTCTCCCATTGATTCCGGATTTATTTAACCAGGTTTTGGGGGCAACCTGGTTTTCCAAGATTGACCTGAAAGGGGCATACAATCTAATCCGAATCAAGGAGGGAGACGAATGGAAGACAGCGTTCAATACTCCGATAGGACACTTTGAATATCAGGTGATGCCTTTTGGACTCAGCAATGCCCCAGCTGTGTTCCAAAACTTAATGAACGATATTCTTAGGGAGTTCTTAGGTAAATTTATTATTGTCTATCTTGACGACATTTTGATATTCTCTCCTGATTTCGAATCTCATGTGTCCCATGTCAAACAAGTATTAGAGGTGTTGAGGGAGAACCAGCTATCCGCTAAGCAAGAGAAATGTGTCTTTGGTGTACAGGAGATACTATTTTTAGGGCATGTTTTGACTCCTCACGCCTTTAAGATGGTTCATTTCATTCCCCTGTCTAAACTTCCGAATGCTAAAACCCTGGCGTCTATTTTTGTGAGAGAGATTGTTCGTTTACATGGCATCCCGGAAAATATTGTTTCGGACAGGGGTGTGCAGTTCGTGTCCAAATTCTGGAGGGCCTTCTGTCAAAGATGTAAAATTTTGTTGTCTTTTTCTTCCGCCTACCATCCTGAGAGTAATGGGCAGACTGAACGCCTTAATCAGTCTGTGGAACAATTCCTGAGGTTGTATGTTGCTGATGACCAGCAATTATGGGTCAAATTCCTTCCGTTGGCTGAATTTGCTCTGAATAACCGTGTCAATTCTTCTGCTGGGGTCTCCCCTTTCTTTTGTAACCATGGTTTTCATCCCCGTTTTCATTCTGGGTCGTCCGTCTCCTCCTCTAACCCTGAAGCTGATAAACTCTCCTCCGAACTGTGCACAGTTTGGGCCCGGGTTCAATCGAACCTAGAAAAGGCTCAAAGTTCTCAAAAACTCAAGGCCGATAGGAGACGTTCAAGGGGGGTGAACTTTCAGGTTGGGGATAAAGTATGGTTGTCCTCCAAGAATCTATCTCTCAAGGTAGCTTCTAGAAAATTTGCTCCTTGTTTTATTGGACCATATAAGATCACGGAGGTGATTAACCCGGTATCATTTAGGTTGGAGCTGCCCGAGTCATTCCACATTCATAATGTGTTCCATAAATCTCTACTTAAAAAATATTTTGAACCGGTAGTACCATTGAAAGCCTCGCCTCCGCCGGTTCTTGTTAATGATGCTGTCGAGTATGTCGTGTCTAAAATAGTGGATGTCAGGAAGGTGCGTAACTCCTTGCAGTATCTGATTCACTGGAAGGGGTATGGACCTGAAAGAGATCTTGGGTACCTGCCAGGGAGGTTCATGCTCCTAGACTGGTTCTAAATGAAATTTAGAACACCCTGAAAAGCCATCGCCTGAAGTCTTGGGTCCGGTGGCCCCTCGTAAAAGGGGGGGTACTGTCACGGGGTTCCGAAGGTGCACTCGGTCCCCCATTGCCCGCAGAACTGTTGCTTAGTTTTTGGAATGAGGTTCTGTGTTTGACCTCATTCCCAGGGCGGATTTACTAGCTGGGTGGCTCCCTGCTCCTAGTCTGCCTTGAGCGCCGAGCTGATCACGCGGTGCTCGACTGGTTGGTCTGTCGGTCATGTGACGCTGGCCACGTCACATGACCCTCACTCCCCACTATAAATACAGGCAGCCTGCTGGCTACAGGTTGCCTGTTAATTTCTAGGTTCCTGGCTATTTGTTGGACTACTAAATATTTACCTGATCCTGTTCCCTGACGATCCTCTGCCTGCTCCTCCTGCACTGCGCATACATCCTGGTATTGTGACCTCGGCTCCCACCTGACTACTCTCTTAGGACTCCTCTTGTACTTCGCTACTCTCCTGGTATTTGACCCCGGCTTCTCCTGACCATTCTTTGCTTTATCCGTTGTACTGCGTAGCTCTCTTGGTTCTGACCCGGTCCGTTCATGTTCCGTATTTTGTCTTGTCTGTCTTCCCTGCACATATCCTAAGTTAGGGACTGCCGTCCAGTTGTCCCCTGTCATCAGGACTCGTGAGGCAAGTAGGCAGGGCCAGGGGTGAGGGTGGAGCGCAGTGGTCACTACCCTTCCCCCTGTGTGTGTGTGGACGTGACCGTTACACATTGTACTTCATGATAATCATAAATTTGAGTCAAAATATTTCACCTTTATTTATGAAAAAATCCCAAATTTACCCAAAAATTTGAAAAATTCGCAATTTTCTAAATTTAAATTTCTCTGCTTTTAAAACAGAAAGTGATACCTCATAAAATATTTATTATTTAACATTCCCCATATGTCTACTTTATGTTGGCATCATTTTGGAAATGTCATTTTATTTTTTTAGGACGTTAGAAGGCTTAGAAGTTTAGAAGCAATTCTTCAAATTTATAAGAAAATTGCCAAAACCCACTTTATAAGGACCAGTTCAGGTCTGAAGTCACTTTGTGGGGCCTACATAGTGGATACCCCCATAAATGACCCCATTGTAGAAACTACACCCCTCAAGGTATTCAAAACCGATTTTACAAACTTTGTTAACCCTTTAGGCGTTCCACAAGAATTAAAGGAAAATGGAGATCAAATTTTTAAATTTCACTTTTTTGGCAGATTTTCCATTTTTATCAATTTTTTTCTTTAACACATCGATGGTTAACAGCCAAACCAAACTCAATATTTATTACCCAGATTCTGCGGTTTACAGAAACACCCCACATGTGGTCGTAAATTGCTGTACGGTCACACGGCAGGGCGCAGAAGAAAAGGAATGCCATGCGGTTTTTGGAAGGCAGATTTTGCCGGACTGGTTTTTGACACCATGTCCCATTTGAAGCCCCCCTGATGCACCCCTAGAGTAGAAACTCCCAAAAAGTGACCCCATTTTGGAAACTACGGGATAGGGTGGCAGTTTTGTTGGTACTATTTTAGGGTACATATGATTTTTGGTTGCTCTATATTACACTTTTTGTGAGGCAAGTGTCACAGCGCCGTCTAGGAGGTGGGCATGTCTGGAGCGCGCGCGCATCATCAGTGCGTCCAGCGTCACCTGCGCTCCTGATAATACTATGCGTGCATCTATCTGCATTCATTCTAATGGTTTTAGGGATGAGCACCGAGCTGATCACTCGGTGCTCGGCTGTGTATTCTGTGTGGAGTCATGTGACGCTGGCCACGTCACATGACCCCTCTAGCTCCCTATTTAAACAGGCAATCTGCTGGCCACAGATTGCCTGTTATTTAGGTTCCACCTGCGATTTTGTCTTTCCTGGCGTACTTACCGCCTGCTGAATTCCTGACGATCCTCTGCCTGCTCCTTGTGTACTTTGCTGCTCACCCGGTATTCTGACCCCGGCATCCTCCTGACGATCCTCAGCTGATTCCTTTGGTACTTCACGACTCTCCTGGTATTTATGACCCCGGCTTCTCCTGACTATTCTCTGCTTGCTCCATTTGTACTTTGTAGCTTTCCTGGTATTGACTCGGTCCGTTCACATTCTGTTGTTTGTCTGTCTGTCATCCCTGCACTTATTCCAAGCTAGGGATTGCCTCCAGTTGTCCCCTGTCATTAGGACTCGCGAGGCAAATAGGCAGGGCCATGGGTAAGGGTGGAGCGCAGTGGTCACTTCCCTCCCCCTGTGTGTGTGTGTACGAGACCGTTACAAAATAACAGGCCTACTGAACGACTGTACCATGAATCCTCTAGTGACCCTGACTGAGCATGTGTCAAACCTGACGCAGATGGTGCAGGATCCCCAGGAGTGGGCCTTTTCTTTACCACCTGATGCTAGTTGTTTAACCACGGTAGAGGTTTTTTTTCATGCTCTGGGTACCCTGTATAATGAACCAGACAGGGCCCTGGTAGCCGAAACTGCGCTGAAAGCATTGGTTCAAGGCAACCTCTCTGCGGAGGAGTATTGCACCCAATTTAGAAGGTGGTGTGTTCCCTCAGGGTGGAACGAGCCATCTCTTAAGTGTCAATTCAGGTCAAGCCTATCTGATAATCTAAAAGATCTACTAGTGAGAGTTATCAGCTCCCTGAGACTCTTGAGGAGACTATGACCCTAGCAGTCCGACTCGACCAATGTGTGAGAGAAAGATGACAGAAACAACAGTTCTCTTCTCAGGTACTGGTCCAGTCTGAGGGTTGCACCAGGAGTGGTGTTGAGGTCTCCTCTGAAGAACCTATGCAAATTGGGATGACCAGAGGGGATCAGCGCTGCAGACGTGGGATCTGTTTCTACTGTGGAGATCCTGACCATTGGATCAATCAGTGTCCAAAGAGGATCCTTTCTGATAAGGCCCCCAAGACAAGACCACCAAGGGACCAGGTACTCCCTGTTATTACTAAGAGTAAGCTTTTAGTTCCTATAACCATTTCTCTGGGTTCTAATAAGTGGTCGGGTCAGGCCTTTATAGATTAGGGCTCAGCAGCCAGCTTTATTGACCAGGGGTATGCTACTAGACATGGTATTCCAATTTTTGTTTTACCTACGCCCATCCATATCATGGCCATCGACTCCACTCCCCTGGTGGGGGGTACTGTAAGGTCATGTACCTCAGAGATTTCCTTAGCTGTGGGAGTGTGCCACTTAGAGAAATGTTCCCTGTTAGTCCTAGAGAACTTACCAGTCGAGGTGGTATTGGGGATTCCATGGCTCCAATTACACAATCCTACGATTGATTGGACCAGAGGGGAACTGGTGAGTTGGGGATCTGAGTGCGGCTCATTTTTGTCTAGAATACGGGTTGGGTTCTCTGTGGAGTCTGAGGTATTACCCGCAAGTCATAAAGGAGTATGCTGATGTTTTCTCATCGTCGTCCACGGAGGCTCTTTCACTCCCATAGACCTTATGTTGCGCCATAGTCCTGGAGAAGAGGAGCATACAATTTAATCTGAATCAAGGAGGGGGGACGAGTGGAAACAGCATTCAATACCCCGGCTGGTCACTTTGAATATCTCGTTATGCCTTTTGGACTCAGCAATGCCCCGGCTGTGTTCCAAAATTTCATGATCAATATTCTTAGGGAGTTCTTGGGAAAATTTGTCATTGTATATCTCGACGACATTTTTATATTTTTCCCTGAATTTTAAGAGTCATGTGTTTCATGTTAGATAGGCTGTTGGAGGTGTTGAGAGAGAACCAATTATCTGCTAACAGGAAAAATTTGTTTTTGGGGTGCAGGAGATTATATTTCTCGGACATGTTCTGACTCCCCATGGCCATAAAGATGGATCCTAGCAAGGTTTTAGCGATTAAGGGATGGGTAAGACCATCATCCTTAAAGGCCTTACAACGTTTCCTCAGATTCGCTAACTACTACCGTAAGTTCATAAGTATTTCTCGGTAATCACTAGACCACTGACCGACCTCACTAAAAAAGGGGCGGTATCTGGAAAATTGGTCTAATGAGGCCTTAGATTCATTTGAAACCCTAAAGGAGGCTTTTAGTAGCGCTCCCGTTCTACCCAGCCAGATCAGGAAAAAACCTTTTATCGTGAGGTGGATGCTTCTGAGGACGGGGGCAGGAGCAGTCCTCTCGCAAGGTCCTGCTACCCTCACTAAACCTGAGGACCTGTGCTTTTATTTCCAGAAAGTTTTTCCCCCTCTGAGAGAATTATGACATAGGAAATCGGGGAGTTACTGGCCATTAAGTGGGCATTTGAAGAATGGAGACATTTTTTTGAGGGGGCAAAACATTGTGTTACTGTTGTTACCGATCATAAGAACCTAATGTTTCTCGAGTCGGCTAAAAGGTTAAATCCCTCGTAGGCTAGATGGGCAGTTGTTTTTCCTCGCTTTAATTTTTCCATAACTTTCAGACCTGGAAGTAGAAACGTGAAGGCCGACGCACTCTCTCTGAGTTTCTGTGCGTACCAGCCTACAGAGACTCCACCTGAAACCATTTACCAGCTAAGGTCTTCGTAGCAGCCTTGTCTCAGGACATCACGACTCTCATCAAGGCTGAACAACACTAGCTCCGCCATCCACTCCTACAGATAAGTTGTTTGCTCCTGTACAGTTTCGTCTTCAACTGCTGGGTGAGTGTCATGACTCTGTTTTTTTGTGACATCCGGGCATTCAGGGCACGATAGAGCTGGTTTCCAGATCATTCTGGTGGCCTACTTTAACTAGAGACGTCAAGTCCTTATGTGTTGGCCTGCAAGGTTTGTGCGAGGTCTATGACCCCTAGGACTCGCCCGGCTGAGACTACAACCCTTACCCATTCCCAGTAGACCCTGGTCTCATATCTCAATGGATTTTATCACTGATCTGCCACCTGCAGAGGGTAAAACAGTGATTTGGGTAGTGGTCGATAGATTCAGCAAGATGGCTCCCTTTATTCCCCTGCTCTAATTTCCCGAGTGAAAAGACCTAGCATCTTTGTTTGTGGAAACAAATTGTACGTTGTTGTGCTTTTTCATAGTGTAAAACAGTTATCTCTTATTTTAGTTATAATGGTATTACATTGCCTTTTAAGAGCAATGTTGATTTAATTCACTGTTTTGTATGATTTTCATGTAGGCCAAAGTAAGTCCATGAGAAAATTACTGTGCTGTTCAAAAGCTAGTGTTATTGTAACAATATATTATACATTTAGAAAGTTAGAAGATACACCGCACTGCAGATTCTGAGGCTTCATTGTTTTTCCTATCTAAAACATGAATCCATAGTGTGAGAATTGTCTAGATGTTCCTCAAAGTATATATTCATGTATCAAAGTTGTCCCTCGGCCCTGATACAAGGCCTCCCGATGTCAGAAGGTGCAGTATTGAAAATATCAGGCATGTATGAGTTAACCCTTAATGGTATGATGCCTATTGCTTATACAACAGTGCCACCTAGAATGAGCAGTTAATACTACACCAGTAGCAAAAGTGCATTCTGGGTGGTATTATGATGTCACATTCCTTATCAATGCCCACGCCCACCTAACAATGATTGGGAAAATTCCAAACTGGGGAGGGTGTGTTTCATCTGATAAGTTTGGGTTAAGAAACCAGTAACCAAAAAAGAAAAGGAAGGAAAAAAAACAAACAAACAAAGAAACATTTGAATTATAGATCTCTGGAGAATCATTTGGATTATCGGGAAAAACCTCATGTGAGCTGGCTGCCCAAGACTCTGCACATCACTTGACTCTTGGGTAATGTATATTTTTGTTTTATGTAGTATTAATCTAAATTAATTGGCTTGATACTTAGTCAGATACCCGCTCATTTGCGGATGTGTAACGTTAGTTGCTACATCAGTATTTTCTCTGATTTCAGTTACGATGCATATAACTGAATAAAGGGATAATATTGGAGAAGAACTCTCTGTTGGGAATCTTTATATTCCCTAGTTTTCATATCAAGCCAATAATTTATAAGTTTTGTTGCAATAATACCATTATCTGAGTTTGGTCATCAATTTTGGGCGGAGCAAGGGCTAGTATCTGTCATTTTCTTGATTGAGTTTTCCACATAATCCATTGATTGTATATCTCTCACAAATTTAAAGCTGTATTGCATAATATTCTTGTGTTGGTTGAGTACTGTTTTGTTGGGCACCATGTAGTGGTGAATTCTGGGTACTGGCATATCATTGTATATTATTGAAATTTACGCTGATTAATTTTTGATTGTATTTTTAAACTATTGTATAATAAACCATTTATATTTTTGCATAGACGCATGCACCTGTTTTACTGATTGCACAAAATAATCAGGTTCTCGATTGAACTCTTTTTGAGATGTTTATGTCCATCTCACGGGTCAATATCGTTTGCATAATTTTTTCTTTTGATCCGTAATTATTTTTATCTTTATATAAAGCATTTGCTTTATATACCCGACAACGTTTACATGGCATTCCAGAAAATATTGTATCTGACACAGGTGTGCAGTTTGTGTCCAAGTTTTGGGGCCTTCTGTCTGAGATGCCGGATTTCTCTGTCCTTCTCATCTGCTTATCACCCTGAAAGTAATGGACAGAGTGATCGCCTCAATCAGCGGTGGAACAATTTCTCAGGGCATATGTTGCAGATGATCAACAGTTGTGGTTGAAATACCTTCCGTTAGCCGAGTTTGCTCTGAATAACCATTGTTAATTCCTCTGCTGGGGTCTCTCCTTTTTTTTGTAACTATGGCTTTCATCCTCATTTTCTTTCTGGATCATCCGTCTCCATGTGTAATCCCGAGGCGGATGAGATCTCCTCAAAACTGTGCACAATATGGGCTCGGGTTCAAATTGAACCTGGAAAAGGCTCAAGATACTCAAAGAGTCAAGGCCAATAGGAGACGTTCCACAGGGGTGAATTTTCAGGTGGGTGATAGGGTGTGGTTGTCCTCTAAAAATCTTTCACTCAAAGTTGCTTCAAGAAAGTTTGCTCCTCGCTTTATAAGGGCCATACAAATCGTAGAGGTGATTAATCCTGTATCATTTAGGTTAGAATTGCCCGACTCGTTCCACATTCACGATGTATTTCACAAGTCCCTACTAAAAAAATACATCGAACCTGTTGTACCGTCACAAGCCGCGCCTCTGACCTGTTCTGGTTAAGGATTCTGTGGAGTATGTGGTATCTAAAATTGTGGATGTAAGGAGAGTGCGTAATTCCTTGCAGTATCTGGTGCACTGGAAGGGCTATGGACCTGAGGAGAGGTCTTGGGTACCAGCTAGGGAGGTTCATACCCCTAGACTGGTTAAGAAATTTCATGAGGATCATCCCGAGAAGCCGTCACCTGAGTCCTTGGTCCGGTGGCCCGCGTAAAAGGGGGGGGGTATTGTCACAGCGCCGTCTGTTTGTCTGTCTGTCCATCCCTGCACTTATTCAAGCTAGGGATTGCTGTCCTGTTGTCCCCTGTCATTAGGACTCGCGAGGCAAGTAGGCAGGGCCAGGGGTAAGGGTGGAGCGCAGTGGTCACTTCCCTCCCCCCTGTGTGTGTGTGTACGCGACGTTACAGCAAGGTAACAAAGAAATAGCTGTTTTGGCACCTTTTTTATTTTTGTTATTTACAACATTCATCTGACAGGTTAGATCATGTGGTACTTTTATAGAGCAGTTTGCGACAATTTTTTTTTGGTTATTTTGTTTCAGTTTTACATAACAAAGCGTTTTAAAAAATATATATATATTCTTTAGTGTCTCCACATTCTGAAAGCATAGTTTTATTTATTTTTTGGGCGACTGTCTTGTGTAGGGGCTCATTTATTTCAGGATGAGATGACGGTTTTATTGGCACTATTTTGGGGTGCATATGACTTTTTGATCGCTTGTTATTACTCTTTGTGTGATGTAAGGTGACAAAAAATAGCTTTTTTAAAAACAGTTTCTTTTTTACAGTATTCCCCTGAGGGGTTAGGTCATGTGATATTTTTATAGACCAGGTTATTACAAATGCGGCAATACCTAATATGTCTACTTTATTTTTATTTATGTAAGTTTTACACAATGATTTCATTTTTGAAACAAAAAAAAACATGTTTTAGTGTCTCCATAGTCTGAGAGCCATAGTTTTTTCAGTTTTTGGGTGATTATCTTGGGTAGGGTATGATTTTTGCGGGATGAATATGATGTTTGATTGGCACTATTTTGGGGTGCGTATGACTTTTTAATTGCTTGCTATTACACTTTTTGTGATGTAAGGTGACAAAAAATTGCTTTTTTTACACCGTTTTTTTTTTATGGTGTTCACCTGATGGGTTAGGTCATGTGATATTTTTTATAGAGCAGGTTCTTCCGGATGCGGCGATACCTAATATGTATACTTTTTTTTTATTTACTTAAGTTTTACACAATACCAGCATTTTTTTTAAACAAAAAAAATAATGTTTTAGTGTCTCCATATTCTGAGCCATAGTTTTTTTTTTATTTTTTGGGCGATTGGCTTAGGTAGGGGCTAATTTTTTTGTGGAATGATGGTGACATTGCAGGGAGTGCAGAATTATTAGGCAAGTTGTATTTTTGAGGATTAATTTTATTATTGAACAACAACCATGTTCTCAATGAACCCAAAAAACTCATTAATATCAAAGCTGAATATTTTTGGAAGTAGTTTTTAGTTTGTTTTTAGTTTTTAGCTATTTTTAGGGGGATATCTGTGTGTGCAGGTGACTATTACTGTGCATAATTATTAGGCACTTAACAAAAAACAAATATATACCCATTTCAATTATTTATTTTTTACCAGTGAAACCAATATAACATCTCAACATTCACAAATATACATTTCTGACATTCAAAAACAAAACAAAAACAAATCAGTGACCAATATAGCCACCTTTCTTTGCAAGGACACTCAAAAGCCTGCCATCCATGGATTCTGTCAGTGTTTTGATCTGTTCACCATCAACATTGCGTGAAGCAGCAACCACAGCCTCCCAGACACTGTTCAGAGAGGTGTACTGTTTTCCCTCCTTGTAAATCTCACATTTGATGATGGACCACAGGTTCTCAATGGGGTTCAGATCAGGTGAACAAGGAGGCATGTCATTAGATTTTCTTCTTTTATACCCTTTCTTGCCAGCCAACGCTGTGGAGTACTTGGATGCGTGTGATGGAGCATTGTCCTGCATGAAAATCATGTTTTTCTTGAAGGATGCAGACTTCTTCCTGTACCACTGCTTGAAGAAGGTGTCTTCCAGAAACTGGCAGTAGGACTGGAGTTGATCTTGACTCCATCCTCAACCCGAAAAGGCCCACAAGCTCATCTTTGATGATACCAGCCCAAACCAGTACTCCACCTCCACCTTGCTGGCGTCTGAGTCGGACTGGAGCTCTCTGCCCTTTACCAATCCAGCCACGGGCCCATCATCTGGCCATCAAGACTCACTCTCATTTCATCAGTCCATAAAACCTTAGAAAAATCAGTCTTGAGATATTTCTTGGCCCAGTCTTGACGTTCAGCTTGTGTGTCTTGTTCAGTGTGGTCGTCTTTCAGCCTTTCTTACCTTGGCCATGTCTCTGAGTATTGCACACCTTGTGCTTTTGGGCACTCCAGTGATGTTGCAGCTCTGAAATATGCCAAACTGGTGGCAAGTGGCATCTTGGCAGCTGCACGCTTGACTTTTCTCAGTTCATGGGCAGTTATTTTGCGCCTTGGTTTTTCCACACGCTTCTTGCGACCCTGTTGACTATTTTGAATGAAACGCTTGATTGTTCGATGATCACGCTTTAGAAGCTTTGCAATTTTAAGAGTGCTGCATCCCTCTGCAAGATATCTCACTATTTTTGACTTTTCTGAGCCTGTCAAGTCCTTCTTTTGACCCATTTTGCCAAAGGAAAGGAAGTTGCCTAATAATTATGCACACCTAATATAGGGTGTTGATGTCATTAGACCACACCCCTTCTCATTACAGAGATGGACATCACCTAATATGCTTAATTGGTAGTAGGCTTTCGAGCCTATACAGCTTGGAGTAAGACAACATGCATAAAGAGGATGATGTGGTCAAAATACTCATTTGACTAATAATTCTGCACTCCCTGTAGATTGGTACTATTTTGGGGGTCATACGTTTTTTGATCACTTGGTGTTGCACTTTTTGTGATGTAAGGTGACAAAAATTGCTTTTTTTACACCGTTTTTATATATATTTTTTTATGGTATTTAACGGACAGGGTGGATCATGTGATATATTTATAGTGTCGGTCATTTTGGACGCGGCAATACCTAAATGTGTGTGTTGTTTTTTCTGTTTTTATTATAAAATAAGGGGAAAGGGGCGTTTTTTTTTTTCTTTTTTACTTTTATTAATTTTATTACTTTATTAATTTTATTAAAAACCTTTTATTTTACATTTTTTTCTTCTTTACTTATTTCTGATGTTCACTTTAGGGGGTCTGATCCCCTCTGCAATGCATTACAATACATTTGTATTGTAATGCATTGGCCTGTTCGTGTACTACAGTGAGTAGTACACAAACAGGTTGCCTAGGAGACCCAGCCTGAGGCTGGATCTCCTCGGCTCCCGTAGAAGGCAGGTCCCGATGCCGTGCCAAGGCATTGGACAGCCTCTGCATGGCATCGGGCTGCCTTCTGAGACATCGAGTCCACACCACAGCAGCGTGGGGACTCGATGCGCTCCCTCAAACGCAAACCACTTCTATGCTTTGATAGCGGCATAGAAGGGTTAATCCGCCGTGATCGCCGATACGGGGGGTCACAGGACCTCCCTCGGCATTGACCCAAGGTGCCTGCTCAATGATTTGAGCAGGGACCTCGTTCGGATCACCGATCACCGCCCGCCGCGTGGCGGTGATCAGAAATACATAGGGCATACAGGTACGCCCTCTGTCCTTAAGTACTAGGACATCAGGGCGTACCTGTACGCACTGTGTCCTTAAGAGGTTAAAACACATTATTATTTGCTTACCAGCATTAAAGGCTTGAATGGATTATTCCTAAATAACTGTAGTTGGGCAGGCGGCATCAAGATGAAATTTGATTAGGGAATCTTTAACCGCCTCACGTCCGCCCATAGGATATAAACGTCCTATGGGTGGACGTCTATTTCTGACAGCACGTTTTAAAATGTCCTGTCAGAAATAGCAGCTGCACGCTAATCGTGCAGCTGCTGATCGGGTTGCCCGCTGTCAGTGACAGCAGGGCAACCCAGAGGACAAGGCAGGGACAGTTTCCCAGGTGTCCCTGCCTTCACGATCGCTGCAGACACAGCGCTCACCGAGCGCTGTGTCCTGCAGAGCAGGAAGCGCTGTGCGCTTCCTGTTCCGGCCCGGCGGTCATGTGGACCGCCGGGACCGGAGAGTGCAGGGGCTGTGTGAGGTCTCTCAGAGACCTCGATCAGCCCTGCTGTGAGGCTGTACAGCGCAGGATTGCTGCTGTACAAGCCTCTATAGGGGTGCATTTGTCCTGTAACTGGGGCTACTATGTCAGCCCCAGTTACAGAGAAATCAACTGTGAAAAAAAAAAAAAAAAAGTGAAGTAAATGTCCCCCAGAGGTCTTGTATGACCTTATGGGGGACGAAAAGTGTAAAATAAAATAAAAATAAAATAAAGTGTTGAAAAAATAAAATAAAAAAAAGGTTCACATGTAAAAAAAAAAAAAAATCCCAAGTAAGGAATAAAAAAAATAAAACAAAATAGAAAAAATAAAATAAAATAGACATATTTAGTATTGCCGCGTCCGTAAAAACCAGCTCTATAAAAATATCACATGACCTAACCCCTCGGGTGAACACCGTAAAAAATAAATAAAAAAAACTGTGTCAAAACAAGCAATTTTTGTCACCTTGCATCACAAAAGGTGCAACACCAAGTGATCAAAAACGCGTATGTCCCACAAAATGGTACCAATAAAACCGTCACCTCATCCCGCAAAAAATGAGCCCCTACATAAGAGAATCTCTCAAAAATAAAAAAACTATAGCTCTTAGAACATGGAGACACTAAAACATCATTTTTTTGGTTTCAAAAATGCTATTATTGTGTTAAAGTGAAACAAATAAAAAAAAGTATACATATTAGGTATTGCCGCGTCCGTAAAAAACCTGCTCTATAAAAAATATCACATGACCTAACCCCTCGGTGAACACCGTAAAAATAAATAAAAAAAACTGTGTCAAAACAAGCAATTTTTGTCACCTTGCAATCACAAAAGGTGCAACACCAAGTGATCAAAAACGCGTATGTCCCACAAAATAGTACCAATAAATCCGTCACCTCATCCCGCAAAAAATGAGCCCCTACATAAGAAAATCTCTCAAAAAATAAAAAAACTATAGCTCTCAGAAACATGGACACATAAAACTTAATTTTTGGTTTCAAATATGCTATTCTTGTGTAAAACTTTAATAAATGAGAATAAAGTATACATATTAGGGTATCGCCACGTCCGTAACAATCTGCTCTATAAAAATGTCACTTGACTGAACCCCTCAGGTGAACGCTGTAAAAATAATATATAGAAACGTGTTGTGCTAAATCAACCAATTTTTTGGTCACCTTGCCCATAAGTGTTATAATGAATGATCAAAAAATCATATGTACCCAAAAATAGTACTAATAAAACTGGCACCTTATCCCCTAGTTTCCAAAATTGGGGTCACTTCTTGGGAGTTTCTACTGTAAGGGTGCATCAGGGGGCTTCAAATGGGACATGGCATCTAAAAACCCATGTGGGAAGTTCCTTTCTTCTGCGCCCTGCCGTGTGCCCATACAGCAGTTTACGACCACATGTGGGGTGTTTCTGTAAACCGCAGAATCTGGGTAATAAATATTGAGTTTTGTTTGGCTGTTAACCATCGATGTGTTAAAGAAAAAAATTGATTAAAATGGAAAATCTGCCAAAAAAGTGAAATTTAAAAATTTGATCTCCATTTTCCTTTAATTCTTGTGGAACGCCTAAAGGGTTAACAAAGTTTGTAAAATCGGTTTTGAATACCTTGAGGGGTGTAGTTTCTACAATGGGGTCATTTATGGGGGTATCCACTATGTAGGCCCCACAAAGTGACTTCAGACCTGAACTGGTCCTTATAAAGTGGGTTTTGGCAATTTTCTTACAAATTTGAAGAATTGCTTCTAAACTTCTAAGCCTTCTAACGTCCTAAAAAAATAAAATGACATTTCCAAAATGATGCCAACATAAAGTAGACATATGGGAAATGTTAAATAATAACTATTTTATGAGGTATCACTTTCTGTTTTGAAAGCAGAGAAATTGAAATTTAGAAAATTGCGAATTTATTCAAATTTTTTGGGTAAATTTGGGATTTTTTCATAAATAAGGTGAAATATTTTGACTCAAATTTATGACTATCATGAAGTACAATGTGTCACGAGAAACAATCTCTGAATGACTTGGATAAATAAAGGCGTTCCAAAGTTATTTACCACACATAAAGTGAGATATGTCAGTTTTGCAAAAATTTGGCCTGGTCAGGAAGGGGGCAAAGGGCCCAGATGGGAAGTGGTTAAACGGCTCATCAAGACCTATAAAAGAGAAGACTCAATGACATTAGCCTATTCACGTAAGTATAATTCTCAATCGCCTCCTCCCACTAATTTATATATTTTAGTTGCGGTTTGCTTATTGATGAGGGTTAAGTCACTCTGCTTTAGTGGACTATAAGTTAAAAAAGTTGTTAATTGCTGGTTTATCAGATTTTATAAATTTTAAATTAATTGGTTTATTATTATAATGATCAATTTATTATTAATAGTACCATAATTAAGCTTTGCGGCCTTTAAATAACCAACTCATTATTTTAATAAAGATTTTGTTTTAATGACTTTTGTGTTATTTATTTAACATATTAGAATTGGTTATTAAAAATGGTTAATTTGGCATCATGTTTTGTTGTTTAGTGTAGCTTGCGATCTGTAGTCCTTCTGCTCCCTTATTGCTGCCAGTGTTGAAGTTTGCTGTTTGTTGCCTTCCCAGTGGAAATTGTTTTTGTCTGTTTGCTGAGTGGTTTTTGATTTGTCTCTGGCTCCTAGATTCTTCTTGTTGTTTTTGCAGAGTAATATTCAGATTAGGATCAATTTCTGCCAGTGTTGTTTCTTTTTGTTTCACCATTAATCATCTGCTCTCAAATCTGTATACCATCACCATTTATCTATCTGCTTCATTTTGGACAGCCATCTCCTTTATCCATTTGCCATCATCATTCTGTTTTTGTCATCTGTGAGCTTACTACTATATATTTGCTGCCTGCTACCAGTTATTCGTGCTTCATATTAACTATTCTTACAGCCATCTGGTTGTTATGAAATTTAGCACTACTGTGAGTCCCTGGCGGGATCAGGGAACCTAGTGACAGCATTAGTACCAGGGAAATGCAATGCTATAGGTGAAGTCTAATTCTGCAGTGTTGTCAACATCACATGTCCTTGTGTGCTGTTGTGACACAATCACAGCCAGGTATGGATAGAAACGGTGAAGAGAAAAAGTACAGTATGAAAAAGAATTTAATTTCTGCTCAGACTGGCATATTTGTCAGTCCAAAGGTGCAATCTGTAATACCTTATGGGACATTACAGAGATAGACATATGCAGTGATAGTCATCTTATCTGTCATTTTAAAAATAATTAAAGTCATGATACTAATGTGAACAGAGCCTTAAATAAAAATTCCTTTATAAAAGCTACTTACTATCAACAGATTATTATGCATATATCATCATGAAAACATATGCAAAGTTCACATGAGCATAATTAAACTGGCTGAAGTAGTTTTGGAAATGTTATAATTTGTTCTGCAATATAAATACTATTTATAGTTTAAAGACTGTACTTCCCAAGAAAAGACAATTTTTATAGCTATAGAGAATGGAAAAAAATACCATAATAATAATTATAGTAATAATTTGTTATCCTTTGGTGCGAAAGGGAATGAAATCCGGTTATGTCTCAACTCAAGTTATTAAGGTTTATTGTCAATTAATTTTTTTTTTTATAATGTTAAGGTACAGTCCAGCTCCCCTCTACCTTCCTTCTCATGTCCTTGTGTCATTGCCCTGCTCAGGTTATGTGCGGAGGTCTGGCAGGTTAGGCAGCACATGTGTAGTTTTTTGTTTGTTTTGGGTTTGGAGCTGAGCTGTATCCGCCTTCCTTCAGGTGCACTAGGGTGGAGGTAGTTTGTGTGAGTTTAAATTACGCCCCTTGCCAGTGTCCTGTGCAGGTTATAGCTTCTATCTTTCTCTGAGGAAAGGTGGATTTGCTGTTTCTGCTCTGCTACAAGATAAGTTGGTTTTAGTTTCCATTTTGTGTTCTGTCTAGGCTGTTAGAGAGACACCTGCCTCCTCCAGGACCTGAGGTGGCAGGCTGCCTCATTCCCCCCCCTTCACCATCTCAGGGACTTTAGGGAATCTTCAGCCTTAGGCACGGGGGCACGTTGAATTCCCACCTTTAGGGTCTGAATGTGGGCACAAAAGTCCCAGGGAGAGCTGGTAGGGAATTGTCAGGAGGTGACCTTTATCCCCAGCTTCTGGCCTAGACACTTGTTTTGAGGTTTTCTGTGTGTTTATTGTATCTTGTATCCTACCCCTTCATGACACCTGGAGAGAAAGTTAGTTTAAATGGCACCGGGGATATAGAGGGGAGCGGGGCTATTGCATGACATATGGTATCAGAGGGGGAGCTCCTGCACTTTCTTATTTTGTAACTAAGCACCGTATGCTCTACCGTTCCATAGGTAGCCCTTTATTGTAGTTTAGACAACCAGAGAACTAGAAAGTAAATCAAGCATTCTTTTCATGCACCTTTAACAATCTTTAAATAACTCATTGAAAAAAGTGGCCTAAACGGGTGAAAATGCTCCAAACCCAGACACTGTCTATAACGGGTGAGCAATTCCTCTGCATGCGGTCCACCAGACAAACGGCAATCCCCAGCAAAAAATGCTTACAATGGAGGATGACGGGGCGGACCGCATTGCACTGGTGATACACTATGAAGCATGTGATGAGAGACTGGCTGTGAGTTGATTTCTAGCACTGATTCAGACCCTGTTCACACACCACAGGCAGTGGAGTGGTAGGACCCCATGCGTGCTGAGACACACCATGACTAGTGTTGATCACGAATATTCGAATTGCGTATTTTAATCGCGAATATCGACACTTCGCGAATATTTAGAATATCGCAAATATATTCGTAATCGCGAATATTCGATTTTTTTTTAAATAACCAGTTCATGCAAATTTTTTAATGCTAATTTTTTAGGCGAATTTAATGCGAATATTCGCAATCAAGAAATAATGCCTGGAGATCATGAATACGTGAATCGCGAATATATGGCGAATATTCGGCCAAATTATTCGCGAAATATGCAAATTCGAATATTGCCCCTGCGCTCATCACTAACCATGACGTGGTGCATGATGGGCACTCCGATATGTTCCTGACTGGAAGATATTGGCAAAGTTCTCAGCTTTTAACATCGGCCTGTGGAATTAGCTAGTATATGTCAGTTGCTTATCATTTTGGTGCATTTTTTGCAGTGATTTTTTGTATGTATCATTTTGTGTAAGATGTTCTAGTGGTGCATGTGGTCCGCCCCCGGCATCCTCCATTGTACGCATTTTTTGCCTGGAGATTGCTGTTGGCTGCGGACCGCATGCAGAGGAATTGCTCACCCGGTTCTAGACACACTACAGTGTCTGGGTTTGAAGCATTTTCACCCGTCTAGGCCACTTTTTTCAGTGAGTGTTTTTGTCTTTGTGTATGGTATGTGCCACTTTAATTTGTTGGGTAGCATTCTTTTGCACCTAGTAGCTTCTGTGTCACATGATCTGTTGTGAGTGCGGCTCACAGTTTTATGCTTCCTCACAGTGCATTGGTGATCCACTATGGAGGCATGTGAGAGCCTGGCTGTGAGTTAATTTGAGCTGTCAGTTGCGTATCATTTTGGTGCATTTTTTGCATTGATTTTTGTACTTTTACAATCTTTGCATACATTTCTAAACTTTTTAAATTATCCAGTATCACAGTAGTATAGAAGTCAGAGCAACTGAACTGTTGTTGTTAGTCCTCCAACTGGCTTTTTCAGTAGAGATGCTTTGTACAAATTTTCATACAGCTTTGATTAGGGTTCAGCGAACCCGAACTGTAAAGTTCGGGTTCGTACGAACTTTAGGATTTTTGGACCCCCCCCGGACCCCGAACATTTAAGTAAAAGTTCGGGTTCGGAGTTTGGCGCTTTCTTATGCGCTTTTTGAAAGGCTGCAGAGCAGCCAATCAACAAGCGTTTTAAACTGTGTTACCTTAGAAGCCATCACAGCCATGCCTACTAATGGCATGGCTGTGATTGGCCAGTGCAGCATGTGACCAAGCCTCTATATAAGCTGGAGTCACGTAGCGCTGCACGTCACTCTGCTTGCGCTTAGTGTAGGGAGAGGATGATGCTGCTGCTGTGAGGGAGAGAATAGGACAGAATCTGTTATCAGAACTCAATTGAACTCAGCGATCTACATAGTTATAGTTGTGTGGGGTGCACAATCTTTTTAACCCTGCCCTGAGCCCAGTGCCAGAGAAAAATAACTTTTATCTGTCTGTTAGTTAGGTGGGCGGCGGCGGCCATTTTACTGCAAGCTCAGTGCTCCAGCAGTGCATCTGCGCTTTTGTGACATTCAAATCCAAGCTTGAAATACTACAATAATCCTGGCTTTGAAAAAATCACACCCTTTTTGGCAATATCCAACATCTGGTGCCTTTGCAGGATTAGTCAGTGTGCAATTTAAGCTAGAAAAACAGCTAGAATTTTCCTGGGTTTTTAAAAACGCCCTTTTTGGGAAAACGCACTATTTTACAGCCCTTGCTGCGTCTGCACGTGTGAAATTCAAGCGTATATACATCTTTCATATTCTGTTAGTAAAAAAACACCCTTTTTTTTGCAAAATACTTAATATTGCAGCCCTTGCTGCATCTGTGATTGTTAAAAAAAGTTTTGAAAACTTTCATAATTTTCTGGCTTTGAAAAAGCACCCATTTTTGGCAATAACCTTCATTTTGGGCCTCAGCCTCATTAATTTAAGTTAGAAATGCAGCTAGAATTTTCTGGGTTTTATACACCAACACCCTTTTTTGTGCAAAATACACAATTTTACAGCCCTTGCTGCATCTGCACATGTGAAATTCAAGCGTTATATACTGCTGTCATATTCTGATATTAAAAAAACACCCATTTTGGACAAAAAACTTAGTTTTGCAGCCTTTATTGCATATGTCATTGTGAGATGCACCCTTTAGATACTGTGGTTCTATTCTGCTAATAATAAAACACCCATTTTGGGGCAAAAATCTTTAATTGCGGCCTAGTCTGGATCCCTACGTGTCAGATACACCCTTTCCATACTGTTGTTCTATTCTGCTATTAATAAAACACCCATTTTGGGAAAAAATCTTTAATTGCGGACTAGTTTGCATCTGTACGTATGAGATACACACTTAAGATACTGTGGTTCTATTCTGTTTTTAGAAAAACAGCATTTTGGGCAAAAAACTTAAATTGCGGCCTAGTCTGGATCTGTACGTGTGAGATGCACCCTTTACATACTGTGTTCTATTATGCTATTATAAAAACTCAAATTTTGGGCAAAAATCTTTAATTGCGGCCTAGTTTGAAATATGTACTGTACATGTGAGATACACACTTTAGATACTGTGGTTCTATTCTGTTATTTGGAAAACAGCCATTTTGGTCAAAAAACTTAAATTGCGGACTAGTCTATCTGTACATGTGAGATACGCCCTTTTCATACTGTGGTTCTATTCTGTTATTTGAAAAAACAACAATTTTGGGCAAAAAACTTAAATTGCGGCCTAGTCTGGATCTGTACATGTGAGATACACCCTTTATATACTGTCGTTCTATTCTGCTATTAATAAAACACCCATTTAGGGCAAGATCCTAAATTTGAGAAATATGAGGAGAGCGTCAAATAAGAGACATGGCCAGGTCGTGGTGCTGCTGGTGGAGCTCCTGTTGCAGGGAGAGGACATGGTCGATCTGTGCCAGCTACACGCACAAGTGAAACCCCTTACTCAGGTGCGAGTAGGCGACAGAACCTGCAGCTGTATTTAGTCGGGGCCTAATGCGGCTCTACGAATGGTGAGGCCAGAACAAATACAGGCGATAGTAGATTGGGTTGCTGACAGTGCCTCCAGTTTCTTCACATTGTCTCCCACCCAGTCTTCTGCTGAAAGATCAGAGTTGGCACCTGAAGCTGATTACCATCAGTCTTTCACCTCACCCCCTTGCAAATCAGCCAAGCAGTCTGAGCCCAAGTCATGCAGCAGTCTCTTCTGCTTTTGATGACTCTGTTAGCAGGGTTACCCAGGGCCATCCACCTAGCCCTGCCCCAGAAGTGGAAGAGATTGAGTGCACCGATGCCCAACCACTTATGTTTCAAGATGAGTACATGGGAGGACCATCGCTGCACGTCTCGGATGATGACGAAACACAGGTGCCAACCGCTGGGTCTTTCGGAAGTATGCAGACTGACAAGGAGGGCAGGGGTGAAGACTGGGTGGAAGATGATGTGGAGGACGATGAGGTCCTCAACCCCACATGGAATCAAGGTCATGGAAGTGACCTGTGTAGTTCGGAGGAAGAGGCGGTGGTCGCACAGAGCCACCAGCACAGCAGAAGAGGGAGCAGGGTGCAAAAGCGGAGCGGCTGTCCCCTAGACAGTATGCCTGCTACTGCCCACCGCAGCAAGGGAACGAGCACACCAAAGCCAGCTCCAAGGAGTTCCCTGGCGTGGCAGTTCTTCAGACAATGTGCTGATGACAAGACACGAGTGGTTTACACGCTGTGCAATCAGAGCCTGAAGCGAGGCATAAACATTCTCAACCTGAGCACAAACTGCATGACCAGGCATCTAAGTGCAAAAGACGAGCTTCAGTGGAGTAGACACCTCAAAAACAAGAAAGGTCTCTGGCTCCTCCTGCTTCCTCTTCTGCTGCAGTCTCGGCCTCTTCATCCACCTCTTGAGTGACAGTGCCACCTGCCACCCCGCAAACAGAGGATCTTCCAGCAACACCACCACCTAGGTAACCAAGCATCTCCACAATGCCCATGGAAGCGTTCAGCTCTCCATCTCCCAAACACTAGAGTGGAAGAGGAAGTACCCCCCTACCCACCCGCGATCCCTGTCCCTGAATGCCAGCATTTAAAAATTACTGAATGCTGTCATTCCGTCTGGTGGAGACGGAGAGTTTTAAAAAGCCTTATGGCGGTGGCTGTCCCACAGTACGTCGTGCCCAGCCCAGCCCAGCCGCCACTACTTTTCCAGGCGTGTCATCCCTTCCCTGCACAACCCAAGCGCGGGGATAAAATCAGCTGTGCACTGCGCAACGCTATCTGTGGCAAGGTGCACCTCACTACGGATACGTGGACCAGTAAGCATGGTCAGGGGACGTATATATCTCCATAACAGCACACTGGGTAAATGCAGTGGTGGCTGGGCCTAAGGCGGATAGAAGTTTGGCGCATGTCCTTCCACCACCGAGGATTGCAGAGCGCTTCAGTTTGCCTCCTGTTGCTTCCTACTCCTACTCCGCCTCCTCATCCTAAACCGCCTCCTCATCCGGTCAGCGTAACAACTTCACCACCAACTTCAGCACAGCCCAGGGGTAAACAAAAGCAGGCAGTTTTAAAACTTATCTGTTTGGGGGACAAAACCCACACCGCGCAGGAGCTGTGGACGGGCCTTGAACAACTGACAGATGAGTGGTTGGTGCCAGTGAGCCTCAAGCCCGGCCTGGTGGTGTGCGATAATGGGCGAAATCTCGTAGCAGCTCTGGGACTAGCCGGTTTGACGCACAATCCCTTGCTTGGCGCATGTGCTGAATTTGGTGGTGCAGAGGTTCCTTAAAAATTACCCCCGATATGTCAGAGCTGCTGCATAAAGTGCGGGCAGTCTGTCCGCTCTTTCGGCGTTCTCACCATGCTGTTGCTCGCCTGTCAGTGCTGCAGCATAACTTCGGCCTTCCTGCTCACCGCCTCATATGCGACGTGCCCACAAGGTGGAACTCGATCTTGCACACGCTGGCCAGGACTGTGCAAGCAGCAGCAGGTGATAGGGGAGTTTCAGCTGCAGCACGCATCGGGTGAGTCGCTCTGCGGAACAGCACCACTTCACCACCAATGACTGGGCCTCCATGCGAGACCTGTGTTCCTTGTTGCGCTGTTTCGAGTACGGTACTCCACCAACATGGCCAGTGCCGATAACGCCGTTCTCAGCGTTACTATCCCACTTCTATGCCTCCTTGAAAAAACGCTTCTGGCAATGATGGAAGAGGATGTGGCACAGGAGGAAGAGGGATCATTTCGTAGGGTTTCCGGCCAGTCATTCACAAGTGGCTCCGAGGGTGGGTTCCTGCACCCACAAACGCCAGGTACACAATTGTTCAGCCAGGGCACAGTTCTGGAGGATGAGGAGGTGGAGGATGAGGAGGAGGAGATGGACGAGGAGGAATCTTGTTCACAGTAGGGTGCACAGAGACCAGCTCATGGCCATCACTGGTGAGTGGCTGCTGGGATACAGAGGACACAGACGATACACCTCCCACAGAGGACTGCCTCTGGGCAGCCTGGCACACATGAGCGATTACATGCTGCAGTGTCTCCGCAACGACCGCCGAGTTGCCCACGTTCTACCTTGTGGTGATTACTGGGTGTCCACGCTGCTGGATCTCCGTTACAAGGACAATGTACCGTCCTTAATTCCGTCACTAAAACATGATCGTAAGATGCGTGAGTACAAGCGCACACTGGTAGACGCGCTGCTGGTGGCATTCCCACCTGACAGCGGGGCACAGTGGAAGCACAAGACGAAGGCAGAGGTCGCCAGCGCAGCTGGGGCACCGCTAGCACCTCAGAAGGCAGGGTTAGCATGGCTGAAATGTGGAAAAGCTTTGTCAGCATGCCACAGCAACCAGCACCACAAACTGACATGGAACGTCTTAGCAGGAGGCAGCATTTCAGCAACATGGTGGAGCAGTATGTGTGCACACGCCTACACGTACTGAATGATGGGTCTGCCCCCTTCAACTTCTGGGTCTCCAATTTGGGCACATGGCCTGAGCTTGCCCTTTACGCCTTGGAGGTGCTGGCCTGCCCTGCAGCCAGTGTATTGTCTGAACAAGTGTTTAGCACAGCAGGGGGCGTTATCACAGACAAGCGCAGCCGCCTGTCCACAGCCAATGTGGACAAGCTCACGTTCATTAAAATGAACCAGGCATGGATTCCACAGGACTTGTCCTTACCTTGTGCAGAATAGACATGTATACCGGCCTTAGCCAGCCATTGTTATACTACAGCGCAATTGCTCATTCTTGTATTTTGGATATTTCACACCCTGCTCTGCATAGGTGACAGGGACTTAAATTTCTAAAATTCGTCTTTAATTGGCCCTTTCCTTCGATCCTTCTGCTTTAATAATTTGGCCCACATTTCCGCTTCATCCCATTGCAGCCACTGACCTCCCTTGGATGAGGTCTCCCTTTCTCACGCTCCCTCTCTGGCGTGGAGCCCTGATTCGCCGATAATCGTGATCAACATGGTACGCTCAGAAAAGAACATCGAAAGTTGATAGAGAAGATATCCAAATGGATGGGCACCTCTGCATAGGTGACAGGAACATAAATTTCAAAATATCGTCTGTTACATTGTCAGTTGACATTTTAAAACTTTTGCCGGATAGAAACCCCTGCTCTGCATAGGTGACAGGGAATAAAATTTCAGACATTCTTCTTTAACCACCTCAGCTCCCCTACCTTAAACACCCTTAATGACCAGGCCACTTTTTACACTTCTGACCTACACTACTTTCACCGTTTATTGCTCGGTCATGCAACTTACCACCCAAATGAATTTTACCTCCTTTTCTTCTCACTAATAGAGCTTTCATTTGGCGGTATTTCATTGCTGCTGACATTTTTACTTTTTTTTGTTATTAATCAAAATTTAACGATTTTTTGGCAAAAAAAAAAAGACATTTTTCACTTTGTTGTAAAATTTTGCAAAAAAAAAGACATCCATATATAAATTTTTCTCTAAATTTATTGTTCTACATGTCTTTGATAAAAAAAAAAAAATGTTTGGGTAAAAAAAAAAATGGTTTGGGTAAAAGTTATAGCGTTTACCAACTAAGTTAACAAACTCCTCCTGAGTACGGCAATACCAGATGTGTGACACTTTTTTGCAGCCTAGGTGCACTCGCCATGCCCCTCACGGAATACCTTGGGGTGTCTTCTTTCCAAAATGGGGTCACTTGTGGGGTAGTTATACTGCCCTGGCATTCTAGGGGCCCTAATGTGTGGTAAGTAGTTTGAAATCAAAATGTGAAAAAAATGACCTGTGAAATCCTAAAGGTGCTCTTTGGAATGTGGGCCCCTTTGCCCACCTAGGCTGCAAAAAAGTGTCACACATGTGGTATTGCCGTACTCAGGAGAAGTTGGGCAATGTGTTTTGGGGTGTCATTTTACATATACCCATGCTGGGTGAGATAAATATCTTGGTCAAAATGCCAACTTTGTATACAAAAATGGGAAAAGTTGTCTTTTGCCAAGATATTTCTCTCACCCAGCATGGGTATATGTAAAATGACACCCCAAAACACATTCTCCAACTTCTCCTGAGTACTGCAATACCAGATGTGCGACACTTTTTTGCAGCCTAGGTGGGCAAAGGGGCCCACATTCCAAAGAGCACCTTTCGGATTTCACCGGCCATTTTTTACAGATTTTGATTTCAAACTACTTACCACACATTTTGGCCCCTAAAATGCCAGGGCAGTATAACTACCCCACAAGTGACCCCATTTTTAAAGAAGACACCCCAAGGTATTTCTTGATGGGCATAGTGATTTCAAACTACTTCGCACGCATTCGGGCACCTAGAATGCCAGGGCAGTATAACTACCCCACAAGTGACCCCATTTTGGAAAGAAGACACCCCAAGGTATTTCTTGATGGGCATAGTGAGTTCATGGAAGTTTCTATTTTTTGTCACAAGTTAGTGGAATATGAGACTTTGTAAGAAAAAAAAAAAATCATCATTTTCCGCTAACTTGTGACAAAAAATAAAAAATTCGAGGAACTCGCCATGCCCCTCACGGAATACCTTGGGGTGTCTTCTTTCCAAAATGGGGTCACTTGTAGGGTAGTTATACTGCCCTGGAATTCTAGGGGCCCTAATGTGTGGTAAGTAGTTTGAAATCAAAATCTGTAAAAAAAATGTCCAGTGAAATCCTATAGGTGCTCTTTGGAATGTGGGCCCCTTTGCCCACCTAGGCTGCAAAAAAGTGTCACGCATCTGGTATTGCCGTACTCAGGAGAAGTTGGGGAATGTGTTTTGGGGTGTCATTTTACATATACCCATGCTGGGTGAGAGAAATATCTTGGCAAAAGACAACTTTTCCCATTTTTTTTATACAAAGTTGGCATTTGACCGAGATATTTTTCTCACCCAGCATGGGTATATGTAAAATTACACCCCAAAACACATTCCCCAACTTCTCCTGAGTACGGCAATACCACATGTGACACTTTTTTGCAGCCTAGATGCGCAAAGGGGCCCACATTCCTTTTAGGAGGAAATTTTTAGACATTTGGATCCCAGACTTCTTCGCACGCTTTAGGGCCCCTAAAATGCCAGGGCAGTATAAATACCCCACATGTGACCCCATTTTGGAAAGAAGACACCCCAAGGTATTTAATGAGGGGCATGGCGAGTTCATAGAATTTTTATTTATTTTTTTCCACAAGTTAGCAGAAATTAATTTATTTTTTTCTCACAAAGTCTCCCTTTCCGCTAACTTGGGACAAAAATTTCAATCTTTCATGGACTCAATATGCCCCTCACGGAATACCTTGGGGTGTCTTCTTTCCAAAATGGGGTCATTTGTGGGGTGTTTGTACTGCCATGGCATTTGAGGGTCTCCGCAATCATTACAAGTATGGCCAGCATTAGGAGTTTCTGCTATTCTCCTTATATTGAGCATACGGGTAATGAGATTTTTTTTTTCCGTTCAGCCTCGGGGCTGAAAGAAAAAATGTACGGCACAGATTTCTTCATTCGCATCGATCAATGTGGTTAAAAAATTCTCTGCCAAAAAAAAAAAAGGAGGGGAAAGGCGTCTGCCAGGACATAGGAGCTCCGCCCAACATCCATACCCACTTAGCCCGTATGCCCTGGCAAACCAGATTTCTCCATTCACATCAATCGATGTGAATGAATAAATCATTGCCGGGATTTATTTTTATTTTTTTCATATATAAAGTGTTTGCCAAAGTATATGAACACCGCCGCCTCCTCAGCTCATATGCCTCGGCAAACATATCTTTTACTGCAGAGGAGAAATCTCGTCTTGCAGCGCCGCATACACCGACTTTTGTGTAATCTGACAGCAGCGCAATGCTTCTGTCAGAATGCACATCAGTACTGCAGCTAGTCGATCGGTTTGATCCACCTGGAAGGTAAAAAAACAAAACAAAAAAGAGAAAACCAGGCCGCAACGCAATAAATTTATTAACTTTATAATAACTTTTGAACATAACATATAAACTTTATTGAACTGAACGTTAACTTTTTTTGCTTACCGGTGTTTTTTTATTGTTTTTTTTTTTACCTTTATAGGACAAACCTCTCCTTCCCCATGGGACAATGTGCAAAGCGCAAATCGCCCAAAGATGTGGCGAAGTACATTATGCACTTTATCCCAGGTGAAAGGAGAGGTTTGCAGCAGCTGTGAGTAAAAGGGCCCTAATAGCCCTGTGTGCCTGTCCTGTGAGATGCAATCCCTATGCTAAGTGTACCTGTGTGTGGTACTTCCGGAAACACTCCCCTAAGCATAGGGCAGGGTGGTCAGGGCTGTCAGGACAGAAATAGCGGGTGTCACGCCTTATTCCACTCCTGCTACAGACACAACATTTTTTTCGGGGTGACGGTTGGGTTGAGGTACCAGCAACGACATTGGGGAAATGTCACTCGTGTAGACGGCTCACTACACTGGTGATTGGGGCCACGGAACCTCCTGGATACAGGAGGTTCTCGATGATCTCTTCCTGAAATTTGAGGAAGGATCCTGTTCTCCCAGCCTTACTGTAGAGAACAAAACTATTATAGGCAGCCAATTGAATTAAATATACAGACACCTTCTTATACCAGCGTCTGGTGCGTCGGGAAACTAAATAGGGAGCCAACATCTGGTCATTGAAGTCCACCCCTCCCATGAGCGCATTATAGTATTATAGTGGACTGAGAGGGGCTTTTCAATGACACGGGTTGCCCGTTAAATTTGTATTGTTGTGTCTGCGTGAATGGAGGAGAGCATGTAAACGTCACGCTTGTCTCTCCATTTCACCGCGAGTAGTTCTTCGTTACACAAGGCAGCCCTCTCCCCCCTTGCAAGACGGGTGGTAACGAGCCGTTGGGGGAAGCCCCGGCGACTAGGTCGCACGGTGCCACAGCAGCCAATCTGTTCTAGGAACAAATGCCTGAAGAGGGGCACACTTGTGTAAAAATTGTCCACATAAAGATGGTACCCCTTGCCAAATAAGGGTGACACCAAGTCCCAGACTGTCTTCCCACTGCTCCCCAGGTAGTCAGGGCAACTGACCGGCTCCAGGGTCTGATCTTTTCCCTCATAGATCCGAAATTTGTGGGTATAGCCTGTGGCCCTTTCACAGAGCTTATACAATTTGACCCCATACCGGGCGCGCTTGCTTGGGATGTATTGTTTGAAGCCAAGGCGCCCGGTAAAATGTATAAGGGACTCGTCTATGCAGATGTTGTGCTCAGGGGTATACAAATCTGCAAATTTCTGGTCTATGAGGGGCTGAATTTTGTGGAGCCGGTCAAAAGCTGGGTGGCCTCTGGGACGAGAGGTGCTGTTGTCGCTAAAGTGCAGGAAACGCAGGATGGTCTCAAAACGTGTCCTGGACATAGCAGCAGAGAACATGGGCATGTGATGAATTGGGTTCGTGGACCAATATGACTGCAATTCATGCTTTTTGGTTAGACCCATGTTCAGGAGAAGGCCCAGAAAAATTTTAATTTCGGAAACTTGGACTGGTTTCCACCGGAAAGGCTGGGCATAAAAGCTTCCCGGGTTGGTGGATATAAATTGAGTGGCACACCGATTTGTTTCTGCCACGACTAAGTCCAAGAGCTCCGCAGTCAAGAACAGCTAAAAAAATCCCAGGGCCGAACCGATCTGAGCTGTCTCAACCCGAACTCCAGACTGGGCGGTGAAAGGGGGAACTACAGGTGCGGCTGAAGTTGGGGACTGCCAATCAGGGTTTGCCAGCACCTCAGGGACTCTAGGGGCTCTACGGGCCTGTCATTGCGGTGGCTGCGACGAGGTAACTATTGCACGTGCCACCGTACCAGCTTCAACTGCCCTTCTGGTGCTCGCCACTTCACCATGTTGTACGGCAGTGCTGGTACTAGGTCCAGGATGGGCTGCGCTGCTGGTGTATGCCTCACCACGTAATCCGACAGCGCCAGCCCCACTCTGCTGCCCTTGAAACGGATCCTGCACAACCTATGGTCTAGCGACACGGGGCCGGGTACGCCTGGTGCTTTCAGGGACCTCAACCTCCTCGTCCGAACTTTGGGTCAGACTGCCACTGCTTTCTACAGGTTCATATTCTGACCCGCTAGATTCGTCAGATGAGGGTTCCCATTCCTCATCCGACTGGGTCAGAATCCTGTAGGCCTCTTCAGAAGAATACCCCCTGTTTGACATTTGGACTACTAAATTTAGGGGTATTCCCTGAGACTACCCAAGAAAAAAAGCAAGCCTGTCTTACAAATGGGAGGCTAGCGAAGTACCGGAGGCCGCTGCGATTGATAAAAAATATCAAAACTGATTTTTTTATCGCCGCAGTGCTTGTAAAGTGATTGTGCAGTGATCAAAAATAAATAAATTTTTTTGTCACTGCGGTGGGGCGGGCGTGGGTAAACGCACGTGTGGCGACCGATCAGGCCTGATCGGGCAAACACTGCGTTTTGGGTGGAGGGCGAGCTAAGGTGACACTAATACAATTATAGATCTGACTGTGATCAGTTTTGATCACTTACAGATACTATAAAAGTACAAATGCTGATTAGCAATACGCTAATCAACGAATAAGCGACTGCGGTGCGGTGGGCTGGGCGCTAACTGGCGCTAACTACCTAACCAAGGGACCTAAACTATCCTAAAACTATCAGTCAATACCAGTGAAAAAAAAAGTGACAGTTTACACTGATCACTTTTTTCCCTTTCACTAGGTGATTGACAGGGGGCGATCAAGGGGTTAATTGGGGTGATGGGGGTGATGGAGGGTGATCTGGGGCTAAGTGTGGTGTTTGGTGGGTACACACAGTGATGTCTGCTCCTCTGCTGGAACCAACCGACGAAAATGCTTGATTACTGCTTTGCACACTCTTGGCATTCTCTTGATGAGCTTCAAGAGGTAGTCCCCTGAAATGGTTTTCACTTCACAGGTGTGCCCTGTCAGGTTTAATAAGTGGGATTTCTTGCCTTATAAATGGGGTTGGGACCATCCGTTGCGTTGAGGAGAAGTCAGGTGGATACACAGCTGATAGTCCTACTGAATAGACTGTTAGAATTTGTATTATGGCAAGAAAAAAGCAGCTAAGTAAAGAAAAACTAGTGGCCATCATTACTTTAAGAAATGAAGGTCAGTCAGTCAGCTGAAAAATTGAGAAAACTTTGAAAGTAAGGGCTATTTGACCATGAAGGAGAGTGATGGGGTGCTGCGCCAGATGACCTGGCCTCCACAGACACCGGACCTGAACCCAATCGAGATGGTTTGGGGTGAGCTGGACCGCAGAGTGAAGGCAAAAGGGCCAACAAGTGCTATGCATCTCTGGGAACTCCTTTAAGACTGTTGGAAGACCATTTCAGGGGACTACCTCTTGAAGCTCATCAAGAGAATGCCAAGAGTGTGCAAAGCAGTAATGAAAGCAAAAAGTGGCTACTTTGAAGAACCTAGAATTTGACATATTTTCAGTTGTTTCACACTTGTTTGTTATGTATATAATTCCACATGTGTTAATTCATAGTTTTGATGCCTTCATAGTCATGAAAATAAAGAAAACTCTTTGAATGAGAAGGTGTGTCCAAACTTTTGGTCTGTACTGTATGTATGGACAGCAGAACATCACACTACCTAACACACTGCACTGCAACAGCTACACTGCATCAGGATATAACCTACACTGACTATCTCCCACAAACTATCTGAATTAGCATATATATAAGCTAACTAACTATCTATCTAATGTAATTAAACAGTAAAGCACAGAGCACAGCAATAACACTGCTGTCTCTCTCAGAACTTTAAAAAAAACTGTAGAAAATGGCTGCTGGGGAGGTTCTTATATAGTAAGGGGTAGGCTACTTTCCTATTGGTTGCTAGGGATGTTGCTAAGCTCTGACAAAGATATTGCAGCCTTCTCTTTGGCCCACAAGCAAGAAGCAGGGAGGGATCATGGGTTCAGATAAAAAAAAACTAGAATATTCGAAAATACAAATATACCCATATATCACTATTTTTTAAATATTCGTTAATTCTCGAAGTGGCGATATTCGCGATTAATATTCGCTATTTGAATATTTGCACCCAACACTAGTGTCACGACGGGGAGTGGGGGAAATCCCCCACCGTGCGGTATCAAAGGGAAAAGGGGATCAGCCTGGCCAAAAGGAGTAATAAGGGAGCAGGTCACCTCCTACAACATCCCTAATCCTCTCCCTGACTCCTCACCGTATGAGCGGACCCCGATGGTAGGACGACTCATACTCAGGATACCTAAAGACCCTAAGTCGCCCTGGTAATCCCTCACTAAGGAGCAGGGAAGAGACGACCTGTTCATCCCAGTAATGGAGGAACAGAAGTCTCTATCTGAGGCCAGGCTGCAAGGAGAAGGGAACACATACAGCTATAGAGATGGCAGTTAAGCGAGACTAGTAACACACTTACCTGCCACAGACACACTGACTGGACCCCGTGCACAAGTGCTGATGTTCACACCAACATTAAAAGGACACAGCACACACCACAACCACACAGGAACCCAGGACACCCATAGCTGCAATAAACGTAAGACACCATAAAAACATCTAACATCTATGACCACAAGGGTGGCCCTCACTGGACAGATGGAATATGAAGACCAGGAGGATAGCTCCAGCATACACCATGGCTGGAGTACCCCTCAGCTTCAGGCATCCAGCAGAGGCTAAATAGCCCAAGCAGCCACATCCATACACACAAACCCAGTGTTAACAAAACACTAGGAAGGGAGTTAACCCTTCCAACACCAGACAAGGGAAGAAAGCCACCTAAAGGGGAAGTGCACACACAAGCATACCAATCCACATGTTACCACCGGCAACAGCATGCGTGGCAACCATATCCCGGCAATCACCCAGAAGGCCGAGACACTGCCACCGCATGCACACACAGCAACACGTTGCCGCGGCAAACTGCAAGTGTAGCAACAGTGTCACAGCACACACCATAGGCCGTGACAACTAGTCATGACATTATTGACATAAATCTATTGTATTTATTGTTATCTGCGTTTCCAGACGTCATCTCTTTTACATTAACATAACTGACTTTATTTTAAGAAAAAGTGCCTTTAAGCTTTTTTTTCTACTCATTAACTTGACATGAGGAAATTTGATTTCAATTGATGAGAGCAATGCCTTCATCTATCAAAGGCATCCTGACGGTAAAGAATAAAGGATGCTCCCACAGATAAGATAATATGGTAGTCAAAGAGCAACGTCAAAGTGATTATGAAATCATGTACTTTCCTTTCTTTGAAAATAAAAGAAATAAAGTGAATGTCTAAAGAGCCTTCATTCAATACACACTGAGCATGAAAAGGATGTATAACTGGAAATTGATCTTTAGAACAAATATGAAGGCAAAAGTCATTGTTTAAATAAAATGAATAAACTAAAAAATGCCAAGTTAGTCTTCAGTTCTACTTGCGTGCATCTTGTATATTGATTTATTAACCCGTTCCCGACCACCGTACATATATATGTACGTCTGCAATTGGGATTTTAAACATGGCACCTGCTAGTGTGTGAAGTGGGCGCCATAGCCACCCGATACCTTCCTTTTTAAAGAGCAAGCACCCTGGGCTAATGTATGTGGCTGGTGGTACCGCTGATTGCGGACATTTAACCCTACAGATGCCATGGCCAAATGTGACCACGGCATCTCTGATTATAAAAACCAGGAGCACACCTGCTCCAGCTCCTCTCGGAGGGGATCAGGAGAGCTGGAGTGTGTGCAGCAGCCAATGCCCTCCTGAATGATAGGAGGCTGCTGCACATTAGTTCCTATGGAGAGCTTGTCTGTAGTAGAGCTCCATAGGAGCACAGTAATATTCTCAATGCTAATGCATTGGAGTCTATGAGAGAAGCAATCTAATGATTGCTTGTTATAGTTCCCTAGGGGAAAGTGTGAATAAAAGAAAAAAAAATGTTTAAAAAAAAATATTTTAATATAAAAATTAAAATCACCTCCCGTTCCCCAAAATTAAAATAAAAGTACATAAACAATTAAAAAATTAACATAATGAGAATTGCTACGTGCAAAAATTCCCATACTATTAAAATATAAAAATAGTTATCCCATAAGGCAAAACGGAAAAAAAAGTCTAAATTCACAGTTTGTTGGCACTTCACCTCTCACAAATAAATTAATAAAAATAAGTCATACACACTCCAAAATGGTATCAATAAAAAGTACCATTGCCCCACAAAAAATGAGCCCTCAGACAGCTCAGTATGCAGAAAAATAAAAAAGTTAGAATATGGTGATTGGTTTTTT
Organism: Bufo bufo; assembly: GCF_905171765.1. Classification (NCBI taxonomy): domain Eukaryota; kingdom Metazoa; phylum Chordata; class Amphibia; order Anura; family Bufonidae; genus Bufo; species Bufo bufo. Next base: position 510,687,304 of record NC_053391.1, on the reverse strand, counting down.
TCACAATCATACATGCGTGGCATCGTTATAATAGTACTGCATAGTGCCACCCCAAATTAAAAAGTTATGGCTTTGGGAAGGCTGGAAGTAAAAAATGAAAATGAAAAAATTGAAACATTTCCCAGTCATTAAAGGGTTAAGGATATTTATATACAGTACTTCAAAGCATTTTGTAATGTATTGTAAATCCAATTGGGATACTCTGGATTTATAGGTATAGTGAACCTTATTTTGCGCTGGTGAGGGTAAAAACAACAGAAATAACTCGGTTCTTAAATGGATATTGTCAAGAACCAGCAGTTGTGAACATACTGTGTCACATGTCCTAGCTCCTCTAAGGGCGTTGTCTAAGTGAACCCCTCATTCTTCACAGTACTCCTGATGGTGGGGATAGGCTTTCCTGAGAGGAACACCAGGTCGCCACCTCTTGAGAAGGATTGGCACACGAGGCAGCTGTCCAGATGGACCAGGATGTACCAGAGGTACAGATGTAGTTAGCAGCCAGGGGCGTAACCAGGAGCAACAGTGCAGGAACGAAGGATGAGGCAGAGGCAAAGTCAAACAAGCAATAGGTCAGGGCAGGTGGCACAGGTACAGGTCAGGCAGTCCGAGTTGGCAAAAGGAGAGTCAAGGCAAGCAGGCAGGGATCAAACAGGTAGTGGAGTCCAGAAACACAAATATGGGTCAGATGCACAGAAACACAAGGGCAGAAATCAGCAACCTTTGCAGGACACAAGGACTTTGACACTCTGGGAAGGGGGCTGAGCCAGGGAAGAAGCAACAACAATGCTATGGCCAGGGATGAAACAAAACTGTACCTGCAAGGACAGAGCCCAGGACTTCAGCGATGAATGGGGAAGCACAGGCAGCAGATTACCGCTGAACATGGCACCCAGGACCACCGCGGTAAGCAGGAAAACAGCGGCGTACAGCAGCTGCTGTTACAGATCTGTATCAGCTAATAGCATAGTTGTGCTCAAAATGCCTAGTTAACCAGGTACTTGCTTTCTGGTACATTCTAAAAGCTTTTTTTTTTTACTACCGTGCAGTAAAACACTTAAAAATATATGTTTGTGTCACTGTATTCCAATAGCTGTAAGAGTAGTGATGAGCGGCAGGGGTCATATTCGAATTTGCGATTTTTCACGAATATTTTATAGAATATTCGTTGAATATTCGTGAATTCGAATATTCAACTTTTTTTTTTACTAGAAAAATCGGCAAGGTAATGATCGCGTAATATGCGAATATTACACGATCAATACAGGCGTGGGTCAAAAACGAATATATAGCACTATAGAATTTAGAGCTATATATTTGTTTTTTAGAATATTCTCAATTTTTTTCCATCTGAAATCATGATTCCTCCCTGCTTAAAGGGCTTCTGTCACCCCCCAAAACTCATTTTTCATTTTTGGGCATATTAAAATCCTTTTTGTACGACTATTCCCTATATAGGGCTCTTACCTTGTTCTGTGGCTTCGTTTCATTAAAAAACAAGCTTCCTCAGCACTTTCTCAGTGCGCCTGCGCCGATGACGTCTTCTCTTTCGGGTTTAGAGGTGACGTCATCGGCGCAGGCGCGCTGAGGGAGTGCTGAGGAAGCGAGCGTCCTTCTCTCAGAGCCTCTGCGCCAAATGAAGACACGTAAGGCACAGGCGCGGGATTTGAATTGCAGACAGGGCCAGCCGGAGGAGGAGAGCGCTCGCTGGCCCTGTCAATCAACTGGAGGAGGGGGCGTTTTTTTAAAAGGAGGATGCGGCGGCTACCAGAGAGTAGACGCCCTACTTGCTGGTAGTGAAGTAATTTGCATATTTTAAAAGCTCGATTTATCTATACGAGTGTATTACTGTACAGCAGCAGGTGCACGGCGTCATAGCAGCCAATGACGCCGTGCGCTCCTGCACTTAGCAGGAATCCAGGCTGGTATCTCACGGTCCGTGTTCCACGGACGTGTGCATGAGGCTTGAGTCAGTATGACATGCAGATGACAGGCGTCACTCTTAGATTCACTGCACACTTCACTTATTTGGACAGTCACTGGGCCAAAACTGACCAAATAACTGAAGTATGTACTCAGCTTTACAGGTCTATGTTAGCGCCAAGAAGAAGCACACTCCTTTTACACTGTCGTCAGCTGATTCCACATAGATGTCTACAGAACCTGTTCTCTTAAACGCTTATAAAAGTAGAGCCCCCCGACAGAGTGGAGAGGGTGTCAGCAGTAAGTTTGTGTTGACGTCACTAATTATTTTGCCCTTCCTCTGATCCGTCAGAACAATAACCCCTAAAAAACGGATCCTGTCTGTGGAGCATCTGCTTTCACTCGGTCAGCATTTGGTCACTAATCCATCAGTATTGCTAATGCCCAAAAAAAAACACAGGAGTGAATCCAAAACAGAGATGACACGTGAATGGAATATTTGCATGTCTTCTGTGTTTTCTACCCACTCCTGCTTTGGGCTACCGAATCACAAGCCAATTCTGATAGGACCATACAGGCCTTACAGCTGCTACACAGACAGGATCCGTTGTGCATCTCATTTTCCTTGCTTCTGACAGATCAGAAGAAGGGCCAAATAAATGATGATGTCAGCCAAGCCGAAAGGCAAAATAGTGGCCCAGTCATGAAGTGGGGAGGGTGGGAACAGTGTGTCCACAGACTGGCCCTATGACATAGTTGTGAGGTGGAAGCAGCATGAGGAGACCTCAGAGTGGCCCAATGTCAGAGTCTGGAGGTGGTGGCAGCATCAGGAGGAGGCCACAGAGTGGTACAATGACAGTATGGAGATGGCGGCAGCACAAGGAGGCCACAGAGCGGCACAATGATAGAGTGCAGAGGTTGCGGCAGCATCAGGAGGCCACAGAGTGGCAAGGTGACAGTGTGGAGGTGGCATCAGCATCAGAAGACCACAGAGTGGCAAGGTGAAATAGTGTGGAGGTGGTAGCAGAATGAGGAGACCACAGAGTGGCAAGGTGACACAGCGGGGAGGCGGCAGAATCATGAAGAAACCACAGAGTGGCAAGGTGACAGTGTGGAGGTGGCAGCAGCATCAGAAGACCACAGAGTGGCAAGGTGACTGTCACAACCATGGTCATGGTCTTGACTCCCCCGCATGCAGTTGCCTGCGGTTTGGTCTGTTGTCAACCACATGGTGAGGACTGCTGGTATGTTACCTCTGTAAGGGGTTATACTCTCAGGCTGGGCGGCGATGACAGATTCTCTTGCAGACCACAGGGTTAAAGTCCAAATGCTGCTTTATTTATCACACACCGGCAATACAGGCAACTCCAGTTATAATTCACTGGGTAAGGTGAAGGACCAGCACCACAAAACATAAACCAAACTGAAATAAACACGTGCCCGTCTGGGCCCTGGCTAATACAGAAAGGATCCTAGCTCACCTATTGAACACAGGTCAAACAGCGCAGCCATCTTCCCAGGCTTTCTCCAGGCATTCCTCTCCCCAGACTGACAGCCTGGACTGTACTTTATTTCCCCTTGATGATCCCAGCTGGCTTCAGCTGGGATCCCTCAGGCTAGGGGAAAACCTGTCCTGGATTTTATTCACCTCACCCAGTTGAGGAAGCTGGGTGGGATATACACCCCTTCCAGGACTTTACCATACACTTTTCTGTTCACCTTACCACATATCCCCCCCCCCCCTCCTCTTCTCCAGACCGGAGGTCTGGATATTTTTAGCCAACAAGCCTATGTTCAACCTTGAAATTAAAATTTTGCAGGGAGAGAAACCACCTGGTCACTCTTACGTTTTTCTCCCTGTTTTGTTTCATCCAAGTTAAAGGAGCGTGATCTGTTACCAACAGAAATTTCCTACCCAGCAGGTAATATTTAAGGGACTCCAGAGCCCATTTAATGGCTAGACACTCTCATTCCACTATTGCATAATTTTTCTCTGCTGGGGTCAACTTCCTACTTAGGTACATCACTGGGTGCTCCTCCCCATTTATCACTTGTGAAAGGACCGCTCCCAAGCCTGTCTCAGATGCATCAGTCTGGACCAGAAACTCTTTTCTGAAATCCGGGGAAATGAGCACCGGCTGTTGACAGAGAGCGGACTTTAGGCTTTGAAAGGCCTTTTCTGCCTCTGGGGTCCACTTCACCATTACAGACTTAGGGCCTTTCGTTAAGTCAGTCAATGGTGTTGCCATCGAGGCAAAATTCGGTACAAATCGGCGGTAGTACCCTGTCATGCCAAGGAATGCCCTGACTTGTTTCTTCGTTAAGGGCCTAGGCCAGTCTTGTATCGCCTCTACTTTATTGATCTGGGGTTTAACCAACCCTTTACCAATAATGTAGCCCAGATATTTTGCTTGCTCTAGACCCACTGCACACTTCACACGGTTTATGGTTAGGCCAGCATCACTAATAGAGTCTACAACGGCCTGTACCTTCCAGAGGTGACTTCTCCAATCAGATGAAAAAATGACCACATCATTAAGGTAAGTGGCAGCATAGTCATCATAGTCACGATGTGGCTTTAAGATTAGGTCCATCAACCTCTGAAATGTAGAAGGGGCTCCATGTAACCCAAACGGCATCACTGTGTACTGGAACAGCCCCTCTGGAGTGGAGAATGGCGTCTTTTCTTTTGCATCATCTGATAATGGTATCTGCCAATACCCTTTTGTAAGGTCAAGGGTCGTGATGTACCTTGCTTTCCCAAGCCTCTCAATTAGTTCGTCTACTCTGGGCATGGGGTACGCATCGAACTTTGATACCTCATTTAGCTTCCGGAAATCATTACAAAATCTCCAAGTCCCATTAGGCTTCGGGATTAAGACAATAGGGCTTGACCACTCACTGATAGATTCCTCAATGACCCCTAACTCAAGCATGCGCCTGACCTCAGAGGATATTGCTTTTCTGCGTGCTTCTGGTATCCTGTAGGGCTTTAGATTCCCCTTACTGTGGGGTTCAGTTCTCACGGAATGTTCTATCAGGTGGGTACAGCCTGGTAAGTCAGAAAACCTTCCTCTATTTTTCTGTAGAAACTCCTTTACTTCTTGTTTCTGGGGTACTGACAATGCCTCACTAATTTTTACCGGAGGAATTGTTGGTGACACCTCCTTACTCATGGTCTGTGCAGCCACCAATGACTCCTGATCTTTCCATGGCTTAATCAGATTTACGTGGTAAATCGGGTAGGGTTTTCTCCTTCCTGGTTGGTGCACCTTATAGTTTACCTCGCCCACTTTTTCCACAACCTCGTAGGGACCCTTCCACTTTGCCAGAAACTTACTTTCTACAGTGGAAACTAGAATCAGGACCCTGTTCCCGGGATTAAAGTCTCTTACCTTGGCAGACCTGTTATAAATTTTGCTTTGAGCCTCCTGGGCTCTTTGCAAATGTTCTTTAACAATGGGCATTACTGTCGCTATCCTGTCTTGCATGTCAGCCACATGTTCAATGACGTTTTTATAGGGAGTAGCCTTAGCCTCCCAGGTTTCTTTAGCTACATCGAGTAAACCCCTCGGGTGACGGCCATATAGCAACTCAAATGGTGAGAACCCTGTAGAAGCCTGAGGCACCTCCCTAACAGAGAACATAAGGTATGGCAGGAGGCAGTCCCAGTCCCGACCATCCTTTTCTACTACTTTTTTTAACATCTGTTTCAGCGTCTTGTTAAACCTCTCGACCAACCCATCTGTCTGTGGGTGGTACACCGAGGTACGTATCTGGGTGATTTTGAATAACTTGCACAACTCTTTCATGACCTTCGACATAAAGGGGGTACCCTGGTCCGTGAGAATTTCTTTAGGGATCCCCGTGCGGGAGAACATGAAAAATAATTCCCGGGCAATATTTTTGGATGCCATGTTTCGCAAGGGTACCGCTTCCGGGTATCGTGTGGCATAGTCCAACACAACCAAGTTATACTGGTGCCCCCTAGCTGACTTAACAATGGGACCCACCAAGTCCATGGCAATTCTTTCAAAAGGAACCTCAATGATGGGAAGAGGCACCAAGGGACTCCGGAAATGTGAGGTCGGGGCACTTATCTGGCAGGTTGGGCAGGACCCGCAGTATATTTCCACTTCCTTGTATACTCCAGGCCAGAAAAATCTTTGTAGTACCCTCTCCTGTGTTTTGCTTACACCCAAATGACCCCCAAGTAAGTGGTTATGTGCAAGATCTAGTACCATACGTCTATAGGGTTTTGGCACCAGAAGCTGCTCCACAATTTCATTGTTGCATTTATTAACTCGATGCAGCGGGTTTCCATTCATGGCAAAATGCGGAAATTTTTGGTCAGCTTCTGGTACCTGTGGTACACCATCTATCACGGTAACATTTTCGTGAGCACTCATGAGAGTGGGGTCTCTCAACTGCTCTGTACCAAAGTTACCCCGAGACACCCCTAAGGCTAACACATTTTCCCCAGTTGGGGAAGCTTCATCTTCACCCGCTAACACTTGCAATGGAAAAGTGTCATTATCAGGTACATCACATAACCCCGCATATTCATCAGACATTTTAGTTACCATGACATCTTCATTTTGCACCTTATCAGCACCATTGTTTTCAATGGTCTTTTCCTTTAAACCATTGGATTCAATGGGCCCCTCATAGCAATGATTATTTAAAGGAGACGGCACAGATTCTGCAGGAATGTTTCTCTTCTCCCACAACTTCCAAAACAAGGGGAAGTCTCGGCCCAATATCATATCATGCATAAGTCTTTTTACGACCCCGACTTCACAGGACACAGTCCCAGCCGGAGTCTCCAGCTTAACGCAAGCCACCGGGTATGATTTTGCATCCCCATGGATGCACAGCACACTTACTCTTTTGTCCGGCACATAATTACCAGCCACGAAGCTGGCATGCACTAAGGTGACCAGACTACCGGAGTCCAACAGAGCCCTGACGGAGCAGTTATTTATCACCAGGGAACACATCTGCGGCTCAGTCTCTAGTCCTGGGGAGGCCGCACACACTGGCACCGCATGCAGCGACTGTCTCCGGCTCCCGGCATACTCCAACTCCATGGGCTCTGAGGTCAGAGGGCAATAGGCAGCAATGTGTCCCCACTCACGGCACCTCCAGCACTGGGTCGCCCCAGGTCTTCTAGGTGAGAAAACCTCTCTGGGTCCTGACTGCCAGGGAGACTCAGTCTTATGCCCACGACCAACCTCTAGAGCCTTATTCCCTCGTGCACCCTTCCACGCACCCCCAACAACCGGAACTCTCTTACCCACAGATGACACAGGTCGGTCACTCCGGGGAGGTGTTGGTGTGGTAGGGACATCACAGAGGTAGTCCTCAGTCGACAGGAACCTTTCCACCAGGTTTACGAGCTGATCCGCAGTTTTGGGGTCTCCATGTCCGACCCACCGTTGCAGCTCCGCTGGGAGGGCTCTAAAGTAGTGATCCGCCACTACTTTCTCCACAATCTGGTCTGGTGTAGAAGTCTCAGGTTCCAGCCACTTCCGTACAAGATGGAGGAGGTCAAACATCTGATATCGGGCAGGCTTGTCCATGGTGTAGCTCCACGTGTGGACCCTCCGGGCACGGACCGCTGGTGTAACACCCAAACGAGCCAGGATCTCCATTTTTAATTTGTCATAGTCCCGGACATCCTGCTCCCTGAGGTCATAGTAGGCCTTTTGTGGTTCGCCGGACAAAAAGGACGCAAGGACCTCTGCCCACTGCTATTGGCAGCCTCTCTCTTTCCGCCACCCTCTCAAATACAGTCAGATAGGCCTCGATATCATCATCAAGTGTCAGTTTTTGCAAGGCCCGCTGCACAACCCTCTCACATTCAAAGTCTCTGGGGGGCTTACCTCCACTTGTGGGGCTGGAGTTACAGCAGTCTCTCTTATTGCAGCAATATGCTCCATCAAACGATTAGTTTCCTGCTCCTGTGCAATGGCCTGTTGTTGCTGCGCATTAGCCTGTTGTTGGACACGTAAGACTTCTTCGTGTCTCTTTTTATCCTCTGCATGCAACCTCTGCTGTTGCTCCATGGCCTGTTGTTGCCTTAGGTTAGCCTGAACCAGCTGCTTTATCATTTCCTCCATGGTATTGGGTGAAATTTGCAAAGCTGCAGCAGCTTTCACCCAGGACATTAAATCATTTACTGTCACGCCGTTGCCCTTAGCAACCGACTGTTGCCTTTTTCAGCAGGGACGCTTGCCCGCATTCGACACCAATTGGGTTAGACTCTCAGGCTGGGCGGCGATGACAGATTCTCTTGCAGACCACAGGGTTAAAGTCCAAATGCTGCTTTATTTATCACACACCGGCAATACAGGCAACCCCAGTTATAAATCACTGGGTAAGGTGAAGGACCAGCACCACAAAACATAAACCAAACTGAAATAAACACCTGCCCGTCTGGGCCCTGGCTAATACAGAAAGGATCCTAGCTCACCTATTGAACACAGGTCAAACAGCGCAGCCATCTTCCCAGGCTTTCTCCAGGCATTCCTCTCCCCAGACTGACAGCCTGGACTGTACTTTATTTCCCCTTGATGATCCCAGCTGGCTTCAGCTGTAATCCCTCAGGCTAGGGGAAAACCTGTCCTGGATTTTATTCACCTCACCCAGTTGAGGAAGCTGGGTGGGATATACACCCCTTCCAGGACTTTACCATACACTTTTATGTTCACCTTACCACACCTCACATGTGGTTGCCGCTGACAACATGATTGGATTCACAGTATAGCAGCCTGAGCTTTTGCTAGGCAGCTTGCTGTGAAGGGCATGCAGTAGCACAGGACAACCTCTCTTTGTATGTGTGCACTTTCCCTGTTTGTTGTGCACGAGGTTGTTGTATGTGTGTACTATGAGACTTTCCTTCACTTGCGGTTGTCCGTGGCAATATGTGGATTTGTGTACATGTGGTGGCAGTGTCTCGGCCTTCTGGCTGTTCCCTAGGACATGGTTGCCATGCATGTCGTTGCCGGCGGTAACAGCTCCAGTGTGTTTATTGTGTGTGTATTCCCCTTTAACCACTTACCGCTACTGTAACGCCGAAAGGCGTCATCTCTGCGGCTCCCCCAGGCTACGCTAACGCCGATTGGCGTCATCTCGCGTGAGCCGAGATTTCCTGTGAACGCGCGTTCACAGGAACGCATAGTGCACAAGTTCTTCTGCAGCCTGCCGGCCGCGATCATTGGCTGGCAGGCTGTAGATTTTTGAATGGACAAATGAAATGCTTATATCAGACGCTATTTTGAAAATAGCGTCTGATATAAGTGCTGCCTGGTCCTCTGGTGGTCCCTTTCGCTTGGATCGACCACCAGAGGAAACAGGCAGCTCAGTAAGTAGCACCAAATCACCACACTACACATTAGACATTACCCTGTCATTTATTTAACCCCTTATTTAGCACCTGATCGCCCATATTAGACTCCCTGATCACCCTGATCACCCCCTTGTCCACCCCCTGTCACTGATCACCCCCCCTGTAAGGGTCCCTCATCCCTGCCAGTTAGTTAGCTACTTGCTAGGTAGTTTAGCGCCCAGCCCACCGCAGTCACCGATTAGTCGCTGATTAGCGTCATCGCTGTCGCTAATCAGCACTAGTACTATATAGTATCTGTAAGTGATCAATACTGATCGCAATCAGATCTATATCAGTACATTAGGGTCACCTTAGGTTCTACAAAAAACGCAGTGTTCGCCCGATCAGGCCTGATCTTGTGCGCACACTTGCGTTCAGTCCGCCCCACCGCAGTGACAGAATTTTTTTTTTCTGATCACTGCAAAAACACTGTAAAATCGCTGCGCCGCTATAAAGATCACTTTTGAGCTTTTTGGATCTTTATTAGCGGTCGCAGCTTTACTTCGCAAGCACTCCTTTTTGCTAGGTAGGTTTGCTCTTTTTCCTGGGTAGTCTCAGAGGAATACCCCCTAAATTTAGTGAACCCAAAATGTCAAACAAGGGGTATTCCGCTGAAGAGGCCTACAGGATTCTGGCCCTGATGGATGAAAGCGATGGGGGCGACTCACCCGCTGAATCCAGTGGTTCAGAATATGAACCTGTAGACAGCAGTGGCACTCTAACCGCTAGTGAGGATGACGAGGTAGAGGTCCCTGCTACGGCCAGACGTACCCGATCCCATGTCAGGGTTCTGCCTACCCTGCATGATGACCCTCATTTGCAGCAGAGTGGTGCTAGCGCTGATCTTGTTTATGGTGCGGCATACACCAGCAGCGCAGCACATCCTGGACCTTCTACCAGCACTGCCGTATTCCCTGGTGAAGTGGCGAGCACCAGAAGGGCAGTTCCAGCTGGTACGGTGGCACGTGCAGTAACTCCCCTGTCGCAGCCACCGCGTTCACAGGCCCGTAGAACCCTTAGTCTCCCAGAGGTGCTGGCAAATCCCAATTGTCACTCCCCTGCTTCCGCCGCACCCGTATTGCCCCCTTTCACCACCCAGTCTGGAGTTCGCGTGGAGACGGCTCATTTAGGATCGGCCCTTCAGTTTTTTGAGCTGTTCTTCACCGCGGATCTCTATGACCTAGTTGTGGCAGAAACCAACCGCTACGCCACACAGTTTATTACCGCCAATCCGGAAAGCTTCTATGCCCAGCCTTTCCGGTGGAAACCAGTCACCGTTTCCGAGTTAAAAAAATTTTTTGGGCCTTCTCCTCAGCATGGGTCTAACAAAAAAAAATGTATTGCGGTCATATTGGTCTAAAGACCCAATACATTACATGCCCATGTTCTCTGCTGCAATGTCTAGGGCACGTTTTGAGGCCATCATGTGCTTTATGCATTTTACGGACAATAGCACCTGTCATCCAAGAGGCCACCCTGCTTATGACCGGCTCCATAAAATTCGGCCCCTCATAGACCATTTGTCATCCAGATTTGCAGATGCGTATACCCCTAATCAAAACATCTGCATAGACGAGTCCCTAGTACATTTTACCGGGCGCCTTGGCATAAAACAGTACATCCCCAGCAAGCGCGCCCGTTATGGGGTCAAACTGTATAAGCTCTGTGAAAGGGCCACAGGCTATACATATCGTTTTAGGGTCTATGAGGGAAAAGACTCAAAACTGGAGCAGGTCGGATGTCCTGACTACCTGGGGAGCAGTGGCAAGATTGTCTGGGACTTGGTGTCACCCTTACTCCACAAGGGGTACCACTTATACGTGGACAATTTTTACTCAAGCGTGGCCCTCTTTCGGCACTTACATCTAGTCGGAATTCAATGCTGTGGCACCGCGCGACCTAGTCGCCGGGGCTTCCCCCAACGGCTCGTTAGTACCCGACTTGCACGGGGGGAGAGGGCTGCCTTGTGTGACCAAGAACTGCTCGCGGTGAAGTGGAGGGACAAGAGGGACTTTTACCTTCTGTCCACCATTCACGCAGACACGACTGTCCAAATTGAACGGGCAACTGGAGTCATTGTGAAACCCCTCTCTGTCCATGACTATAACCTTCACATGGGAGGGGTGGACTTCAATGACCAGATGTTGGCTCCCTATTTAGTTTCCCGACGCACCAGACGCTGGTATAAAAAGGTGTCTGTATATTTAATTCAATTGGCGATGTATAATAGTTTTGTTCTCTACAGTAAGGCTGGGAGAACAGGATCCTTCCTAAAATTCCAGGAAGAGATCATTTCGGAACTCCTGTATCCAGGAGGGTCCATGCCCCAAGGCCCTGATGTAGTGAGCCGGCTACATGGCAGACACTTCCCCAGTGTCTATCCTGGTACCCCAACTCAACGTTCCCCAAGAAAAAGATGTCGTGTCTGCAGCAGGGGTGGAATAAGGCGTAACACCACCTTTTTTTTGTCCTGACTGTCCTGACCAGCCTGCCCTATGCATAGGGGAGTGTTTCCGCAAGTTCCACACTTAGGTACACTATTAGTGTAGGGATCGCGTGACACAGGACAGGCACACAGGGCTATTAGGGCCCTTTCACACAGAGCTGCTACAAACCTCTCCTTTCACCTGGGACAAAGTGCATAATGTACTTCGCCACATCTCTGGGCGATTTGCGCTTTGCACATTGTCCCATGGGGAAGGAGAGGTTTGTCCTATAAAGGTAAAAAAACAAAAAAACAAAAAAAAAAATCACCGGTAAGCAAAAAAGTTATTGTTCTGTTTCAAAAGTTTATAAAAGTTAATGTTCTCTAAAGTTAATGTTAATAAATTTATTGCGTTGCGGCCTGTTGTTTTTTTTTTTTCACCTTCTAGGTGGACCAAGCGATCGACTAGCTGCAGCACTGATGTGCATTCTGACAGAAGCATTGCGCTGCTGTCAGATTACACGCAAGTCGGTGTATGCGGCGCTGCAAGACGAGATTTCTCCTCTGCAGTAAAAGATACATTTGCCGAGGCATATGAGCTGAGGAGGCGGCGGTGTTCATATACTTTGGCAAACACTTTGTATATATAAAAAAAATTAAAAAATCCCGGCAATGATTTATTTATCCACATCGATTGATGTGAATGGATAAATCTGGTTTGCCAGGGCATACGAGCTAAGTGGGTATGGATGTTGGGCGGAGCTCCTATGTCCTGGCAGACGCCTTTCCCCTCCTTTTTCTTTTTTTGGCAGAGATTTTTTCATCCACATTGATCGATGCGAATGAAGAAATCTGTGCCGTTCATTTTTTCTTTCAGCCCAGAGGCTGAACGGAAAAAAAAAATCTCATTACCCGTATGCTCAATATAAGGAGAATAGCAGAAACTCCTAATGCTGGCCATACATGTAATGATTGTGGAGACCCTCAAATGCCAGGGCAGTACAAACACCCCACAAATGACCCCATTTTGGAAATAAGACACCCCAAGGTATTCGCTGAGGGGCATATTGAGTCCATGAAAGATTGAAATTTTTGTCCCAAGTTAGCGGAAAGGGAGACTATGTGAGAAAAAACGAAAAAAATCAATTTCCGCTAACTTGTGCCAAAAAAAAAAAAATTCTTTGAACTCGCCATGCCCCTCATTGAATACCTTGGGGTGTCTTCTTTCCAAAATGGGGTCACATGTGGGGTATTTATACTGCCCTGGCATTTTAGGGGCCGTAAAGCGTGAGATCCAAATGTCTAAAAATGCCCTCCTAAAAGGAATGTGGGCCCTTTTGCGCATCTAGGCTGCAAAAAAGTGTCACACATGTGGTATCTCCGTTCTCAGGAGAAGTTGGGGAATGTGTTTTGGGGTGTCATTTTACATATACCCATGCTGGGTGAGAGAAATATCTTGGCAAAAGACAACTTTGTATAAAAAAATGGGAAAAGTTGTCTTTTGCCAAGATATTTCTCTCACCCAGCATGGGTATATGTAAAATGACACCCCAAAACACATTCCCCAACTTCTCCTGAGAACGGAGATACCAGATGTGTGACACTTTTTTGCAGCCTAGGTGGGCAAAGGGGCCCACATTCCAAAGAGCACCTTTCGGATTTCACAGGTCATTTTTTACAGAATTTGATTTCAAACTCTTTACCACACATTTGGGCCCCTAGAATGCCAGGGCAGTATAACTACCCCACAAGTGACCCCATTTTGGAAAGAAGACACCCCAAGGTATTCCGTGAGGGGCATGGCGAGTTCCTAGAATTTTTTTTTCTTACATATTCCACTAACTTGTGACAAAAAATAAAAACTTCCATGAACTCACTATGCCCATCACGAAATACCTTGGGGTGTCTTCTTTCCAAAATGGGGTCACTTGTGGGGTAGTTATACTGCCCTGGCATTCTAGGGGCCCAAATGTGTGGTAACAAGTTTGAAATCAAAATGTGTAAAAAATGCCCTGTGAAATCCGAAAGGTGCTCTTTGGAATGTGGGCCCCTTTGCCCACCTAGGCTGCAAAAAAGTGTCACACATGTGGTATCTCCGTACTCGGGAGAAGTTGGGGAATGTGTTTTGGGGTGTCATTTTACATATACCCATGCTGGGTGAGAGAAATATCTTGGAAAAAGACAACTTTTCCCATTTTTTTATACAAAGTTGGCATTTGGCCAAGATATTTCTCTCACCCAGCATGGGTATATGTAAAATGACACCCCAAAACACATTCCCCAACTTCTCCTGAATACGGAGATACCAGATGTGTGGCACTTTATTGCAACCTAGGTGGGCAAAGGGGCCCATATTCCAAAGAGCACCTTTCGGATTTCACTGGTCATTTTTTACAGAATTTGATTTCAAACTCCTTACCACACATTCGGGCCCCTAGAATGCCAGGGCAGTATAACTACCCCACAAGTGACCCCATTTTGGAAAGAAGACACCCCAAGGTATTCCGTGAGGGGCATGGCGAGTTCCTAGAATTTTTTTTTTTTTGTCACAAGTTAGTGGAAAATTATGATTTTTTTTTTCTTACAAAGTCTCATATTCCACTAACTTGTGACAAAAAATAAAAACTTCCATGAACTCACTATGCCCATCACGAAATACCTTGGGGTGTCTTCTTTCCAAAATGGGGTCACTTGTGGGGTAGTTATACTGCCCTGGCATTCTAGGGGCCCAAATGTGTGGTAACAAGTTTGAAATCAAAATGTGTAAAAAATGCCCTGTGAAATCCGAAAGGTGCTCTTTGGAATGTGGGCCCCTTTGCCCACCTAGGCTGAAAAAAAGTGTCACACATGTGGTATCTCCGTACTCGGGAGAAGTTGGGGAATTTGTTTTGGGGTGTCATTTTACATATACCCATGCTGGGTGAGAGAAATATCTTGGCAAAAGACAACTTTTCCCATTTTTTTATACAAAGTTGGCATTTGACCAAGATATTTATCTCACCCAGCATGGGTATATGTAAAATGACACCCCAAAACACATTCCCCAACTTCTCCTGAATACGGAGATACCAGATGTGTGACACTTTTTTGCAGCCTAGGTGGGCAAAGGGGCCCATATTCCAAAGAGCACCTTTCGGATTTCACTGGTCATTTTTTACAGAATTTGATTTCAAACTCCTTACCACACATTTGGGCCCCTAGAATGCCAGGGCAGTATAACTACCCCACAAGTGACCCCATTTTGGAAAAAAGACACCTCAAGGTATTCGCTGATGGGCATAGTGAGTTCATGGAAGTTTTTATTTTTTGTCACAAGTTAGTGGAATATGAGACTTTGTAAGAAAAAAAAAATTAAAATCATCATTTTCCACTAACTTGTGACAAAAAATAAAAAATTCTAGGAACTCGCCATGCCCCTCATGGAATACCTTGGGGTGTTTTCTTTCCAAAATGGGGTCACTTGTGGGGTAGTTATACTGCCCTGGCATTCTAGGGGCCCAAATGTGTGGTAAGGAGTTTGAAATCAAATTCTGTAAAAAATGACCAGTGAAATCCGAAAGGTGCTCTTTGGAATATGGGCCCCTTTGCCCACCTAGGCTGCAAAAAAGTGTCACACATCTGGTATCTCCGTATTCAGGAGAAGTTGGGGAATGTGTTTTGGGGTGTCATTTTACATATACCCATGCTGGGTGAGATAAATATCTTGGTCAAATGCCAACTTTGTATAAAAAAATGGGAAAAGTTGTCTTTTGCCAAGATATTTTTCTCACCCAGCATGGGTATATGTAAAATGACACCCCAAAACACATTCCCCAACTTCTCCTGAATACGGAGATACCAGATGTGTGACACTTTTTTACAGCCTAGGTGGGCAAAGGGGCCCACATTCCAAAGAGCACCTTTCGGATTTCACTGGTCATTTTTGACAGAATTTGATTTTAAACTCCTTACCACACATTTGGGCCCCTAGAATGCCAGGGCAGTATAACTACCCCACAAGTGACCCCATTTTGGAAAGAAGACACCCCAAGGTATTCGCTGATGGGCATAGTGAGTTCATGGAAGTTTTTATTTTTTGTCACAAGTTAGTGGAATATGAGACTTTGTAAGAAAAAAATAAATAAAAAAAATCATCATTTTCCGCTAACTTGTGACAAAAAATAAAAAGTTCTATGAACTCACTATGCCCATCAGCGAATACCTTAGGGTGTCTACTTTCCGAAATGGGGTCATTTGTGGGGTGTTTGTACTGTCTGGGCATTGTAGAACCTCAGGAAACATGACAGGTGCTCAGAAAGTCAGAGCTGCTTCAAAAAGCGGAAATTCACATTTTTGTACCATAGTTTGTAAACGCTATAACTTTTACCCAAACCATTTTTTTTTTACCCAAACATTTTTTTTTATCAAAGACATGTAGAACAATAAATTTAGAGCAAAATTTATATATGGATGTCGTTTTTTTTTGCAAAATTTTACAACTGAAAGTGAAAAATGTCATTTTTTTGCAAAAAATCGTTAAATTTCGATTAATAACAAAAAAAGTAAAATTGTCAGCAGCAATGAAATACCACCAAATGAAAGCTCTATTAGTGAGAAGAAAAGGAGGTAAAATTCATTTGGGTGGTAAGTTGCATGACCGAGCAATAAACCGCTAAAGTTGTGGAGTGCCGATTTGTAAAAAAGGGCCTGGTCTTTAGGGGGTTATAAACCTGTGGTCCTTAAGTGGTTTCACTTCCCTGGTTGGTGTTGGAAAGGTTAATTCCCTCTCCAGTGTGTGTCTGTGTGGGAGTGGCCACTTTGGGCTATAAAGCCTCTGTGGAGACCTGAAGCTGAGGGGTACTCCAGCCTTGTAGTAAGCTGGAGGCATCCTCCTGGTCTCTAATACCATCTGCCAGTGAGGGCCACCCTTGTGGTCATAAACCTATGTATTGATGTTATTTTATGTTTATGTGGAGTCTGTTATTATTGCAGCAATGGATCTGGGTTCCTGTGTGTTTATGTGTGTGTGCTGTGTCCTTTTATGTTTGGGTGTGGACATCAGCCTGTTAGCACGGGATCCAGTCAGTGTTCCTGTGGCAGGTAGGTGTGGAAGTGCTTTTCAATCTCCTGCCATATCCATAGGCTGTTTATGTCTCTCGTCCCATGCAGCTTGGCCAGTTTAGACTCCTGTTCATTCATATCCAGGAGGAACAGGTTGTCTTATCCAGCTCCTAGCTCAGGGATCTGTCCAGGGCTAGTAGGGAAGCGAGGTTCCTGAGTATGAGCCCTCCTACCATCAAGGTCGGCTCATACAGCTAGGAGTCAGGGTCAGATTAGGGATGCGCTAGGAGGTGACCTGCTCCCTAATTCTGTTGTCCTGGTCAAGCAGCTTCCACTTACAGTAGGTGAACCCGATTTTGTGTCAATCTCGCTCTCTTTCTCGGCGAGATTGAGCACCTACGAGCCCCATCGCGGGAGCCAGCGCCGAGCTGGCTTGCCGCGATGGAGACAGAGCCGTCATAGAAGCGACGGGAGATCCGACTTGGATTCCCGCCAATTCTACACGTGTGCGGCGTTTGTTATGAATTCTGAGGGGGAAGTCCCCGCCGGATTTTAAATAAAAATCCGGCATGGGTCCCCCCCTCAGGAGCATACCGGGCCCTTAGGTCTGTTACGGGTTGTAAGGAGAGCCCCCCCTACGCTGAAAAAAACGGCGTAGGGGGTCCCCCTACAATCCATACCAGACCCGTATCCAAAGCACGCTACCCGGCCAGCCAGGAAGGGAGTGGGGACGAGCGAGCGCCCCCCCCCCCCCCCCCCCTCCTGAGCCGTACCAGGCTGCATGCCCTCAACATGGGGGGGTTGGGTGCTCTGGGGCAGGGGGCGCACTGCGGCCCCCCCACCTCAGAGCACCCTGTCCCCATGTTGATGAGGACAGGGCCCCTTCCCGACAACCCTGGCCGTTGGTTGTCGGGGTATGCGGGCGGGAGGCTTATCGGAATCTGGGAGCCCCCAGATACCGGCCCCCCACCCTAAGTGAATGAGTATGGGGTACATCGTACCCCTACCCATTCACCTGCAAGAAAAGTGGTAAAAACACAAATAAACCACACAGTGTATTAAAATATTTTATTTTTCTGCTCCGGAGGCCGCCCCCTGTCTTCTTTATTAGCTCTTTTACCAGGGGGGGCTCTTCTTCTTCCGCTATCCCGACGGGTCTTCTCCGCTATCCGGGGGGTCTTCTCAACTCTCCGGGGTTCTCCTTCTGTCTTCGCCGCTCTCCGTTGTTGACTCGGCGCACCCCGGTTCTTCGTCTCGCGAGATCTCGGATTTTAAATAAAAATTTAGCGAGACGAAGAAATGGGGTTCTCCTTCTGTCTTCGCCGCTCTCCGTTGTTGACTCGGCGCACCCCGGTTCTGATGAGGAGTAGGAGGGCGAGGAGCAGGAGCATCAAGACCAGCAGATGATGGGAAGGACAGACAACTCCCTTGTTCGGCTGAGGTGGTGGAGCCTTGACTGCCTGAAACCGGGTGTGTGCCACTGGATGATGCAGCGGTTGCTTCAGCAGGCTGGACCACCACATCAGAGTGACGGTTCTCCCAGGCCACTTTGTGGTGTCACTGCATATGTTGATGCAGGGCCGTAGTGCCAACATTGACACCCTGGCCACGCTTCACCTTCTGCCCACAGATTCTACATATGGCCATGTTTACCTCCTCAGGCTTAACAAAAAACTGCCGCACCGCCGAGTAGGTGATTTTACCCCTAACACTACGCACTGACAGACTGCTACCACCGCTGCCTCCGTGAACCGCTACTTCCCGGGCAGGTAGACTCCTGCGAAGCGGGTGGTCTACCCCGGCAACATTGGCTCCTGACCTCCCACTGCTGCCACCCTGCTGATTCCCGTCCACACTAGCGACTTGCTGGCTCCGCTGTTGCCTCATGGGCAAGCTGCCACCCTCTTCTCCACATGATGATGAAGCCCCTTTGTGACCCAGCTCCCAAGTGCTATCAGCTATATCATCATCATTGAGTACTGTCTGCACGTCACTGATGTCCCCCTCAATGTTCTCTGGGTCAGGAGCCTTACCGCTCGCAACACCTGCTCCCACGCCACTCTCCTCATCACTACTTGCCCGTCTAGTGGAGGAAGCAGCAGATGTCTGCTCCACATCTTGGCTTGCCAGTAGCTGCTGACTGTCCTCTAATAGCTCGTTCTCACTGTATAGTTGAGCTGAGCCCACAGCATACAATACTTCTCTGGCAGAGGGAACAGAAAAGGACAGAGGCAGGTTAAGGACAGGTGAGAGCACAACTAATGGTTGTGTCTGACAAACCCACTGACTCTTGGCTGGGGGTGTCTGATGTCACTTGACGAAGTCGAAGATCGAGTCAATCATTCAAGAATTGCTGGGTTGCTGGTCAAGATACGACAACTAGCTGACACTGGGAGCTCAGGCCTCTTGAAGTGACCGCTGCTGCCACGGCCCCTTACTCTGCTGCGACCTCTGCCTGCGCCAGAAACATTTAGGCCTCTGCCACTCCCCTGTCTGACATACTGTTAGATAAAATAAATAAATAGGAAATTAAAACACCCCAAAAAAGTCTGCAATTTTCTCACTTCACCCCACAACGGCTAATAAGCTTTTTTTTCCTCACTAATACACACAAAAAAGGGGCTTTAGAACATAACTGCACCGCTGAACGGCAAATATATTTTGATTTTGCCACTATGTCATGACAAAAAGGGCTTCGAAACATATAACTGCACCGTTGAACAGCAAATATATTTTACTTTTGCCACTAATACACACCACAAAAGGCTTTGGACATATAACTGCACCAATGAATGGCAAATATATTTTTATTTTGCCACTATTTCACGACAGAAAGGCTTTAGAACATATAACTGCACCGCTTTATGGCAAATATATTTAACTTTTGCCACTAATACATGCCACAAAAGGCTTTAGAACATATAACTGCTCCGCTGAACGGCAAATATATTTTACTTTGGCCACTAATAAACACCACAAAAGGCTTTAGAACATATAACTACACTGCTGAACGACAAATATATTTTACTTTTTCCACTAATACATGCCACAAAAGGCTTTAGAACATACAACTGCACCTCTGAACGGCAAATATATATTTCTTTTACCACTAATACATGCCACAAAAGGCTTTAGAACATATAACTGCACCGCTGAACAGAAAATATATTTTACTTTTGCCACTAATACACGCCACAGATGACTTTAAAACATATAAGTGCACCGGTGAATGGCAAATATATTTTTCTTTTGCCACGAATACACGAGAAAAAGTGCTATAATTTTAGCACTTCACCACACAACAGCTAATTAACCCTTTTTTCCCCATTAATACAAGCCAAAAAATGCTTTAGAACATATAACTGCACCGCACAAGGGCAAAAAAGATGTAGAAATATTTCCTTATAATTAACCCTGTTAATGCCTGTATCAAACAGCACTTGCACCCCAATAACATGGAACATTTTACTGGAATTAAAGAGCTGTATAATGGCAATTTGGAGCCCCAGTCAGTGCAGCAAGGTATAATAGGATTGTTCCTATTACCCAGGCTGTAACCTCCCCCTACTGCAAGAGATTGGCTTGGAGTTTGCAACTGGCTCATCTGTGTTTCTTTTGCTGACCATTGCTTGAGAAGAGGTAAGGAATTTGGTCAGGTGTTTGCTATTGTGCGTTTACTAATGAGCCTAGCTCAGTAAGGTGTTACATTTGTTGCTGGGGGAGGAGCTTGTGAAGGAGTGTGTGTATATATAGAGACAGACTCATTAGCTGGCCTAATTCATTAGCTTCAAGTAGTACATTAAGTACAGTAAAGAGATATTGCAGGAGATAGTCAGGAGGTAGGCTGGAAGGTGGAAACAATACAAAAAAAGGTAAGATTTGTTTGATTTAAATTTACAATTTTTTTATTATTTTTTTCTCCTCTTTAAAATGGCAGACTTGGTTCAGTGCAGGAATTGTTGTGCATTTATTTCATGTTCCACTCTTTGGAGATTCGGATGCTGTCAGATCTGTAGACAGTTCTCCTTACTGCAGCAGGAAATTTCATTTTTGAAATAAATCTGAGATATTTAAATTATCTGTTAAACAAACTCCAGCTAGGACTGCTGCAATGCCACTGCCACAGAGGACCCCCAGGAATGGCAGATGGGTTACTGTAGGTTCTGGAAGACTTAGAGTGGTGGATAGAAGACATGTCCCACAGTCGGTGGTTCTCCATAATTCATTTGCAGCACTCTCAGAATGTAAGGACAACATGGATATGGACTCAAGCACAGAGGGTGAGAAACCATCGACTCCTATGTCTAATGTATGCAAGACTGCAGCCAAGGACAAAAAAGATAAAGTGAAGTCTCAAAGGAAGCAGCTGTTGCTGGGTGATTCAATCATAAGAAGTGTGGAGCTTAAAGAAAATGGTTTTGTGAGATGTCTCCCTGGGGCTACTGCTAGAAGAGATAGAAGACGTATTATTAATATTGTTAAGCTAGCAAAGCAGGAAGGGGACGTGGATGTTCTTGTCCATCTAGGGACAAATGACCTGGCTTGCAATGAAGTGTCAGAGGTGAAAAAATCTTTTATCACACTTGGTAATGACGTACAGGATTTTGCATCCACCATTTCATTTTCTGAAGTTCTGCCTATGCATAATGTTCAGAATGATAGGCAGAGGCGCATAAAGGAGTTCAACATATGGCTTGGTAAATGGTGTCAAGAGCAAGGATTTGGCTTTGTTTCTCATGATAGCTCTACTTGGAATAGAAAGGAAATGTACAAAAAAGATGGTTTGCATCTTTCTCTCAAAGGAACAAATGTACTTAGTGAACAACTCCAAGAATTTGCGAAAGAGTATTTAAACTAGGAAGGGGGGGCAAAAGAGTGAAAATAAAAGAGTCCAATTTCCCCCCGAAACAATGCCAGAACAGGTCAGAAGCACAGAGGTTAAGAAATGATAAGCTCAGAGTCCTGTCTACAAATGCTCGCAGTTTAGGTAAAAAAAATCAATGAACTTGGGTCAATAATGGCATCTGAGAATGTAGATTTAGTGGCTGTTACGGAGACATGGTTTAATGAAAGAAATGACTGGGACATAACCATACCAGGGTACTCTTTATACAGAAGAGACAGAGAAGGCAAGAAAGGAGGAGGAGTGGCCCTGTATGTGAAAGATAGCATTAAATCTAACCTAATACAAGTTGGTGAGGCCAACATAGAGTCAGTTTGGGTTACGTTGCAGTTTGCTAATCATGCAGTAACTCGTGTAGGTGTGATATATAGACCACCTGGTCAAGTTAAAGAACTAGATGATCTACTAGTTGAAGAAATAGCTAAAATGACAATGAAAGGAGAAGTTATCATTATGGGAGATTTCAATCTTCCAGATATAAACTGGAAAACCAAAATAGCAAGTTCTACCAGGAGTACAGATATTCTAAATTCCCTACTGGGGTTATCTCTACAACAAGTGGTTGAGGAGCCAACCCGGAGGGAGGCCATTTTGGATTTGGTATTCACAAATGGGGATTCGGTATATGATGTCATTGTAGGCGAAACCTTGGGATCTAGTGATCACCAGTCAGTGTGGTTTAATATAAGAACTGTGAAAGAGTCCCACCACACAAAAACAAAAGTTTCAGATTTTAGAAAAACAGACTTTTCAAAAATGAAATTAGTCATAAATGAGTCCTTATCAGACTGGAACGGATTACATGGAGTCCAGGAGAAATGGGACTACTTAAAAGGTGCATTATTGAAGGCAACAGAAAATTGCATTAGACTTGTCAGTAAAAGCAAAAAAAGGAAGAGACCACTGTGGTACTCAGCAGAAGTGGCCCAAATCATTAAAAATAAAAAGCTAGCATTTTGTAATTATAAAAAAAACCAGAGCAATGAAGATAAGGAAATCTATAAGATTAGGCAGAAAGAGGCCAAGCAAGTTATAAGAACTTCTAAAGCGCAGGCAGAAGAAAAACTAGCTCAGTCTATGAAAAAAGGGGATAAGACATTCTTCAGATATATAAATGAAAAAAGGAAATTAAAACAAGGAATAACTAAATTAAAAACAAAAGACGGAAGGTATGTAGAAGAGAATAAAGGGCTAGCCGACTGCCTTAATGAATACTTCTGTTCAGTTTTTACAAAAGAAAAAGAAGGAGAAGGACCTCCACTAGAAAGGATGACTAATAAATCGTTTGATGCATGTGTCTTTACAGAGGAAGATGTTCTAAGTTTGCTGTCTAAAGTGAAGACAAATAAGTCACAGGGGCCTGATGAGATACACCCAAAATTATTAAAAGAGCTTAGTGGTGAGCTGGCAAAACCGTTAACAGATTTATTTAACCAATCATTAGTAACAGGAGTCGTCCCGGAAGATTGGAAATTGGCAAATGTCGTGCCCATTTACAAGAAAGGTAATAGGGAGGAATCGAGCAACTATAGACCAGTGAGTCTGACATCAATAGTAGGCAAATTAATGAAAACCCTATTAAAGGATAGGATTGTAGAACATCTAAAATCCCATGGATTGCAAGATGAAAAACAACATGGGTTTACTTCAGGGAGATCATGTCAAACAAATCTTATAGATTTTTTTTGACTGGGTGACTAAAATAATAGACGGTGGAGGTGCAGTAGACATCGCATATCTAGATTTTAGTAAGGCTTTTGACACTGTCCCACATAGAAGACTTATCAATAAACTGCAGTCATTGAGCATGGACTCCCATATTGTTGAGTGGATTAGGCAGTGGCTGAGTGACAGACAACAGAGGGTTGTAGTCAATGGAGAACATTCAAAACAAGGTCATGTTACCAGTGGGGTTCCACAGGGATCTGTACTGGGACCAATTTTGTTTAATATCTTCATAAGTGATATTGCAAAAGGCCTCGATGGTAAGGTTTGTCTTTTTGCTGATGACACAAAGATATGTAACAGGGTTGATGTTCCTGGAGGGAAACGCCAAATGGAAAAGGATTTAGGAAAACTAGAAGAATGGTCAGAACTCTGGCAACTGAAATTTAATGTGGATAAGTGCAAGATAATGCACCTGGGGCGTAAAAACCCAAGGGCAGAATATAGAATATTTGACACAGTCCTGACCTCAGTATCTGAGGAAAGGGATTTAGGAGTAATTATTTCAGAAGACTTAAAGGTAGGAAGACAATGTAATAGAGCAGCACGAAATGCCAGCAGAATGCTTGGATGTATAGGGAGAGGTATAAGCAGTAGAAAAAGTGAAGTGCTTATGCCGCTGTACAGAACACTGGTGAGACCTCACTTGGAGTATTGTGCGCAGTACTGGAGGCCATATCTCCAGAAGGATATAGATACTCTAGAGAGAGTTCAGAGAAGAGCTACTAAACTAGTACATGGATTGAAGGATAAAACTTACCAGGAAAGGTTAAAGGACCTTAATATGTATAGCTTGGAAGAAAGAAGAGACAGAGGGGATATGATAGAAACTTTTAAATACATAAAGGGAATCAACTCGGTAAAGGAGGAGAGCATATTTAAAAGAAGAAAAACTACCACAAGAGGACACAGTTTTAAATTAGAGGGGCAAAGGTTTAAAAGTAATATAAGGAAGTATTACTTTACTGAGAGAGTAGTGGATGCATGGAATAGCCTTCCTGCAGAAGTGGTAGCTGCAAATACAGTGAAGGAGTTTAAGCATGCATGGGATAGGCATAAGGCTATCCTTCATATAAGATAGGGCCAGGGACTATTCATAGGATTCAGATATATTGGGCAGACTAGATGGGCCAAATGGTTCTTATCTGCCGACACATTCTGTGTTTCTGTGTTTCTGTGTTACTGAACCCTGTTCAACATAAATGCTGTGGAATGATTCCTCCCTATAATTTCTCTACACCTTGAATAATCATTCCTGGAACTTGTAAATCTTTTTTTTTTTTAGCACAATTAAGTTTTCTCTAGCACTATCCCTAGCGCCTGCTGACGTCTCTAGTACACTAGAAAATGGCTGAATCCAAGATGTCTGCCGCTATTTATAAGACTGTGACATCACAGGGCTGGCTGGCTGCTGATTGGCTGCATCATTGCATTATGCGTGATCCCTTGTTCCCAGAGTTCCTTGCTCCATGTCCTCACAGCAGCCATTTTAGGAAAAAATGCGATTCGTTACGAAGTGTGAGGAAATTTGGATTTGGTGCAAATCAAATTTTTCCTGAAATTCAGATCGAATTCCACATCGTCAACTTCGATTCACTCATTTCTAGTGACAATTCTTTAAATAGGATACATAACTCAAAGACATACAGACTAATGATGGGAGGGAACGGTAGCCTGATCTCATAGAAGAGATTATCTAGCACAAATTGCTATAAAGTATTATGTTGTTACAGAGGAGGTGGATACATCATATTTAAGTAAATAACATGATGGAGGAAATAGAATAAGCTCATTTTGAGAAGACTTAGGCTACTTTCACACTACTTATAAACGGTTCCGGTTGTATTATCTTTAACATACCCAAGACGGATCCGTCATGAACTCCATTGAAAGTCAATGGGGGACGGATCTTTTTTCTATTGTGTCAGATTGTGTCAGAGAAAACAGATCTATCCCCATTGACTTGCATTGTGGGTCATGACGGATCCGTCTTGCTCCACATTCTAGGACGGAAAACAAACCGCAGCATGTTGCGGTTTGCTCTCCAGTATAAAAACGGTATGCATTTTGGAGCATTCCATTCTGTTCAGTTACGTGTTGTCCCCATTAACAATTAAGGGGGACAAAACTCAAGTGTTTTTTTTTCCGGTATTGAGACCCTGACAGATCTCAATAAAATTTTAATGCTAGTGTGAAAGTAGCCTTAAGTGGGTTTTCCATGTCTTTAATATTGGTGATATATCCTTAGGTTTGTAGATGCCACTAAGGATAGGTCATCAATATTAAAGTCCCCAAAATCCATTTAAGGATTTGACAGTAGAGATAGTTAAGCAGTAGTGTTATTTAGAAGATCAGGTGAATTACTCTGAGAGTTGGGAGTTATCAACATGGTACTGGATGAAGTTGGGAAAGATGAATAAATCATTCTTTTTTTACCTGTAAGGATAGAGCCCATTAGGATTATAGAATATTAGGCGATAGTTTATATGCAATTTTCCACCACACTAGTTTAGAATCACTTACCCTTATCATATGCACCGTGATTATTTTAATCACTTTTATTTAACACATTTCTGTTGCAGTTCTCCTAATTATTACAATTCTTTTTTTTTATCTACCAGGTGCATTCAAACATTATTGCTACATATAGGGGGCATGAAAAGCAAAATGTATTACCGTATTTTTCACTTTATAAGATGCACATGATGATATGATGCACCTATTTTCTAGAGGAGGAAAACAAGAAAAAAATTTTTTTCATGAGACCTCAGATCAGATCCCCATATCAGATCTGTAGATCAGACCCCTATATAAGATACTAAGTTCAGACCCCATATCAGATCCTCAGAACAGATCCCCATATCAGATCCCCATCAGAGCTAAAATAAATAAATGAACTTACCTCTTTTTCCCAACTGCTACTCTACAGGTCTGGCTGTCTCTCCCGCAGTCATCGCTCCCTGGTCTTCTCTAGGCCCCATGCAAAGTATCAGGTGGTCACAAAGCATCAGTGCCACACTAGAGAAAATAAATAAATAGAGTCACTACATCCTGATGCTGTATTAGTCAAGACAGCGCATGCGCCCAGTGGAAGACCAGGGAGCAGTGAGTACAGCAAGTACTAAAATTGTTATACTCAACATTCCCTGTGTTTACTGAATACCTAGTGAGTGCTTCTGTAATAGAAGCATCCACTAGTATTCGCTTTATAAGATGCACAGACATTTTCCCCCCACTTTTGGGAGGAAAAAAAATGTGTCTTATAAAGCAAAAGATATGGTATGTTTTCTTCCTTTGCAACAGAGAGGGAAATAAACTGATTCTGTATATTACATCCATTTATAGCTATTCTACATAAATAAAATGACTGCTTTATTTTTGTAATAAGCACATTTAGCAAATTGTCTTTATTCTTACTTCATTCTGGTAGAGACTATGGTTTTATAACTGATAAACACATTCTGAATTTGAATGCCTTATAAAGATTGTTTGTACTGCTACAAGTCCAGACTACATGTAATTTACAGCCATTTGGCGTGCAGTTACATCCAAACTGTTAACTCCTGTCGCGGACAGTAGAGACACTGGAGCAGCTTGCAAGAAACCAATCAGAGTGGTCCCTTGCCGGTGATCACTGTGATTGGTTAGTCTGAACAGACTAACCAATCAGAGCTCAGCTGCTATACTAGTTCTGGTTTCAGGCTCTGATCTCCACAATTCATGAATCTGGAGAACAGAGCCTGAATTCAGGTATGCTCCCTGTGCCCCTGATGTCCCTTCTTGCCGCCTGCCGTGCAGTCTCCCCTCTGTGCAATATAATCTGTGAAGATGGTGGGCCAGGAACTGAGCCGCCACCATCAGCAGTGGGTGTCATCTGCAAAATAAAGCGGATGTCAGTGCTTGCATCGATTCCGTACGTTTAACCCCTTTTATGCCATGGTCAGTAGCGACTGCTGGTGTAGAGGGTTAACAGAGGGAGGGAGCCAGGGCCGGCCTTTGGGGTGTGCGGGCTGTGCGGCCGCACAGGGCGCCATAGCAGCAGGGGCGCCGGGCGGCCGACAGCTCGCAATGTAATATGCGGCAGACGAGGCGGCACTTGTGTTCTCCCTCGGGGCGGGCCCCCCACCCCCTCCATCTCCCCCTCCCCTGTATTTAGCAGGGGGCGCCCGGCGCCCGTTGCGGTCTAAAAAAAAAAAAAAAAAAGTTGCTTATATAAGTTCGGGCGGCCTGAGCGACTGAGGCTGAGCGCTTGCCGCTCTAAAGAATCCTGCCTGCGCCTGCTGTGAGCTGTTAATGTAGCGTGGCCGAGCTCTGTTCGATCCGCGGTACAGGAGCTTTTGTTTCCTGTACCCGGCCGGACTGACAGGAAGTGCTCACTTAGTGTGCACTTCCTGTCAGTCCGGCCGTGTACAGGAAACAAAAGCTCCTGTACCGCGGATCGAACAGAGCTCGGCCACGCTACACTAGAGGTGGAGGTGGGAGTAGAATGAGAGTGACAAGGGGGGAGGGGGGAGGAAATAATGAGAGTGAAAAGGGGGGGGGGGGGGGGAAATAATGAGAGTGACAAGGGGGGGAGGAAGGGGAAATAATGAGAGTGACAAGGGGGGGGGAAATAATGAGAGTGACAAGGGAGAGGGGGGGAATAATGACAGTGACAATGGAGGGGGGGTGGAATAATGAGAGTGACAAGGGAGAGGGGGGGAAAAATGAGAGTGACAAGGGAGAGGGGGGGGAATAATGAGAGTGACAAGGGAGGGAGGGTGGAATAATGAGAGTGACAAGGGAGAGGGGGGGGAATAATGAGAGTGACAAGGGAGGGGGGGTGGAATAATGAGAGTGACAAGGGAGAGGGGGGGGAATAATGAGAGTGACAAGGGAGGGGGGGAGTGACAAGAGAGGGAGGGAGGGGGGGGGAGAAGAGAGTGAAAATGGAGTCCCCAGAGCCAGACTGCAGCCAGAGTCCAGATCATCTTATTGTCCTGGTGGTAAGTAGACAATGCAATATGTTTATTATTTAATTGTTTAGTTATTAATACTACATTGGAAACTAATTTTCTCAGCTGGACACCGGCCGACACTGCGCATGCGCTGGGAGCCTCACCAGCGGTTAGGGTAGGGAAAAAGCACTGGCCCGTACGTAATTTTTCCCTTCTCTAACCGCTTGTGAGGCTCCCGGTGCATGCGCAGTGTCGGCCGGTGTTCAGCTGAGAACATCCATCCGATCACTGCGCCTGCGCATTGGCCCATAGTTTTTCCCTACCCTAACTGCCGGCGAGGCTCCTGGCGCATGGGCACTCTGCTGTGAAATTTTCCTAACCTGTCATTGTGCGCCTGCGCGGCGCTGCACACCTCCTCACGTCATGTCCGGTGCAACCGGAAGTGACGAGGGTAGGGAAATCTCACGAAGTAGGGAAGTATAACATTACACCGGCCTTTGGGGTGTGTGGGCTGGTAACTACTTGGTTGGATAGTCAGCCAGCCTATGCCATGATGCCAGCAACAAGCAGTGTTTTTTTTTTTTTTTGGGGGGGAAGGGCGCCACAAGGTTAGCTCGCACAGGGCGCCTGAACACCTAAGACCGGCCCTGGAGGGAGCTCTCTCTCTCCACCATCGGGCTGCCTTGCTGTGATGGCAGCATCCTGGTGGTTGTGCCATAGCAGCCGGAGGCCCTACAAGAGGGTCTTGATAAAAAATAAAATAAAAAAAATAAATTTCTATAAAAAAATGGCTTTTCCCATATCTGCTAATTTATAATTGATCATAAGATGAAAAAAATTAACTACACATAATTGGTATTATAGCTGTTTTTGTCTCTCCACCTCCCCAAAAAATTGAATAAAAAGTGATCTAAATATGTACCCTAAAAAGGTACCAATAAAAAACTACAGCCTGTTCCACAAAAAACAAGCTCTCACACAGCTATGTTGGCAGAAAAATCTAATTGTTATAGATGTTAGTATATGGTGATGCAAAATCTAACTTATTTTTTTAATACAAAAGTGATTTTATGCTGCAAAAGCAGGAAAGCAGTCAGGTTGGTATCAAAAGATAAAAACCAAGGGAGCGCAGGAATAACGCCCTTAGAGTTTAGCCCAAAGCCAAACCAGTCCACTCTCACTTCTCCATAACAATTGTGCAATTGTCAAACCTGCATTTCATACAATGTCCTTTACTATTTACTTAAAAAGAGCATAATAGTACATAGAGCAAAAATCGAATTGAAATTTAGGTTTGCATAAGATGAATTATGTACACTTGAAAATTACACAAACTGCAATTTTCTGATTTATTTAACTTTATGACTTCTATGGATTGTCCTGCAGATTCATAATGGGAAAGCAGTAGAAGTGTACAACCTGTATCGCCTTGCCAATAATTAAGGGAGGGCCTATTATACCTTATGATAACTCCACTCTTGCATGTTGTTGAATATGTCACATATGGGAAGGCATATTACTGACACAAAAAACAAGTAGTAGATTGCCAGTTGCATATACCTCAGTGCTGTCTGGAGGAATCTGGAAGCTGATGTTAAAAAGCCAGCATTTATAACAGGAGTACTGTTACTTTCACAATATAATGTATTCTTATAAACAGATGCAGAATTTTTTCTTGAAGCAAATTTTGGTTTCCTAAAGCCTAAAATTTCATTCTCCAGGTTAGTGTGATTACAGTGATGCCACGTGTATATAGTTTTTCTTTTGTTTTAATACTGAAAAGAAAAATGCAAACTTTACAATTTTTTGACCCCTTTAACTTTTTTATATTTCAAGTACATGTCATCAAAGGGTTAGGGTAACTGTTGTTTCATTTTTTCTATAAATGAATGAAGTTAATATATGAAAGAAACTTTGGAATATATCTTAAAAGATGCTTAAAGATGCTCTCTTCTCCTCTCTACCTTCTCTTCTCTAACTCTCAGGGTACCTATGTTAGGTGAGATATGTAAAATGTATAATATATTATTTCCTGTAATAAGTGTAATAATTAACCCTGATATGTCACTTCCAGTATGTTGGAGAGAGGTATGGAGTAGAAGTGATGAAGGTTTAAATGGAAATATGTATTGATGAAGTTATTCCTGAGGAAGGGGGATACAATGAAATGGGTTGAATATGTATTGCTGCATATAACATAATGTAATAAACTGGAAGATTTTACAATCGTGGAGTACCATTTATTAAAGTAATTAAGTGGAGATGCTGGAGAGCATCCTGGTAAGGAAGGAGGGTCTGTAATGAACTCTTCTCTGAGACATGAGTGATATTGACTACCTCATAGATGTAGAAATCCTTGCGGTTCATACTGCATACCTTGTTCTTTGCTCTCCATGTGTATTTTTATTTTTTTATGGAAGCATTAAGTAACCCAAGATATTTTTGCCTTATATGCTTATATTAGTTAAAAAGGTTATTGTTATAATTCTCCACCGGTCCTTAGAGATTGGCGGTGAAGCATTGTGAACTTATGAAGTAATAGCAAAAAAATTGGCAGCATCACTAAACAAATGCTGAGGTGACCTCATTTTCAGGAGGGATGAGGGTCTCAGCAGTCAAACCCTTACTGATTACAAAATGATGGCATATTCTAGTGATGTTGTACCACTTTATGCGATAAGAAGCACTCTTTAATTGGCTCATGTGAAATACAGTGTGTCACCACTTAAAAGTAACTACTACTTGTGCAAACAGAAAAAGATAAAAGTCAAGTTATATTATTTAAAATATTTTTATCTGCAAGTTGATTCTACAAAGTAGAGCATGCTTGCATTTTACCCAACCAAGCTTCTGTTTTCTATGTAGGACACAACACTTCCCAAATATAGAGAAAGTGTAAAATAGTTCTTCATTACAGCTGCTGTGAATGTGTCTTTTTGTATTTTATATTCTACTTAATGATTTTATCTATTTATATACAATTCTAATGATATTTAACTACCTCACATATATATCTTTATTTGCGCATCTCTCATCCTTTTCCAGGAGCATAGTTAATTCAAGTATTTCTAGGTTTGATTGCTGCAACATACCCTTATTTATTTTATAATATTTTCTCATTTTCAGGGCCAGCTTTAGCGGTGACCGATCATGGTGGACACTTCACTTTTCTTTACTGAAGGGGGCACCAATGGCCATGATGACCTAGACACCATCAGAAGGACAGCTGCATCTGTTCAGGGCATTTCTGCCATGAGGCGAGATGAGAATCCCGCCTCAGGAGGCAGTTTTCACTATTTTTGAGGGGATGGCATCCACACAGCAATTGAACACTGCTAGTGGATGCCGCCGGTGTTCACTTTAAGCTGCACCCCCCAATCCCCTCCTGAGTGCAGGGAGCTGCAGTCCTGTCACTCACAGAGAGGACTGTGTGCTTCAGGAACGGTACTTTTTTTTTTTTTTGTTTACTATAAAAAAAAATTAACAGAGAGAACATTACTACTACAAAAGGGGCACAGAGCAGAGGGCATTGCTACTACAAAGGGGGCACAGAGCAGAAAGCATTAGTACTACAAAGGGGGCAAAGTGGATAAGTGGGCATTACTACCACAAGGGGGGCACAGAAGGCATTACTACTACAAAGGGGGCACAGAGGAGAGAGCATTACTACTACAAAGAGGGCACAGTGGGCATTACTACCATAAGGGGGACACAGAGGGAATTAATACTGCAAAGGGGGCACAGTGGGCATTACTACTGTAACGGCACCCCGGGCATAAAAGGGGGTAAAAGCCGTTTAAGAGATATTCCCTTTCCAGATGCAAAGTCAGCTACTAAAGACGCCAATCTCCAGAACTGGAAACCATATGAATGCTGCATGCAGCCGAATAGGAAAAACCATATGAACGGTGTACACTCCTAGCAGTTGAACTGGAACAGCATACAATAAATCCCCCCCAAGAACGAGACAAGGCGCCGTGTTGAGGGTCAAGCAGTGGTCAGCCAGAGCTGTAGGTTTATTGTTCTTATATACACATTCTTACACATTAGTACCACCCACAGGGTTTTGTAAAACAACCAGTAACCACGTACAATACACGCAGACACTCCCACACAAAATCCTCCCCTCTGCCTGTGATACAATTACCTTGCACAATGGGTTAATATAATTATCACAGGCAGGAATATACACAGTTTTACACAATATTCATAACTTTAAAAGTATGCATCACATTCACATAAAACTTACATTTACAGAATCGGCATACTCCAAATGCAAACATACGTCAAAATCATACAACTTAGTCCAGTGGGTCAAAAGTTAGATCGAAGTCCTTTGTGACCAAAAGAAGCATGGCTTTCCGGCCCAAACCAGTTTCCACAGAGTCTTCTGTCCTGGAGATAATTGGGAAGTAATCCAATTTATCTCTAAGGACAGAGGCAAAACTCCATTAGCCACATGGTAGCAAAAGACAATAAAAGACATAAAAATATATAACTGTGCAGCTATTGCATAAAACAGGTACTTTCAACATATCCCCAGATAGCTTGGATCTGAGCGCACATTATTACTGAATGGCGCTCAGATCACATACATAGAGTTCAATTGCCATGGAGCCAAATTCTTTCACATAGTCTTTCGTTATCCGAACGGGCTCCATGGCATAGCTATCTGGGGTATCACTGTTCAAATAGGGCAAGTACCAAATGACCTGGCTTTCATGTCTTTGCAGGGGAAAATCAAGTGTTTCAACATGGGGCCATAGTCTAAAGGGAGCAGGCGGGCAACCAGGCTTCTCCAATGCAATGTGGCGAGATTGGTCTCGTCACAACTACTATAAGGGGGGCACAGAGGGATAACTACTACAAAGGGGGTACAAAGGGCATTACTACCATAAAGGGATCACAGAGGCCATTAGTAATATAAAAGTGGCACAGAGGGCATTGCTACTATAAAGGGAGCAGAGAGGGCATTACTACTATAAAAAGGGCACAGAGGGCATTACTACTATAAAAGGGCACAGAGGGCATTGCTACTATAAAGGGGGCACGGAGGACATTACTGATATAAAGAGGGAACATAGGGCATTACTGCTATAAAAGCGCACAGAGGGCATTACTACTATAAAGGGGGCACAGAGGGTATTACTAGTGATGAGCGGCAGGGGCAATATTCGAATTCGCGATAGTTCACAAATATTTTGTAGAATATTCATCAAATATACTAGAATTCTAGAATTTGCTATTATTTTCTTGATTGCGAAAATCGGCAATGTAATATTCATGTAAAGCACGCGCAATACAGGTGTGGGTCACTTTTGATACATTTTCCAAGCTGCTAGAAGTTTTCTGAGACTGGAGAAAATGGTTGGCACGGCAGAACATTAAAAATGGCTTTATATGTGTCACGGCGGGCGTGCACTCAGAATCACAGAAAACCCACCAACCAGGCTCTGGGCGAGAGACAGGGGAAGGGTCATCTCCTAGCTAATCCCTGACCTCTTTCCCTGCGCTGCTCAGCCCACCTGCAGACCTTTAAGGTAGGTGTGAGGTGTCCCCGTGCCTGGGCTGACAAAACCCTAACTTCCCTGAGATGGTGAAGAGTGGAAATAGGAGCAGCCTGCTCGCTCAGAACCTGGATGGAAGAGATCACAAAAAACAACTAAACCAGAAATCACACTTATCTCTCTGAGCTGGAACAGACAGATAACCTTCCTTCCTAGCTTCCAAGACCACAATAATTTGTATAATCCGCTCAGGGCACTGGGCTGATGAGCTATTTAAACTAATGACTCCACCCAGTGCACCTGATGAGAGGCGGGTCCAGCACGGCTCCAAAACAAACACTAAACTCGTGCTGCAATCCTGGCCGACCTCCGCACATCGTCAGAGTGGGGCATGACAATATGCAGATAGACTGCTCCAATATAGTCGCGATTGTGCTAATCACGTAAATGAGTACCATGCAGGCAACCCCCAAGTCCTGAAATTCTCAGTCCTGAAGTTGGTCCATCTCTCTCCTAGAAAGGGAGACTGGGACAGGAGAATTCTCCAAAAGGAGGCAGAATGGATATACAGATGTAAATCCCAATCACCCTCTGGCCTCAATGAGAGATTGACTTTCACATGACTTTTAACATTTTTGATCATATAGTTTTCTCAAATATTCGCTCATTTTGAGAAGACTTAGGCTACTTTCACACTACTTATAAATGGTTCCAGTTGTATTATCTTTAACATACCCAAGACGGATCCGTCATGAACTCCATTGAAAGTCAATGGGGGACGGATCTTTTTTCTATTGTGTCAGATTGTGTCAGAGAAAACAGATCTATCCCCATTGACTTGCATTGTGGGTCATGACGGATCCGTCTTGCTCCACATTCTAGGACAGAAAACAAACCGCAGCATGCTGCAGTTTGCTCTCCAGTATAAAAACGGAATGCATTTTGGAGCATTCCATTCTGTTCAGTTACGTGTTGTCCCCATTGACAATTAAGGGGGACAAAACTCAAGCGTTTGTTTTTTCCAGTATTGAGACCCTGACAGATCTCAATAAAATTTTAATGCTAGTGTGAAAGTAGCCTTAAGTGGGTTTTCAATGTCTTTAATATTGGTGACATATCCTTAGGTTTGTAGATGCCACTAAGGATAGGTCATCATCATCAATATTAAAGTCCCCAAAATCCATTTAAGGATTTGACAGTAGAGATAGTTAAGCAGTAGTGTTATTTAGAAGATCAGGTGAATTACTCTAAGAGTTGGGAGTTATCAACATGATACTGGATGAAGTTGGGAAAGATGAATAAATCAGTTTTTTTTTACCTGTAAGGATAGAGCACATTAGGATTATAGAATATTAGGAGATAGTTTATATGCAATTTTCCACCATACTAGTTTAGAATCACTTACCCTTATCATATGCACCGTAATTATTTTAATCACTTTTATTTAACACATTTCTGTTGCAGTTCTCTTAATTATTACAATTCTTTTTTTTTATCTAACAGGTGCATTCAAACATTATTGCTACATATAGGGGGCATGAAAATCAAAATGTATTACCGTATTTTTCACTTTATAAGATGCACATGATGATATGATGCACCTATGTTTTAGAGGAGGAAAAAAAGAAAAATATATTTTTCATAAGACCTCAGATCAGATCCCCATATCAGATCTGTAGATCAGACCCCTTTATAAGATACTAAGTTCAGACCCCATATCAGATCCTCAGAACAGACCCCTATATCAGATCCCCATCAGAGCCAAAATAAATAAATGAACTTACCTCTTTTTCCCAACTGCTACTCTACAGGTCTGGCTGTCTATCCCACCATCATCGCTCCCTGGTCTTCTCTAGGCCCCATGCAAAGCATCAGGTGGTCACAAGGCATCAGTGCGCACACTACATACACGCACACTATACAATGATTTGTATAATCCGCTCAGAGCACTGGGCTGATGAGCTATTTAAACGAATGACTCCACCCAGTGCACCTGATGAGAGGCGGATCCAGCACGGCTCCAAAACAAACACTAAACTCGTGCTGCAATCCTGGCCGACCTCCACACATCGTCAGAGTGGGGCATGACAATATGCAGATAGACTGCTCCAATATAGTCGCGATTGTGCTAATCACGTAAATGAGTACCATGCAGGCAACCCCCAAGTCCTGAAATTCTCAGTCCTGAAGTTGGTCCATCTCTCTCCTAGAAAGGGAGACTGGGACAGGAGAATTCTCCAAAAGGAGGCAGAATGGATATACAGATGTAAATCCCAATCACCCTCTGGCCTCAATGAGAGATTGACTTTCACATGCTTTATATAACATTTATGATCATATAGTTTTCTCAAATATTCTCCCTTTTCTGCGTTAGACCTCTTCCGTTATTTTCAATAGCCCCAACTGGTCATAAATGCGGAAAACATTCAAATGAATTTGCATTAGTGTGATGTTATATCAGTCACCTTTCTTTTCCTAAGGATACTTTCACACTAGTTCCGTCATTGGTGCTCAATACCGGAAAAAAACTTAATAGTTTCATCCCCATGCATTCTGAATGGAGAGAAATCCGTTCAGGATGCATAAGGATGTCTTCAGTTCAGTCACTGAACAGCGTTTTGGACACAGGAAATACTGCAGCATGCTGTGGTATTATCTACGTCCAAAATTCCGGATCAGTTGCCGGAATGCCGGAATACATAGAAATGTATTAGTGCTGGATCCAGCATTAAAAATACTGCAATGCCGGATCCATCCTTCCGGTCTGAGCATGAGCAGACCGGTAAAAATGTGAAAAAAATATATAACGGATCAGTTTCTCCGGATTATATGCGGAGAGACCGATCCGTTCTTGCAATGCATTTGTAAGACGGATCCGCATCTGGATCCGTCTACAAATGCTTTCTGTTTGCATGCAGATTGCCGGATCCGGCAGGCAGTTCTGGCGACGGAACTGCTTGTCGGATCACTCTGCCGCAAGTGTGAAAGTAGCCTAACCTGACTGTTCTCATCTAGCCAACAGTCCGGAGAATCTATTATTGTCATGTGTGTCCCTAGCGGATGCGGAGGACATTCTACAACGGGGGGATAGGGATGATATGAAGGGTGCATTACCATAAATTGCGGGAGGTATCATTATCCTATTAAAAGGGTATATTTTCATATGGCTAACGCTCTTTACTCTACCTAAAGGGTGGATTTCCTTCTATTTTCAGGCTGCCCACTTTCCCATATTTCATCTTTTTTTCTCCTGCCCTGCACCTGCAAGGCTGGAGGGTGGGGACTACTGGGAGAGCAAGAGACAGCCTCCTATACACGCCCCTCTCCTCCCTTCTGGGTACACGCTGGAACACATGCGATTCACCAAACCGGAAGTTCCACGATACCGGAAGTGTGATCACGTTGTGAGTTTCACCAGCCGAAACCTTGTCTTCCCGGGAGGGGTGAGACGCGCCTCGGTACCTTATTTAATCCCCACCGTTTGTATATGCCTCATTGCTTAATCAAGCATCCATTCTGAAGCAGTCTGGCAACTTATGGGGCACATCACATGTGAGCTTAAAGGGAACCTGTCATGTGGATATATGATTATAATCAAACTAATTATATACAATCATTAACTACTAAAAAGTGCCTTAGTATGTATTTAGTTACTGGTGTGACAGATGGTTACCTCATAATATACACACAAAGATGCCACATGCCGCATGCTAATGAGCTGATTTGAGTCCAGCGTGATGTCATTGAGTCCAGCGTTTATTTAATTAATAGCTATAGCCACTCCCCTGCCCACCTGCTGCTGATTCATATGGAGAAAAAAATGTCACTCAGCAGCAGGTAGGCGGGGAGAGTCAGGAGCTCATAAATATTCATGACTCATCATTATCAGCTGGAGCTTTTCAATACAAGATGTTGGCAGATTGACTGGGTCAATTAAAGAAAGTGACCCAGCATTTTGCTAAGAGAATCAGTCACTTATTTATGTTGCCCTTAGTTAGGACACCATAAAACTGGTGACAGTTTCCCTTTAAATTCCTTATGCTGTTCATGGTGACTTTGACTGTATCTAGTTTCTCCTGATAGGCACATTTATTGTTGTTGTTTTTTTCATTTTCAGGTTGCATCCTCTCCTACCAGTCCCACAGGAACATGCGATGCATCTGGTACCCATTTTTCAAGTCTGCCTAATCTGTCACATTCTGTGTTTAACTTATTGTATTAAGTATATCATCAAGATAGATGGGAATTTTTTTCTAGCTATTACCGACCCCCTGAGGAACCCAACTGGGGGACACGCATTGGGGTGTGGTTACCAATAATTAAAACTATCTAGGGAATTTTAGGGTCTTGTAGGACAGGTACGAGGACAGGGAAATCCCACCAATAGGGGTTGTCCCTGGGCTGAGGTCTAATTATGGCCTCCTAAGGGAAAATGTTCCCCGCCCGTTGCTATCAATGTTCACTGTCCCGTAGCCCTGTCCCCTTTTCTTCTTCCTATGCATTCTATGATTTTGGCTATCTATTGGATACTACATGTACAATGCTAGTTGGGCCATTCTTTTGCCCATGATTATGAAATATCTATCTATATCTAGTTTAAATATTTGGACATCAAAACCACATAATTTAGCGTCTCTTCCTCTATCTTATGCTGCCTTTAGAGGCTCCACTTTGTTAAATTACCTTTAGAGGCTTCACTTTGTTAAATTACTGTTTTCACCGTAATTTTGCATTGATTGCAATTTGAAGCATACATCCATATATTTACATTTTCTATGCATACCTGTACCACAAAAATTGAATGCGCTGATGACATTGCAGTTGCTCATTGTGATCCTCCTGTTGCATTATAAAGAGGTGGGTATTATGGGATGGTCATGTGTCTTTAAAGGTTACTTCTTGAACTTATTGAAAAGCAAATTACTTTTGACATGGAAGTGAGATCCATTTAGGACATGGACCTGATGACTGCTGGAGACAATTGTCTGAAATGGTATTCAGGTCCTTGTTCCATGGAACACAGTCTGAAATAAGATTGTCAGATCCAGTGTGTGAATGAAATCCAGTAGAAGAAAATACATAGTATATCATGAAAGTTGTTGAAAACTTTCATGAGATACTTTGTGGGTAATTTACTAAGCCGAAATACATCTATATTAGGCGTATTTCAGGTGCAGATGGCGGGCCTGTCTCATTCGCCATTTTCTATGCCTGTTTTAGCGTTGAGAAATGTCTAAATGAAAGACTGCTCAGAAGCTGTCTTACATTTAGAATGGGTGCTGGATGTGCGGAAGTAATGGAGAGGCCTGCGCCTCTTCATAACTTCGGCAGATCCTCCGCAAGTGCAGGCTCTTTATTAAAGGGTCGATGTAGAGTATATTAAAATATAGTCGATGCAGGGTATATAAAAAAAGGTGAATAAAATCAGGCCGTCTATTCCCCCTTTTATTCTTTAGCTACTCATCACCCACTAGACGATAGCTCACCACTCAAGTAAAATGAACATTTGGGATCATGCAGAAAACAAACGCATAAAAGCCGAGACATACACCTTTGAAACAACAAATATAGAAGACCAAGAACCAGACATGATGGACACCTTCAGAAAAACAGAATACCTATTAATCAAGCAACTCAAACAAAGATGGGAGATCAAATCCCTAAAACAATACATTGATCACAACAAAGTACCAAAGGGACTACAACTGCCCAGGATTTATGGGAAAGGGAATTTAATGAAGAATGGGATACACTACTACACGAACACTCCCTATCACTTATGCACCTAATCATAAAAAAGAAGATCCACCATACTAAAAGAAACTACATGTCGGAATTCGAACCCGTGACCAGCCACATCCCAGGCGGTAGCCCTGCTTACTAGGCTACCGTCCTCTCTGGACATTCCTCCCTGAAGCCTATTAGTTAACCTCAGTCTTGCCTAGCCTTGCTCATTACCCTTGATTCCCCACACCTGGTACTTCCCTATATAGTCCAGCCCCTTGCACTCCAGTTTGCTGATTATTGAGCTCCTGAGCCTTGATCAAGCTTCTCCTCATCTGTTGCTCCTGCTACTGCTGGAAGTCCACTGCTGACCAGGAATTGCCTACCGACTACTCTTCTGCCTTATCCCTACCTACTGAACTGCTACCACCGTTGCCATCCGGATTGTCTGACCACGCTTACTGCCGCCTGCCCTGACTCACCGCCTGCCTACCGACTACTCTTCTGCCTTATCCCTACCTACTGAACTGCTACCACCGTTGCCATCCGGATTCTCTGACCACGCTTACTACCTGCCTGCGGTCCTTGCCACTGGGCTCCACTCCTACCTCCAGCCAGCGGTCCTCTGACTCAGGTGAGCCTGTAGGACTGTTACACTACAGCACAATTAGAAGAAATTAAGATCAAAATGGAAAAATTCACAAAAAATGAAGACTACAACACTTGGCAACAAAAACTCTGCAACAATCTAGATAGAGCAGAACAGGAAATTATGAACAAAAAAATTAAAAAATTAAGAAATAATATTCAACAAAAAAAGGAGCATAGAGAAATTCAGACTAATAACCCCACAAATAAGGAGATAAACAATCACAAAGAGAGAAATGAGAACACTCAACCAGGTACAACAGAAAGACCAAACAAATACCCAATATCCACAAGTAACAGATTTGAAATACTGGAAGAATCAAACCATTTTTTAGATCGCACTCCCCCACACCACAGACCCTACACCCGACAGAGACCACCACGTTCCCCAACACCGACCCCACAAAATCACAGATACAACCTACGATACAGACAACCATCACCAGAACCGGAATACAGACCACATCACCAAGACAATCCACAATACCCAAAAAGAGCAAAACAACAATCAGGAGAGAATCACCAAGTACCACAAAGGAGAGACAATCACCAAACATATCAAACAAAACAACACGACTCAAGAGAAAGAAAAAGATACGCAGAGGAAGGGGACATAAGACCAAAATACAACAGATAGACCAGCATGAAGACACAATCATAAACTTAAGTAGTGTCACTTTAAATAAGGCCCAAACCAGCCTATTAAATAAAGGTCTCAAATTCGCACCCACCAACACACTCAATAAATTTGATACCTTTATCATCCGAAAACTCTGTCTGAAGAAATATTACATAAAAAATCCCATCATAAAAGATACCACAACCAATAGAACATATGAACACACCTCACTAAAAAGTAAATCCAAAAAATATCCACGACAAGAAATAGGACAAGAACTGGCAGCATTCAAACAATGTGTAGAAAGAGACATACGTAACATGAAGGAACACCCAAAAAAATGGAATAATTTATCTAGAAAAGAAATAGAGGCCATAAAACAGTTACAAAAAGAAAACGAAATAGTAATACATCCAGCTGACAAGGGAGGAGCAATTGTAATTCAAAATATCTCCGACTATAACAACGAATGTATGAGACAGTTAGCAGATACAAACACATATAAAAAATTACACTGTATAGTTCGGGTTCGTACCGAATTTTGGGGTGTCCGTGACACGGACCCGAACCCGAACATTTTCGTAAAAGTCCGGGTTCGGGTTCGGTGTTCGGAGCTTTCTTGGCGCTTTTTGAAAGGCTGCAAAGCAGCCAATCAACAAGCGTCATACTACTTGGCCAGTGCACCATGTGACCCAGCCTCTATTTAAGCTGGAGTCACGTAGCGCCGCACGTCACTCTGCTATGATCAGTATAGGGAGAGGTTGCAGCTGCGACGTTAGGGCGAGATTAGGCAGATTAACTCCTCCAAAAGACTTCATTCTGTGATCGATCTGCAGCTGTGGATCATTGAAGTGCTATTATTGACTTGCTCACTTTTTTGAGGCTGCCCAGAGCGTTTTTAGATCACTTTTTTTCTGGGGTGATCGGCGGCCAGTTTGTGACTTGTGGTGCGCCAGCACGAGCTATCACCAAGTGTATTTAACCATCGATAGTGTGGTTATTTTGTGCTATATCCTACATCAGCTGCAGGCTGAGCCTGTGTCACCGAAGTGCATTTAACCATCAACAGTCTGGTTATTTTTTGGCCATATACTACATTAGCTGCAGGCTGAGCCTGTGTCAAAGAAGTGCATTTAACCATCAACAGTCTGGTTATTTTTTGGCCGTATACTACATCTGGTGCAGGCTGAGCCTGTGTCACCCAAGTGCATTTAACCATCAACAGTGTGGTTATTTTTTGGCCATATATTACATCAGGGGCAAGTTGAGCCTGTCACCCAGCGCCTAAAAAATAGACCTGACATTTCTTTTCAACCAAATCTGCACAGTTTTAGCTGGTCAAGTTATTTGTAGTGACCGTAAAAGCAGACTTTTTGTTCTGGGTTGAAAAAGCATTCCCAAATTTGCCATTCTGAAAATAACTAGTTTGTGGTATTTCAGGCCTACTTGAAATCTATCCCAAAAAGAAACACTTACATTGAAGGTATTGATAGTGTCATTCAGAAAAACCTAAGACACACGCTAGTGTGCTGATAGAAGTGTCATTCTGTGATTAAACCTATAACTGTCACACAGCGCAAAAAAAAAACAGGTCTCACATCTCTATTCAACCAAATCTGCACAGTTTTAGCTGGTCAAGTTATTTGTAGTGACCGTAAAAGCAGACTTTTTGTTCTGGGTTGAAAAAGCATTCCCAAATTTGCCATTCTCAAAATAACTAGTTTGTGGTATTTGAGGCCTACTTGAAATCTATCCCAAAAAGAAAATCTTACATTGAAGGTATTGATAGTGTGATTCAGAAAAACCTAAGACACACGCTAGCGTGCTGATAGAAGTGTCATTCTGTGATTAAACCTATAACTGTCACACAGCGCAAAAAAAAACAGGTCTCACATCTCTATTCAACCAAATCTGCACAGTTTTAGCTGGTCAAGTTATTTGTAGTGACCGTAAAAGCAGACTTTTTGTTCTGGGTTGAAAAAGCATTCCCAAATTTGCCATTCTTAAAATAACTAGTTTGTGGTATTTGAGGCCTACTTGAAATCTATCCCAAAAAGAAAATCTTACATTGAAGGTATTGATAGTGTCATTCAGAAAAACCTAAGACACACGCTAGTGTGCTGATAGAAGTGTCATTCTGTGATTAAACCTATAACTGTCACACAGCGCAAAAAAAAACAGGTCTCACATCTCTATTCAACTAAATCTGCACAGTTTTAGCTGGTCAAGTTATTTGTAGTGACCGTAAAAGCAGACTTTTTGTTCTGGGTTGAAAAAGCATTCCCAAATTTGCCATTCTGAAAATAACTAGTTTGTGGTATTTCAGGCCTACTTGAAATCTATCCCAAAAAGAAACACTTACATTGAAGGTATTGATAGTGTGATTCAGAAAAACCTAAGACACACGCTAGCGTGCTGATAGAAGTGTCATTCTGTGATTAAACCTATAACTGTCACACAGCGCAAAAAAAAACAGGTCTCACATCTCTATTCAACCAAATCTGCACAGTTTTAGCTGGTCAAGTAATTTGTAGTGACCGTAAAAGCAGACTTTTTGTTCTGGGTTGAAAAAGCATTCCCAAATTTGCCATTCTCAAAATAACTAGTTTGTGGTATTTGAGGCCTACTTGAAATCTATCCCAAAAAGAAAATCTTACATTGAAGGTATTGATAGTGTGATTCAGAAAAACCTAAGACACACGCTAGCGTGCTGATAGAAGTGTCATTCTGTGATTAAACCTATAACTGTCACACAGCGCAAAAAAATACAGGTCTCACCTCTCTATTCAACCAAATCTGCACAGTTTTAGCTGGTCAAGTTATTTGTAGTGACCGTAAAAGCAGACTTTTTGTTCTGGGTTGAAAAAGCATTCCCAAATTTGCCATTCTCAAAATTGTGGTGAACGGGAACAATGAGGAAAACATCTAATAAGGGACGCGGACGTGGACATGGTCGTGGTGGTGTTAGTGGACCCTCTGGTGCTGGAGAGGACGTGGCCGTTCTGCCACAGCCACACGTCCTAGTGAACCAACTACCTCAGGTCCCAGTAGCCAGCAGAATTTACAGCGATATTTGGTGGGGCCTAATGCCGTTCTAAGGATGGTAAGGCCTGAGCAGGTACAGGCATTAGTCAATTGGGTGGCCGACAGTGGATCCAGCACGTTCACATTATCTCCCACCCAGTCTTCTGCAGAAAGCGCACAGATGGCGCAAGAAAACCAAGCCCATCGGTCTGTCACATCACCCCCATGCATATCAGGGAAACTGTCTGAGCCTCAAGTTATGCAGCAGTCTCTTATGCTGTGTGAAGACTCTGCTGCCAGGGTTTCCCAAGGGCATCCACCTAGCCCTTCCCAAGGGGTGGAAGAGATAGAATGCACTAACGCACAACCAATTATTTTTCCTGATGATGAGGACATGGGAATACCACCTCAGCACGTCTCTGATGATGACGAAACACAGGTGCCAACTGCTGCGTCTTTCTGCAGTGTGCAGACTGAACAGGAGGTCAGGGATCAAGACTGGGTGGAAGACGATGCTGGGGACGATGAGGTCCTAGACCCCACATGGAATGAAGGTCGTGCCACTGACTTTCACAGTTCGGAGGAAGAGGCAGTGGTGAGACCGAGCCAACAGCGTAGCAAAAGAGGGAGCAGTGGGCAAAATCAGAACACCCGCAGCCAAGAGACTCCGCCTGATACTGACCGCCGCCATCTGGGACCGAGCACCCCAAAGGCAGCTTCAAGGAGTTCCCTGGCATGGCACTTCTTCAAACAATGTGCTGACGACAAGACCCGAGTGGTTTGCATGCTGTGCCATCAGAGCCTGAAGCGAGGCATTAACGTTCTGAACCTTAGCACAACC
The DNA here is from genome assembly GCF_905171765.1 of Bufo bufo. NCBI lineage: Eukaryota > Metazoa > Chordata > Amphibia > Anura > Bufonidae > Bufo > Bufo bufo. The sequence goes on along the minus strand of NC_053391.1, from coordinate 510,642,598 downwards.
TGCATGACCAGGCACCTGCATGCAAAGCATGAACTGCAGTGGAGTAAACACCTTAAAAACAAGGAAGTCACTCAGGCTCCCCCTGCTACCTCTTCTGCTGCTGCCGCCTCGGCCTCTTCTGCTGCTGCCGCCGCCTCGGCCTCTTCTGCTGCTGCTGCCGCCGCCTCGGCCTCTTCCTCCGCCTCTGGAGGAACGTTGGCACCTGCCGCCCAGCAAACATGGGATGTACCACCAACACCACCACCTGCGTCACCAAGCATCTCAACCATGTCACACGGCAGCGTTCAGCTCTCCATCTCACAAACATTTGAGAGAAAGCGTAAATTCTCACCTAGCCACCCTCGATCCCTGGCCCTGAATGCCAGCATTTCTAAACTACTGGCCTATGAAATGCTGTCATTTAGGCTGGTGGACACACACAGCTTCAAACAGCTCATGTCACTTGCTGTCCCACAGTATGCTGTTCCCAGCCGCCACTACTTCTCCAAGAGAGCCGTGCCTTCCCTGCACAACCAAGTATCCAATAAAATAAAGTGTGCACTGCGCAACGCCATCTGTGGCAAGGTCCACCTAACCACAGATACGTGGACCAGTAAGCACGGCCAGGGACGCTATATCTCCCTAACTGCACACTGGGTAAATGTAGTGGCGGCTGGGCCCCAGGCGGAGAGCTATTTGGCGCACGTCCTTCCGCCGCCAAGGATCGCAGGGCAACATTCTTTGCCTCCTGTCTCCTCCTCCTCCTACTCAGCTTCCTCCTCCTCTTCTTCCACCTGCTCATCCAGTCAGCCACACACCTTCACCACCAACTTCAGCACAGCACGGGGTAAACGTCAGCAGGCCATTCTGAAACTCATATGTTTGGGGGACAGGCCCCACACCGCACAGGAGTTGTGGCGGGGTATAGAACAACAGACCGACGAGTGGTTGCTGCCGGTGAGCCTCAAGCCCGGCCTGGTGGTGTGCGATAATGGGCGAAATCTCGTTGCAGCTCTGGGACTAGCTGGTTTGACGCACATCCCTTGCCTGGCGCATGTGCTGAATTTGGTGGTGCAGAAGTTCATTCGCAACTACCCCGACATGTCAGAGCTGCTGCATAAAGTGCGGGCCGTCTGTTCGCGCTTCCGGCGTTCACACCCTGCCGCTGCTCGCCTGTCTGCGCTACAGCGTAACTTCGGCCTTCCCGCTCACCGCCTCATATGCGACATGCCCACCAGGTGGAACTCCACCTTGCATATGCTGGACAGACTGTGCGAGCAGCAGAAGGCCATAGTGGAGTTTCAGCTGCAGCACGCACGGGTCAGTCGCACTGCGGATCAGACCCACTTCACCACCAATGACTGGGCCTCCATGCGAGACCTGTGTGCCCTGTTGCGCTGTTTCGAGTACTCCACCAACATGGCCAGTGGCGATGACGCCGTTATCAGCGTTACAATACCACTTCTATGTCTCCTTGAGAAAACACTTAGGGCGATGATGGAAGAGGAGGTGGCCCAGGAGGAAGAGGAGGAAGAGGGGTCATTTTTAGCACTTTCAGGCCAGTCTCTTCGAAGTGACTCAGAGGGAGGTTTTTTGCAACACCAGAGGCCAGGTACAAATGTGGCCAGACAGGGCCCACTACTGGAGGACGAGGAGGACGAGGATGAGGAGGAGGTGGAGGAGGATGAGGATGAAGCATGTTCACAGCGGGGTGGCACCCAAAGCAGCTCGGGCCCATCACTGGTGCGTGGCTGGGGGGAAACACAGGACGATGACGATACGCCTCCCACAGAGGACAGCTTGTCCTTACCTCTGGGCAGCCTGGCACACATGAGCGACTACATGCTGCAGTGCCTGCGCAACGACAGCAGAGTTGCCCACATTTTAACGTGTGCAGACTACTGGGTTGCCACCCTGCTGGATCCCCGGTACAAAGACAATGTGCCCACCTTACTTCCTACACTGGAGCGTGATAGGAAGATGCGCGAGTACAAGCGCACGTTGGTAGACGCGCTACTGAGAGCATTCCCAAATGTCACAGGGGAACCAGTGGAAGCCCAAGGCGAAGGCAGAGGAGGAGCAAGAGGTCGCCAACGCAGCTGTGTCACGCCCAACTCCTCTGAGGGCAGGGTTAGCATGGCAGAGATGTGGAAAAGTTTTGTCAACACGCCACAGCTAAGTGCACCACCACCTGATACGGAACGTGTTAGCAGGAGGCAACATTTCACTAACATGGTGGAACAGTACCTGTGCACACCCCTCCACGTACTGACTGATGGTTCGGCCCCATTCAACTTCTGGGTCTCCAAATTGTCCACGTGGCCAGAGCTAGCCTTTTATGCCTTGGAGGTGCTGGCCTGCCCGGCGGCCAGCGTTTTGTCTGAACGTGTATTCAGCACGGCAGGGGGCGTCATTACAGACAAACGCAGCCGCCTGTCTACAGCCAATGTGGAGAAGCTGACGTTCATAAAAATGAACCAGGCATGGATCCCACAGGACCTGTCCATCCCTTGTGCAGATTAGATATTAACTACCTCCCCTTAACAATATATTATTCTACCCCAGAGCACTTCCTCATTCAATACTATTTTTAATTTCATTTTACCATTATATTGCGAGGCAACCCAAAGTTGAATGAACCTCTCCTCTGTCTGGGTGCCGGGGCCTAAATGTGTGACAGTGGCCTGTTCCAGTGGTGGGTGACGTGAAGCCTGATTCTCTGATATGACATGAATACAGATTCTGCGCTGACATAAGGCCAGATTCTCTGTTACGGGACTGCTCTCCTCTGCCTGGGTGCCTGGGCCTAAATGTGTGACAGTGGCCTGTTCCAGTGGTGGCTGACGTGAAGCCTGATTCTCTGCTATGACATAAAGACAGATTCTGCGCTGACATAAGGCCAGATTCTCTGTTACGGGACCGCTCTCCTCTGTCTGGGTGCCGGGGCCTAAATGTGTGACAGTGGCCTGTTCCAGTGGTGGGTGACGTGAAGCCTGATTCTCTGCTATGACATGAATACAGATTCTGTGCTGACATAAGGCCAGATTCTCTGTTACGGGACCTCTCTCCTCTGCCTGGGTGCCTGGGCCTAAATGTGTGACAGTGGCCTGTTCCAGTGGTGGGTGACGTGAATCCTGATTCTCTGCTATGACATGAAGACAGATTCTGCGCTGACATAAGGCCAGATTCTCTGTTACGGGACCGCTCTCCTCTGTCTTGGTGCCGGGGCCTAAATGTGTGACAGTGGCCTGTTCCAGTGGTGGGTGACATGAAGCCTGATTCTCTGCTATGACATGAAGACAGATTCTGTGCTGACATAAGGCCAGATTCTCTGTTACGGGACCTCTCTCCTCTGCCTGGGTGCCTGGGTGCCTGGGCCTAAATGTGTGACAGTGGCCTGTTCCAGTGGTGGGTGACGTGAAGCCTGATTCTCTGCTATGACATGAAGACAGATTCTGCGCTGACATGAAGCCAGATTCTCTGTTACAGGACCGCTCTCCTCTGTCTGGGTGCCTGGGCCTAAATGTGTGACAGTGACCTGTTCCAGTGGTGGGTGACGTGAAGCCTGATTCTCTGCTATGACATGAATACAGATTCTGCGCTGACATAAGGCCAGATTCTCTGTTACGGGACCGCTCTCCTCTGCCTGGGTGCCTGGGCCTAAATGTGTGACAGTGGCCTGTTCCAGTGGTGGGTGACGTGAAGCCTGATTCTCTGCTATGACATGAAGACTGATTCTGTGCTGACATGAAGCCAGATTCTCTGCTATGGCATGAAGAGACTGATTCTCTTCTGACATGAAGCCAGATTCTCTGCTATGGCATGAAGAGACTGATTCTCTGCTGACATGAAGCCAGATTCTTTGCTATGGCATGAAGAGACTGATTCTCTGCTGACGTGAAGCCAGATTCTCTGCTATGGGACCTCTGTCCAATTGATATTGGTTAATTTTTATTTTTTTTATTTTTATTTTAATTCATTTCCCTATCCACATTTGTTTGCAGGGGATTTACCTACATGTTGCTGCCTTTTTCAGCCCTCTAGCTCTTTCCTGGGCTTTTTTACAGCCTTTTTAGTGCCGAAAAGTTCGGGTCCCCATTGACTTTAATGGGGTTCAGGTTCGGGACGAAGTTCGGGTCGGGTTCGGATCCCGAACCCGAACATTTCCGGGAAGTTCGGCCGAACTTCTCGAACCCGAACATCCAGGTGTTCGCTCAACTCTACTGGAACTCTAACTTTTATCTACAGACTCAGGGAACGGCCATGGGCACCAGATTCGCCCCCAGTTACGCAAACCTATTTATGGCGCAGTGGGAGGATGACATCATAACACCCAGACTGGGGTCGGATCTGGTGCTCTGGCAACGTTATATTGACGATATCATTTTCATTTGGCAGGAGAGTAAGGATAATCTGGATACCTTCCTAACAACAATCAATACAAATCCATATGGTCTAAAATTTACTTCATCCATCAGCACATTAAAAATAGAATTTTTAGATCTACAAATAACAATAGAAAAAGATAAACTTATATGCACCACTTACCACAAACCAACATCAAAAAATAGCTTTATCCGATATGACAGTTGCCACCTACCGACGTGGCTCAAACATTCCACAGGGACAGTTTCGTAGAGTCAAAAGAAATTGCACGATAGAATCCCATTTTAAGGAGGAATCGGAGAAAATGAAAATTCAGTTTATTGATAAAAAATACCCTGTTGAACTGCTAGAAAAATCATTGAATAAAGTCAAAACAATGGAAAGGGAATCATTTTTTAATAAAACAACCAAGTCAGAAGAAGTACAGGAAACATCATCCAGGATTATACTACCTTACAACACACAATACAAAAAAATCAAAAAGATCATAAACAACCATTGGTACCACATAAAACAGGATAAAATAATAGGGTCCATCATTACAGACATTACACTAATCACATTCACTAAAGCCCCAAATTTAGGCCTAAAAATTGCCCCCACCATCAAACAAACCACAAGACAGTCCACAACAATTCAAGAATGGGCAGACATTACAGGTTTCTTTAGATGTGGAAAATGTAAGAACTGTCGGACCACATCCTTTCCGAAAAAAAACACATGCGTCATATCCAAAACGAACTCTCACAAACAAGAAATTAAAGAATTTTTAACATGCAGCTCGACAGAAGTCATATACGCCCTAGAATGCCCATGTCAAAAACTATATATTGGCCGTACAAAAAGAACACTCCAAAAACGAGTATCCGAACATATTGCAAATATAAGAAAAGGCTACGACAAACACACAGTATCAAACCATTTCAGTATAACCCATAACAAAGATCCAAGTGGACTCAAATATATGGCACTTGAAAAGGTAAAAAAAGATTGGAGGGGGGGAAATTTCATACACAAAATGTCAAGAATAGAATCCAGAAGGATCTTCGAATTCAACTCTGTGTTGCCAAATGGATTGAACGCAGAGATGGAAATTTTCGGTTTCCTTTAATGGGGGGGTTGCCGCCCGCCGACGGGCAACCGGTGGGGCTTTTATTACTTCCTCCGGTTGCTTCTTGGCGGACGGCCGCCCCTTACTATCTCACTACTACCTCACTACTCATCCTTGATGGTATTGCACATTTGATGTTCGCCCTCTCTTGTAACCGCACGGGGGTGATAAATCCAGAATAATCGCTGGGTCTTCACACTACGGACCAGCGATATATTGGGTACACCCGTCCGTGCACTTGCAATTAGGGTGCATCTGGATCCATCAGTAACACCATAAGAAAAAGTTATATACAGATAAACCTATACACAATATCTACACCTACATAACAAGTACCCTTATATGCTACATACTGCATTTTACAGAATATTCCTAACTCACCTACTACCTCACTACTCATCCTTGATGGTGTTGCATATTTGATGCTCGCCCTCTTGCAGCCGCACAGGGGTGACAAATCCAGAATAATCGCTGGGTCTTCATACTACGGACCAGCGATATATTGGGTACACCCGTCCGTGCGCTTGCAATTAGGGTGCATCGGGATCCATCAGTAACACCAAAAGATATACACAGATAAACCTATACACAACAATATCTACACCTACGTAACAAGTACCCTTATATGCTACATACTGCATTTTACATAATTAGCACCTTCCTCTGCTACACCATACCTACCCCCCCTTCTAGTAAATCCTACCTCATCTAAAACATAGATGACGGACCAGTGACAGAAAGGGCAAAACCTTACTATAGACTAATTAACAGTATTGACACAAAAAAATCCTTGTTCCCAACCTATACAACAACATTTATTCTTGCTATCACTATGTGTTACACGGGTAGGATGGACCCAGGGAGTCGCAGATATACTACGGACCAGTAACATATTGGGTGCACCCGTCTGTGGACTCACAACCAGGCACCATCTGGGGAATATCTACCACAAGAAAATATTTATTTATGTGTATATGTACATGTGTATACACATGTGCGCACAAACTCACCCATATACCACCTTCCTCTACCACATTATATCTATCACTGCCCATTTTTTCCCCCCTCACTTAAATGTACAAGGAAGACAAACACAAGATAACACAGATAAAAATCTCCATTCACTAAATATGGAACAAAGATCTTATATTGGGCCACACAGGCTGACCCACTGCCTGTATATAGGCCCCAAGATAATAATACACATCACTACCTACATGGAAACCACTAAGTAATGAATCTACAATTATCAACATTATCCCATGCACCAAAGAACAGAATCCTAATACCCAGCACAATAGGTTAAAACAAAATAATCTATTTATTTACCCCACTTTATCTACCTTTTTTCCTAATACTTCTCACATGTATATTCACCAATTTATTGTATTCACCAATCTCCTTTTCCCACACTTTTATCTACATCGTAAACCAAATGTGACAACCAGCACAAAATACATACAATGAAAAAGTTAATTGACTCATAATTGAGCTAATTGCCTTTGCCCTATAAATACTCCAGTATTCACTACAATCCTCCACTTACTGATGAAGGGAGAGTCTCCCGAAACGCGTTTAAGGAGCAGAGGATTGTCTGAATACCCATCACTTGGAACGGAGCTAGAAGAATTGGCCGGGACCATCTAGCACAAGCCGGGAAAGACCGCGATCACGTGACTGCACACGTCACCTTACAGACGCGCGAACCACGCCTCCCGGCGTCCTTGGCAACGAGAGACACCGCCGACTCCTGGATTCAAGACAGCCGCCTAGGGAGAAGTGAGCAACGCCAGAGGACCAAAGACAGCAGCGCCGGGTGAAGGGTAAGTGATCTCTGTAGCCGGGGACAGTGCGGGACGCCGCACTCAGGCACAGAGCACCCCTTCCTCCCACAGCATCCGCATACAAGCATAACATTCACGGACTACTGCATTCCATTTATGTATATGCCTGCGGTTTACTGACTAATATATATGCCTGCTGTTCTTTGACAAATTACTCACCTATATATACCAAAAAGGCACATCATGCACTCTCCATCTAAATAGCGGGAACCACATAAGGAGTCAAAAGGCGCAGTATCCATCTATTTACCATATATCTCTCACCCAGAGGACATTACCATAATAGCAAACTATTATCCTATATAAGGAATACAAACGCATCAATCTCCGAACTATTCTTTTATAAAAGGACAACTTTTTTTAGCGCATTATCCAGCGCATTTTTATATTTGTTTCATTTTTTATATATTTGTTTTACTTTTTCATTTTTTCATTTTTTATTGTTCCTATATGTCATTTCTTCAATACTCCCAATACCAGTTGGTCACCATTGAATGACATCCATTATCCTTTACCTACTCAAAAGGACATTTAGCTGAAATTTACCTACTCCACATTTGCCTGATTTTATTCACCTTTTTTTTATATACCCTGCATCGACTATATTTTAATATACTCTACATCGACCCTATATATATAAATAAATTAACATATTGACCCAAATTAGAGTGTGCCTGCTTATTCATTTTCCTACTATTTATCCACTCCTGACTGGGTGAGTCAGTTTTAGCAGCCTTGCACCTCAATCATTTGCCTGAGCAGTAGAGCCGTCTATTCCCCCTTTTATTCTTTATTAAAGGGGTTATCCAATATTATAAAAATGTCCCCTATATGCCGGGCCCCTCACAGTGAATATACTTACCCCGTTACCTGCGCCGCTCCTGGTCCCTGCACCACCGCAGCTGCTGCTTCTTCCCATGCACAGATGATGCAGCCAATGGCAGGCGGTGACTGGGATGAGCCTCCCTGGCGTCACCTGCGGTCTTAATAAATGTGCCCCTTTATATTTTCTTCTATTGCTCTGATTGCTGTTTATGCTACATATGTTTTTAAATCACCTGATGCATTTAACTGGTGAAGGGTGGAATTCACTCTATGCCAAGAGTAAGACCATATTGTGCTTTTGAAATATGTAGGCTCTGGAGTGTCACAGGAGATTTTGGATTTTAATATGATGAAAAAAATATTGGATTTTATTCACATGCTGCATCTGACAATCTTCTACAATGTCTACATTTAAACATATGCGGGATCCATAGCATGAAGCTTATTTCAGGGGAGCTGGCTTTTTCTACTTCAATATATTCCAGTTTGTACAGCTGTGCACACCAATGCTATATGCATGGGCTTATTTAACAGAATTTTGCTGAGATCGCAATCTTTATAAAAGTTTTTACCTCCCGTATCATTGTTTTTTTTCACATTTTAAGAGATGACAGCATATAACTGAAAAGACAGACAAAATAGAGCAATGAAAGTTTTTGGAGATGATAATAGAGAGAATCAATTACAGTTAAGTTTGGAAGATACAACTTGCAAACTAGAAAGACTCAGGTATAACAAGACCTATGTACAGTGAGAATTCACTACACTCCAGAAGTACAAACCGGATTCCAAAAAAGTTGGGACACTATACAAATCGTGAATAAAAACTGAATGCAATGATGTGGAGGTGCCAACTTCTAATATTTTTTTCAGAATAGAACATAAATCACGGAACAAAAGTTTAAACTGAGAAAATTTACCATTTTAAGGGAAAAATATGTTGAATCAGAATTTCATGGTGTCAACAAATCCCCAAAAAGTTGTGACAAGGCCATTTTCACCACTGTGTGGCATCTCCCCTTCTTCTTACAACACTCAACAGACGTCTGGGGACCGAGGAGACCAGTTTCTCAAGTTTAGAAATAGTAATGCTCTCCCATTCTTGTCTAATACAGGCCTCTAACTGTTCAATCGTCTTGGGCCTTCTTTGTTGCACCTTCCTCTTTATGATGTGCCAAATGTTCTCTATAGGTGAAAGATCTGGACTGCAGACTGGCCAATTCAGTACCTGGATCCTTCTCCTACGCAGCCATGATGTTGTGATTGATGCAGAATGTGGTCTGGCATTATCTTGTTGAAAAATGCAGGGTCTTCCCTGAAAGAGATGACGTCTGGATGGGAGCATATGTTGTTCTAGAACCTGAATATATTTTTCTGCATTGATGGTGCCTTTCCAGACATGCAAGCTGCCCATGCCACACGCACTCATGCAACCCCATACCATCAGAGATGCAGGCTTCTGAACTGAGCGTTGATAACAACTTGGGTTGTCCTTGTCCTCTTTGGTCCGGATGACATGGCGTCCCAGATTTCCAAAAAGAACTTCGAATCGTGACTCGTCTGACCACAGAACAGTCTTCCATTTTGCCACACTCCATTTTAAATGATCCCTGGCCCAGTGAAAACGCCTGAGCTTGTGGATCTTGCTTAGAAATGGCTTCTTCTTTGCACTGTAGAGTTTCAACTGGCAACGGCGGATGGCATGGTGGATTGTGTTCACTGACAATGGTTTCTGGAAGTATTCCTGAGCCCATTCTGTGATTTCCTTTACAGTAGCATTCCTGTTTGTGATGCAGTGTCGTTTAAGGGCCCGGAGATCACAGGCATCCAGTATGGTTTTACGGCCTTGACCCTTACGCACAGAGATTGTTCCAGATTCTCTGAATCTTCGGATGATGTTATGCACTGTTGATGATGATAGATGCAAAGTCTTTGCAATTTTTCGCTGGGTAACACCTTTCTGATATTGCTCCACTATCTTTCTGCGCAACATTGTGGGAATTGGTGATCCTCTACCCATCTTGGCTTCTGAGAGACACTGCCACTCTGAGAAGCTCTTTTTATACCCAATCATGTTGCCAATTGACATAATTAGTGTTAATTGGTCTTCCAGCTCTTCGTTATGCTCAAATTTACTTTTTCCAGCCTCTTATTGCTACTTGTCCCAACTTTTTTGGGATTTGTTGACACCGTGAAAATTGGAATCAAGGTATTTGTCCTTTAAAATGATACATTTACTCGGATTAAACGTTTGATCTATCATCTATGTTCTATTACAAATAAAATATTGACATTTGCCATCTCCACATCATTGCATTCAGTTTTTATTCACAATTTGTTTAGTGTCCCAACTTTTTTGGAATCCGGTTTGTACATGTATATACAAAAAGACACAATTCCCCAGGGATATAGAATAAAAAAGATTCCAACATGTGTATATTCAGAAGAGTTTGTCCAAGAGTGGAATTCTGTTCACAACAATTGCTCTTTAAATCTCATGAGACTTATAGTCAAACATGAGGACATGAAGCTGAAAGACACTCATCCTGAGATTGATTCCTTACAAACTTCCCTGGAGGACATGGCACATTTATCTACATTTGAAGAATCACAAACTAATCTCAAATAGAAAATTAAATTACTGGTAGATGATATCACCATAAAGAAAAAGAAATATGAACCAGACCTGTATGATTACACACATAATCAGGTCTAAAAATGAGTATGCCGAATCAATGCTTTTAATACCCCAAAATCAATTTTGAAATCACACGGGAACCAATGACGAAACATAGAGTTTATTATCTACTTAGTCTACCATTATCAAACACTTACAATATCTTTAATTACAGTTTTATCTAAAAAGAAAACTGTATGATTACCTATAGGTCACTACTCCAATGATTGCTACATTATATGGTTTACCAAAGATTCAAAAGCAGATCATCCTTCACCTATGGGACTTTTTGTCTCAGGAACTGGATCTGTTTCTGAAAGATTAAGCCAGTGGGTTGATCACCAACTTCAGCCACTAGTCTGCAGAATATTGGGATATCTCCAAGAAACTGCTGATGTTTTACGTAGTTTTTTACAATAGAATTCGGTAGGAGGGCGATGTATGGCTTTCATGTGATGTAGAAAGCATGTATCTATCTATACCTTACCATACAGCTTTTAGGGTACTTTTACACTAGCGTTATTCTTTTCCGGGATTGAGTTCCGTCCTAGGAGCTCAATACTGGAAAAGAACTGATCAGTTTTATCCTAATGCATTTTGAATGGAGAGCAATCCGTTCAGGATGCATTAGGATGTCTTCAGTTCAGTCTTTTTGCCTTTTCAGGATGGAGATAATACCGCAGCATGCTGCAGTTTTATCTCCATCCAAAATTCCGGAACACTTGCCGGAATGCCGGATCCGGCATTTTTTCCCATTGAAATGCATTAATGCCGACCCCGGCCCCCAGAGCTCCGGCAAAATGGATCAGTTTTTTCGGTCTGCGCATGCTCAGACCGCAAAAAATGTGAAAAAAAAGAATGCCAGATCCGTTTTTCCAGATGACTCCGGAGGGACAGATCCAGTATTTCAATGCATTTGTCAGATGGATCAGGATCCTGATCCATCTGAAAAATGCCATCAGTTTGCATACATTTTGACAGATCTGGCAGGCAGTTCCGGCGACGGAGCTATCTGCCAAAATCCTCTGCCGCAAGTGTGAAAGTACACTTATTCATTAAATTATCACTTATGAACTTACATTAACTATTCAGGTCTTCTAATAGTTTATATTATAGAAGCTACCAATTTTTTCATGAGCCACAATGACTTTTGTTTTGACGGTTGCATTTACCTTTATAAAAAAAGGTTCATCCATGGGAGTGAGACACGTCCCTTGCCCATTAGGTAGAAATTGTGCAATACCCCAGACCGGGGGATATCTGCAATTGTTTTGTATTAATGTTTTGCAATGTAATCTGCTGCTGTATACTCCAGCAGTTGAGGTATGGTTGTCAATGGTTGGCAGGAACCACTGTTCCTCCACTCTTGGTAGGAGTGGGCTAGTCCTACATCCTGTCAGAAGGGGGAGTTCGAGTCCAGACAGAGTGAAAATAGGAAACGCATGCAAAAGCTCCTACTCCAAGGGAACTTAACCAGTTTACCAGTGAGACTTTGACTCCTAGAAAAGTGCCAGACGAAAGAACACGCAAGAGCACACAAGAACTCAAGTGTGCCTGGACAGTTAAAAAAACCACAGCTTTAGAAACCGTGTTGCAGGTGAAGGACTACGGTACATACACCCATCACCTAGACCACTGCCACACCTGTCAAACACTAGGCCAGTATAATACTTTGGACACCTATAAGTGCCGGCAAGTGCCACTTAATTGTCACCTAATTAACCACATACAGTTGTGTTCAAAATTATTCAACCCCCACTGAAATTGAGTGTTTTGGCCAGTTTCACATTGATTTTGATCATTTTAGTCATCTTGTTTACAATTAAATCAAAGAGGCACTTGTAAGTCAGACAAATATAACATAACATTTATAATGAAATAACCACAAATGTCTTTTCTGTGCTCACATCATTATCAGTTTTATTCAACCCCCAAGTGACATTCAATCTTAGTACTTAGTACAACATCCTTTTCCAGTTATAACAGCTTTTAAACGTGAAGCATAGCTTGACAGAAGTGTCTTGCAGCGATCTACGGGTATCTTCGTCCATTCTTCATGGGCAAAAGCCTCCAGTTCAGTCACATTCTTAGGCTTGCGCGCTGCAACTGCTTTCTTTAAGTCCCACCAGAGGTTCTCAATCGGATTTAAGTCTGGTGACTGCGATGGCCACTTCAAAATGTTCCAGCCTTTAATCTGCAACCATGCTCTAGTGGACTTGGAGGTATGCTTGGGATCATTGTCCTGTTGAAAGGTCCAACGTCTCCCAAGCCTCAGGTTTGTGACGGACTGCATCACATTTTCATCCAATATCTCCTGGTACTGAAGAGAATTCATGGTACCTTGCACACGCTGAAGCTTCCCTGTACCTGTAGAAGCAAAACAGCCCCAAAGCATGATTGACCCCCCGCCATGCTTCACAGTAGGCAAGGTGTTCTTTTCTTCATAGGCCTTGTTCTTCCTCCTCCAAACATAGCGTTGATCCATGGGCCCAAACAGTTATAATTTTGTTTCATCAGTCCACAGAACACTATCCCAAAACTTTTGTGGTTTGTCCACATGACTTTTGGCATACTGCAGTCGACTCTTCTTATTCTTGGGAGTTCTGGCATGGAGGCCTTCATTACGCAGTGTGCGCCTTATTGTCTGAGATGAAACTTCAGTACCTACATCTGACAAATCTTTTTTCAGTTCCTCAGCAGTCACACTGGGACTTTTCTCCACTTTGCGCTTCAGGTAGCGCACAGCAGTCGAAGTCAGCATCTTCTTTCTGCCACGACCAGGTAGCGTTTCAACAGTGCCCTTTCCCTTGAATTTGCGAATGATGCTTCCTATGGTATCTCTTGGTATGTTTAACATCTTTGCAATCTTCTTATAGCCATTGCCCTTCCTGTGAAGAGAAATCACCTCTTCTCTTGTCTTCCTGGACCATTCTCTTGACTTCACCATGTTTGTAAACACACCAGTAAATGTCTAGAAGGAGCTGAGTATCACAGTCCTTTTAAATCTGCCTAATTGGTGCTTATTATGCTTGATTGCTGCTCCTTGACATCCACAGGTGTTTTCAATTGAAAACACTTGAATGAACCTCTGTTCTTAAGAGTGGTAGTCTTTAAGGGGTTGAATAATTGTGTCAATGAAGAAATCACAAAAAAAAACATTTAATACTGTATTACAAAAACAATTGATGTCATTTTAGTTGCATTTGGTTCTTTAAAAAGTCCTTGTAAGATTTCATTCTGAACACAATTACAAATGTACACTAAATTCCCTAAAACCCTTTACAGCATTGGGGGTTGAATAATTTTGAACACAACTGTACTTCATCACTTGCTGACCGAATAAATAATAGATTTCAAAACAGTGATTACCCACAGTGGGTGATTAAAAAGGCATAACCCACTGTTAAATCTAGACAAAATGTTTTATTTAATACCCAAAAGAAATGTAACAATGATTTGCTTACTGCAGTATTGGAATACAGCCCACAATTTAATGAAATAAAAATAATTTTCCACAAATATATACCTTTACTATATGAAGATGCAAAATTAAAAAAAATACTAAATCAAGGATGACAAATTGTTTATAGAATATCTTCAACCCTTGGTAACATCATTTCTCCTAAATTTTTTGTATCAATGTAGACCTAGCAACATTGTTGTGGTTTCTATAAGTGCATGTACATATGCAAAGCCAACAAAGTCTTTTCCTGAATTTACACCTGCTATTACCTTGCCAATTAAACAATATCTAAACCGAAATTCAGAATCTGTAATTTACATGATTTACATGATTATATGCAGTTTATATGATAAATTATATGTGAATTGCACTTAAAGAGAATCTTGATGTAAATTAAATCATGAATCCTGCAACTGGCATTTTTCCCCCGCCCTCTACAGTCGTCGGCATGGCGAGGGTGATGTGTGCAGCCCCGGCACATGTCCCTCTGCTATTCACAATCAAGTTCATACATTAGCATTACCCGCTGTGTCATAGATAGGGAGAGTTTTTTTTTAATGCATCTATACTCCCCAAATTCCTGTATTTAATGCAGATTTTTTTTTAGCAAATAACATCTTTCAGCCGGTGAAATCTGATTCTTTCTTTAGAATGCGTAGATACCAAGATTGGCATATAAAAGATGTATGGTACTTAATGTGATGGTTTAGTTCTTACTATAATGTAATCTATTTTAGGAGGTGGCTGCAATTGTGCCAGACCTCTTTTAGGGTGCTGGAATCTGACATCAAGCTAGCCTTATTAGGTCCAAAAAGGCTACTTTGGCTGTGGAATCGTAAAAAGTGCCATAAACTATATTGCATTACCTAAGACACCATCAAAGCCTTCCAAGCTCTTAATTCCAAATATGAGCTTCATTTAAAGACATCATTTTTCCCCACCTGCTGAAGCTGGTCCAAGATCATCAGTAGGCTTGAGTAAACAAACAGCATTAAAACACTTTGTTTTAATGCTGTACGGAGACCTGTCTCTGTACAGCATTAAAATAAATTACTTCCATGGAGGCAAAATTCATTTCACCCGAAGTTGGACAAGACTTTGGTGAATGAATTCGATATTCATTTCTACATCTTTAAAAACATTTCAAATTACCAATCCGAACTTGCGTTTGGTACTGGCTGGTACCTCAGTACCAAATCCGAATTCGGATTGCAAATTTTTAATGTTTTTGAAGATGCAGAAATGAATACCAAATTAATTCACTGAAGTGACTTTGGGTGAAATTAATTTTGGCTCCATGGAGGCAATACATTTTAACCCCTTCCTGCAAAATCACGTACATGTACGTGGGGAATGTGGTGCCTTACCGCATATCCACGTGCATGTACGTGATCGGCTTTCACTGTCAGCGGGTGGAGCAAAGCGCTGACAGTTCAGTGAAGTCGGCGTGCTGGGGTTGCTAGGCAACCAATAAACCCGGCGGGAACATAATCGTAGCGCTGACTGGCACGCAATCGCTATGATTGGTCCATTACTGCAGAGGGACCAATCGCAGCGCATCAGGGCAGGTAAGGGAGGGGTTAGGGAGGGACTATGTGCTTCTCCTTCTCTTATCGTCCAAATTCCTGTCAGCGAAGCGATCAGAGAAGAAGACAGTGTGAAAAGCTGCATTACAGTAATACTTACCATAATCAAATTAACCCCTTGTGTGCCGAAAAGCTTCTTATGTGCCCCAATCAGTGACACAGATCAGTAGATCAGTTCTATGCCTCATGAACAGCCTGTCATCTGTTATTAGTTAGGAGTGAAGACTAATGAATCTTTTGATGCATGTGTCTTTACAGAGGAAGAGGTTCTAAGTCAGCTGTCTAAAATTAATATGAGAGCTGTCAGCTGTCTAAAATAAGATGAAAAACAGCATGGGTTTACTTCAGGGAGATCATGCCAAACTAATCTTATTGATTTTTTTGATTGGGTGACTAAAATAAAAGATGGCGGAGGTGCAGTAGACATTGCTTATCTAGACTTTAAGAAGGCTTTTGATACTGTCCCACATAGAAGGCTTATCAATAAATTGCAGTCTTTGGGCTTGGACTCCCATATTGTTGAATGGATTAGTCAGTGGCTGAGGGACAGACAACAGAGGGTTGTAGTCAATGGAGTATATTCAGACCATGGTCTTGTTACCAGTGGGGTACCTCATGGATCTGTTCTGGAACCCATATTGTTTAATATCTTTATCAGCAAAATTGCAGAAGGGAAGGCCTCGATGGGAAGGTGTGTCTTTTTGCTGATGACACAAAGATTTGTAACAGGGTTGATGTTCCTGGAGGGATACACCAAATGGAAAAGGATTTAGGAAAACTAGAGGAATGGTCAAAAATCTGGCAACTAAAATGTAATGTTGATAAGTGCAAGATAATGCACCTGGGGTGAAAAAACTCAAGAGCAGAATATACAATCAGTGATACAGTCCTAACCTCAGTATCTGAGGAAAGGGATTTAGGGGTCATTATTTCAGAAAACTTAAAGGTAGGCAGACAATGTCATAGAGCAGCAGGAAATGCTAGCAGAATGCTTGGGTGTATAGGGAGAGGCATTACCAGTAGAAAGAGGGAGGTGCTCATGCCGCTCTACAGAGCACTAGTGAGACCTCATCTGGAGTATTGTGCTCAGTACTGGAGACCATATCTCCAGAAGGATGTTGATACTTTGGAGAGAGTTCAGAGAAGAGCTACTAAACTAGTACATGGATTGCAGGATAAAACTTACCAGGAAAGATTAAAGGACCTTAACATGTATAGCTTGGAAGAAAGACGAGACAGAGGGGATATGATAGAAACTTTTAAATACATAAAGGGAATCAACACGGTAAAAGAGGAGAGAATATTTAAAATAAGAAAAACTGCTACAAGAGGACATAGTTTTAAATTAGAGGGGCAAAGGTTTAAAAGTAATATCAGGAAGTATTACTTTACTGAGAGAGTAGTGGATTCATGGAATAGTCTTCCTGCAGAAGTGGTAGCTGCAAATACAGTGAAGGAGTTTAAGCATGCATGGGATAGGCATAAGACCATCCTTCATATAAGATAGGGCCAGCGGCTATTCATAGTATTCAGTATATTGGGCAGACTAGATGGGCCAAATGGTTCTTATCTGCCGACACATTCTGTTTCTATGTTTCTATCAGTTCTGTGCCTCATCCCCTGCCTCATACATAATTAACCCCTAATTAACCCCTTCAGTGCCTATTTGCCACTCTTCTGTGCCTGATTTGCCCCCGTCAGTGACAAATCAGTCCTGTCCAGTCCTGTCATCATTACATCATCCAGACACCTGTCCATCAAGACATCTGTCACTGCAGCCTGTCCGTCCATCAAGACACTTGTGTCATGCCCTGCTCTGACTATGTGCGGAGGTCGGCCAGAATAGCAGCACGTGTTTAGCTTTGTTTTGTTTTGGAGTCGTGCTGGACCCGCCTCCCATCAGGGACGCTGGGTGGGGTCATTGGTTTAAATAGCACTCTAGTCCAGTGTTCTGAGCGGGTTATAGAAATCAGTCTGGCCTTGGAAGCAAGGAAGGAAGGTTGTCTGTTCCAGCTCAGAAAAGATAAATGTGGTTTCAGTTTTTGTTGATTGCTGTCTAGGTTGTGTTTGTGTCATCTTTCCCATCCAGGTTCTGTGCGAGCAGGCTGCTCCTTTTCCCCTTTTCACCATCTCAGGGAATCTAGGGTGTTTTAGCCCAGGCACATGGACACTTCATTCCTACCATCAAGGTCTGAATGTGTGCTGAGCAGTGCAGGGAAAGAGGTCAGGGTTTGGCTAGGAGGTGACCCTTCCCCTGCTTCTCGCTTAGAGCCTGGTCGTTGGTTTATCTGTGTGTCTGAGTTCCCCGTCCGCCGTGACAACTTGTCACTCCAACCTGTCCATCCATCAAGACACCTGTCACTCCAGCCTGTCTGTCCATCAAGACACCTGTCACTCCAGCCTGTCCGTCCATCAAGACACCTGTCATTCCAGTCTGTCTGTCCTTCAAGACACCTGTCAGTCAAGTCTGTCCGTCCATAAAGACACCTGTGACTCCAGCCTGTCCGTCCGTCAAGACTCCTGTCAGTCCAGGCTGTCTGTCCGTCAAGACACTTGTCACTCCAGTCTGTCCGTCCATCAAGACACCTGTCATTCCAGCCTGTACGTCCATTAAGGCACCTGTCAGTCCAGCCTGTCTGTCCGTCAAGGCACCTGTCACTCCAGCCTGTCGGTCCGTCAAGACACCTGTCTGTCCATCAAGACACTTGTCACTCCAGTCTGTCTGTCCATCAAGACACTTGTCACTCTAGCCTGTCCGTCCATCAAGACACCTGACCTGTCAGTCCAACCTGTCCATCCATCAAGACACCTGTTACATCAGCCTGTCCGTCAATCAAGACACCCGTCACACTCCCAAGTTACATTAAAAAAAAATATATATAACCCTTTCACTACGTGCACCATCCTCCTGTGTATATATACTCGTGTACTGTGCTTGAGAGACACCATTCTGTAAAACGTCTCTTATGCCCCATGTGGATTTGTGCCACCTATAACTGTAAAATAATTCATTAATTAACCCTTTTTCTGCCCCAGTAAGGATATTAGCACTACTCTGTGCCCCATACTAGACCCATAGCTCATCGCCAGCCAACTGTGCTACCTGTGACACCTGTCATTAACTGCCAAGTGACTCTGGGATTTTTTACCCTATCCTAAAGGATATACAGTATTTTAGTTTGCTGTTCTATAAAAAAAAAAAAAATCTACATTAGTTTACAGTTTAAAATGACTAAACAGCTTTTCACTGCTTTTTGAGGACACTGACTCCAACAGTGGAGATGAAGTGACATTTTTAGTTTCATCTTCCTCCGATGATTTATCTAATGATGAACCCCCTCGTAGGCGTCCTAGGGGTAGTGCGCAGTCGCAGCCCGATACAAGTGACTCTTCATGGACCCTTGCAGATAACTATGTGCCCCAGGTGCCTGAATTTATAGCCACTCAATGTAGATACAACATTTTTCAGTGAAATTAATTTTTTCCAATTATTCTTCACTGATGACCAAATTAACTTGATGGTGGACCAAACAAATATATATGCAGAGCAATTTATTGCCTCCAATCCAGACAGTTATCTTTCAAGTCCCCACAAATGGACCCATGCTAACACGACTGAAATGCAAAGGTTTTGGGGACTTCTCCTAAGCATGGGCATTATAAGAAAAACAACAATACGTTCGTATTGGAACAAAGATATTCTTTATCACACCCCTCTTAACTGTCTTGCCATGCCCCCGGGCCCGTTTCGAAGCTCTTCTAAGATTTCTACACTTTAGAAATAATAATGAATGCCCACCCCCAAGCGACCCCAGTTATGACAGACTCTTTAAAATTAGACCAGTGGTTGATCACTATAATTCCAAATTTGGTCACGTATATACCCCCGAAAAATGCCTCTTAGTGGATGAATCATTGGTCCACTTCAAAGGCCGATTACATTTCTGCCAGTACCTGCCCAATAAAGGGGCTAGGTATGGCGTGAAGTTGTATAAGGCCTGTGAAAGTGTATCCGGGTAAGAATTGCGCTTTCGTATTTACGAGGGAAAAGATTCCAAAATTGAGCCACCCTGTTGTCCCCCAGTTCTGGGTATAAGTGGGAAGATAGTATGGGATTTAGTCCACCCCTGCTGGACCACAGATACCATCTATATTTGGACAAATTTTACAATAGTGTCCCTCTCCTGAAGTGCCTTGCTGCCAGGAGCATAGGCACATGTGGCACAATTAGAAGAAATCAAAAAGGGCTCCCTAAATCCTTTATAGACCAGACAGTGTGTCGTGGGGAAACCAGAACTGTTTGCTCAGAAAATTTGATGCTGCTAAAATACAAGGACAAACGGGATGTTCTTGTGTCAACTACCATAAATGCAGATCAGTCCACTCCAGTCCGAGGAACCACAGAGCAGAACATCAAGCCTGTGTGTATCCAGGATTACAACAAGTTCATGGGTGGAGTGGATCTTTCAGACCAGGTACTACAGCCCTACAGTGCCTTAAGAAAATCTAAGGTGTGGTACAAAAAGTAGCTGTGTACCTAGCCCAAGTGTCACTTTATAATGCCTTTGTCATCCACAGAACAGCTGGTCATGGTGGGACCTTCTTGAAATTTCAGGAAAAAATAATAAAAATATAGATTTTTGGCATTCAGGAAGGAGAGGTCAGTTTTTCATCAAGCAGTGCTTCTGGGGTCTCAAGAATAATAAGTGGGCAGCATTTCCCTGGAGTACTTCCCCCCACAGAAAAAAAAAGGCGACCCCAAAAAAGGTGTCGAGTTTGCTCGGTTAAAGGGATTAGGAAAGACACCATTTACTACTGTCACACCTGCCCCTTTAAACCGGGCCTCTGCATTGTAGAGCGCTTTCAAGTTTATCACTAGAGATAGCCTTGAGATTCGCGGCAAACTTTGCGCGTTCGCGATTCGCTGAACATGCGAACATATGGCGATATTCGCGTCTGCCATATTCTTTTACATTCTGAAGAACTTTGACCCATGACACATCCATCAGGTGGTACAGGACAGCCAATTGAGAAGTTTCAGCACATGGACATACCCCCTACCTTATAAATAAACCTGATCTGGGCGCCATTTTACATTCAGTCTTTTGCCAGTGTAGGGAGAGGTTGCTGTGTGGCGCAGGGACAGACTGTTAGGGACACAAATCGCTAGCTAATAGGGCCACAAAAGTCCTTTTAAGGACTGGTATAGGTGTGCTATCGATAGGTGTGACATACTGAGGGGTGTAATATACTTATAATATACTTTCTAACATAGAAAGTATATTATAGTGCAATTGTATTGTGCAGCAGTTGTGTGCGGTTCTGTTGTGATACTGCAGCCACACAGAGTGCCAAATGCTATTTGAACAAATAATTTCTACTGGTGTGATTTACCAGTTGCCCCCCAAAAACCTTATTGAGGCAGGGGTGTTATATACCAATAATATGTGTTCTATATAGTGCATTTGGGTAGTGCAGCATTCGTCTGCGGTTTTGCTGCGTTTTACCGCTGCGTTTTACCACATCTGCACAGAGTGAAAAACACTATTTGAAGAAATAATTTCTACTGGTGTGATTTACCAGTTGCCCCCCAAATAAACTGATTGAGGCAGGGGTGTTATTTACCAATAAAATACGTTCTATATAGTGCATTTGGGTAGTGCAGCATTTGTCTGCGGTTTTGCAGCATTTTACCACATCTACACAGAGTGAAAAACACTATTTGAAGAAAGTAGAAATAATTTCTACTGGTGTAATTTACAAGTTACCTCCCCAAAAAAGTGATTGAAGAAGGAATTTTATATACCAATAATATACGTTCTATATAGTGCATTTAGGTAGCGCAGCATTTATCTTCAGTTTTGCTGCGTCACCGCATCTACACAGAGTGAAAAACACTATTGGAACCAATAATTTCTACTGGTGAGATTTACCAGTTGCCCCCCCAAAAAATTGATTAAGGCAGGGGTGTGATATACCTTCTTCCACAAATACTGCTCTTCTATAGGGACTTTTGTCACAGGGTCATTTTGAAAATGACAGGCAGAGGAAGAGGCAGGCCATTCCGCAGGGGTGGAAGGGATCGGGCAGGTGCACCAGGCCGGAGCCTAAGTGTGAAGTTGCAAAAGGTGCGTGCGATTACGTCAAAGGAAGCACCAGACTTTGGTTGAGTGGCTCACTCAGCATTCCACTTCTGCACCCTCCTCATCCTCTCTATCTGCACCCTCTTCACTCTCTGTTGTGTCCACCCCCAAACACACCACAACCACCACCATATCCCCTCCGCTCAAGTCAGAGGAATTATTTTTGCATACATTCCAAGACCTTACCGATGCGCAGGCATTCTTGGCATCGGATCAGGAAGAGGAGGTATCAAGGGTCGCCACCCAGCAGTCTGACAACAGTACCCAGATCAGCCCAAGGAGGGTGGTCCCCGCTGTTGCTGCCTACTCCGAGATCTCTAATGTCAGTGGTGGTGAAGGTGACGAATCCGATAATGACGCGTCGATGGACGTCACGTGGGTGCCCACAAGTGAGGAAGAGGAGGAGAGTTCATAGGGAGAGATGGAGCAGCAGATATGGAGGATAAACAGGCAGATCTTACAGTGCTCAGGAGGCAAAAAGCAGACTGCTAATGTATCTGGAACGAAACATCCACCATGCACGGTCACATCTGGCGCTCCCAGAATGCCGGCACATGGCTCCGCAGTGTGGGCTTTTTTAATGTGTCCGCTGCTGATAATAGTGTTGCCATCTGCAGCCTGTTCTGTCAACGCATAAGTCGCGGTAAGCCCAACACGTACCTAGGGACGGCCGCCTTAAGAAGGCACCTGGCCTCCCATCACCGCGCCCAGTGGGAGCAACACTGTCAGAACTCACAAAGCCACACTCCCGGCGCTCACCGTCCTGCCTCTTCTCCTTCTCCTCTCTCCTCCCAGTTATCCTCTACTCCACCTTCCACAGTGCTGTCATTGTGTTCATCTGGCAAAAGGCAGGCTTCCTTGCCCCAAATATTCGAGCAAAAAAAGATGATGACGCCAGATAACCCTCTTGCCCATAGGCTGACCGCTGGCTTGTCAGAACTTCTAGCCCGCCAACTACTGCCATATAAACTGGTGGACTCGGAGGCCTTTAGAAAATTTGTGGCCATTGGAACACTGCAATGGAAGGTTCCTGGAAGGAAATATTTCTCCCAGAATGGCATCCCAGAGCTATATGGCCACGTTCAGCAGCAAGTGAATGTATCTCTGGCACACAGTGTCGGTGCCAAGATAAATCTGAATCTTCTGACGGCTGTCAAGCATGCAACCGGTGGCACCCGTGTAGACTTGGTGTTACCGCCACGGATTGCATGCAAGCCTGCCTCTTCTTCTGCTCCTCCTACTCCATACTCCCTCTCCTCCTCGGCTAACTCCTCCTTTTCTGCTGCTACCGTCTCTTCTGCTGCGCTGGCCAAGATCCCAGAACCTATTCGATGTGCCAGGTGAGACGTTGCCATGCTGTGCTGCGTCTGTTGTGCCTGGAAGCCAAGAGCCACACCAATCCTGCACTCCTTTCAGCTCACAGGCAGATCAGTGGCTAACCCCGCTCAATTTGACAGTTGGTAAAGTGGTGTGCGACAATGGTGCCAATCTGATGAGCGCGCTGAAACAGGGAAAAATGACACCCGTCCTGAACTTAGTCATGCAGCGATTCGTTGGCAAATACCCCGGGTCGGGGACGTCTTGCGGCAGGCCAGGAAAATCTCTGGCCATTTTAGAAGAAATTACACGGCCATGGCTCGCCTTGCTAACATTCAGCGGCGACACCACCAGACGTCTGATTTGTGATTGCCTGACGCAATGGAACTCCACCTTGTATATGCTTGATAGGCTTCTCCAGCAGAAACGTGCAGTTAATGACTACCTGTACGAACTCTGGAGCAGGACAGGTTCTGGGGAGCTTGTTTTTTTTTTCACCACGCCAGTGGCTGCTCCTGCGCGACGCATGCAGACTTCTGCAGCCATTTGATGATATCACCAAACTGGTCAGTCGCAGCCAGGGCACCATCAGTGACATCGTACCTTATGCCTTCTTTCTGGAGCGTGCATTGCGTCATGTCATTGATGAAGCCGTCTAGGAGCAGGAGCAGGAAGATGAGGAAGTCGCAATGCTGAATGAATTCCCAGGGGGGCTACTCCATCTGAGACAAGTCAACAACAGGAGTCTGAAGAGGAGTCAGAGGAGGATGGTGACGGGGCAGAGGAGGAGCAAGAAGAGCATGCTTTAAACTTTTCTGGGATCCCTTGTGTTGTCCGTGGATGGGGAGAGGAGAACGAGGACGACATTATCTTGGATGATGAGCAGGAGCCAGGCCACTCCACCGCTTCCAGTTTAGTGCAAATGGGGGCCTTCATGCTCCAATGTTTGAAGAGGGACCACCGTATAAAAAGCATAAAGGGCAAGGACCAGTACTGGGTGTCAATGTACTTAGACCCACGGTAAAAACACAAAATGGCGGAAATGTTACCACCATCACAGAGGGCTGTCAGAATGCAGCACTTCCAGGCTTTGCTTCGAGAAATGCTGCATTCTGCTTTTGCGAGCACTGGCAGAGGAATTTCCACTCACAGAGAAACAGTTGCAGGTACCAATCTAACAGCTCATGGAAGAAGAGGGCGGTTTGAAGATGTGTTGGTCACTTCAGATATGAGATCATTCTTGCAGCCAACCTATCGACATCCGTCCTCCGGATCCAGCCTCAGGGAACGCCTAGACCGACAGGTGTCTGACTACATTGGGTTAACGGCCGATGTGGACGCTCTGACAAGCGATGAACCCCTGGACTACTGGGTGTGCAGGCTTGACCGGTGGCCAGAGCTGGCATAATTTGCCATGGAACTGTTGGCTTGCCCGTCGTCCAGTGTCCTGTCCGAAAGGACGTTCAGCGCAGCAGGGGGGATCATGACCGATAAGCACACTCGCCTAGCTCACGACAGTGTGGACTACCTCACATTTCTAAAAATGAATGAGGCATGGATCTCGGAAAAAGTCAACACATGTGACAAGTCGACCATGTTTGATTGAAATTCCTCATGACAGCCCACAAATATCCGCCACCACCCAGAACAAATCATGGTCCCTGTCTTAGATACATACAGCGGTATAAAAGGCCTTTTATGTCCGTTGAATGCCTAATATTTGAGGCCTGTACTGACAGTTACATATTTATCCTGTGACCGCCTAATGTACCTCCAGCCACAGAATGCAAAGTTCTTTGCTGTCAGGTGAATGCCTGTTGGCTAATTTTTGGGGCCTGCATTGGCCGACAGTTACATTTTTATCCTGTGACCACGCAATGACCCTTCAGCCACTGAATCCAAAGTTCTTTGCTATCAGGTGAACGTCTATTGGCTTATTTTTGGGGCATGCACTGGCCGGCAGTTAAATTTTTATCCTGTGACCGCCTAATGTACCTCCAGCCACAGAATCCCAAATTTTTTGCTGTCAGATGAATGCCTATTGGCTAATTTTTGGGGCCTGCACTTTACAATCACATATGGGGTATTGACATATTCAGGAGAAAATGGGTAACAGATTATGGGGTGCATTTTTTCCTGAAACCCCTTGTTAAAAGTAAAAATTGGGGCCTAAAGCAAGATATTCTTGTAAAATATGAAATTTTTCATTTTCACTGCCAAGTCTTTCTGAATTCTATGAAACGGCTATTGGGCCAAAGTGCTCAGTGCTCCACTTGAAAAATTCCTTGGGGGGTGTATTTTCCATAATGGGGTCACTTTTGGAGTTTTTTCACTGTTGGGTTGCCTCAGGGTGTCTTCAAATGCGACATGGTGCCTTCCAAAAGCAACACGGTGTTCCTCCCATTCTGAGCCCCGCTGTGCACCCATATAGCACTTTATGACCACATATGGGGTGTTTCTGTAAACTTAAGAATCAGGGTAACAAATATTGAGGAGTATTTTGCTGTTAACCCATGCTGGGTTACAGGAAAAATTGATCTAAATGGAAATATCTGCAAATAAAGTGAAATTTTAAAAATTCACCTCCAATTTCCATTAATTCTGGTGGAACACTTAAAGGGTTAACGACGTTTGTAAAATTAGTTTTGAATACCTTGAGGGGTGTAGTTTCTAAAATGGGGTAATTTTTGGGTGTTTTTTATTATATAAGCCCCACTAAGTGACTTCAGACCTGAACTGATTCTTAAAAAGTTGGTTTTGGAAATGTTCTGAAAAATTAAAAAATTTGCTTCTAAACTTCTAAGACTTCAAACGTCCTAAAAACATAAAATAACATTTACAAATTGATGCAAACATGAAGTAGACATATGGTAAATGTAAAGTAATAACTATTTTGTGAGGTACCACTATCTGTCAGAAAACCAGAGAAATTCATATTTAGAAAATTGTGAATTTTTCCAAAATTTCTGTAAATTTTTGATTTTTTTTATAATTAAAGGTAAAACATATTGACTTGAATTTATCACTAACATGAAGTACAATGTGTCACGAGAAAACAATCTCAGAATGGCTTGGATAATTAAAAGTGTTCCAAAGTTATTACCACATAAAGAAAAACTGGCTTGGTCTTGAAGGGGTTAATAAAAACAATGTGTTTGAACAAATCGACTTTGAATCTATGATCGCTTGATTCGCTCAACACTATTCATCGGCCTCACTGTATGTAGTGCATATGTGCTGTGCCCCTGACTTCATTGCCGCTGTCATTCCACTTTCAGTGGTCCCACAGTGACAATTCCAGAGGAGAGGCGCCTGTGCAGTACATAAAGTGGGGCTGATGCCCACGATATATTGCAGAGCTCATACCCAGGCACATTGCTAGTTTGTACCTGCATAGGATTTACACCCATTAGACAGGTGACGTCACAGGCAGAAGGAAATCATCACTAGCCGAGGAGACTGCATTGCATTAACCATGTTTGAGAGCACAATAGCACCTTAGTATTAGTTATGCAGGCAAAATATAGACAGCAGACTCCCTACTGCTTTGCAAGATTGCACTTTATTTCTTTACAGTATTGGTATGATTCTGGTGCATGTTTTATGTGATTTTATGTTTATCTGCATTTTTGTCTCAATAAAAAAGGTTATGTGAAAAAAATGCGAACATAATCACAGTATTTACTATTACACAATATTATCCAGTATATGATGCCTAGAAACTCAACATCATTTCCAAAATTACCTTTTACTGTTTGTCTGCTTTCATAGTATAATCTGCAAACAAATGGATTAGCTGCAGAATAAATTGTTTAGAAAAGTATTTGGTGACATTTTAAGAAAGGTGGACCATGTATCTTCTACTAAAGGCATGCTTTTGTTTATTGTAAAACTGAAAAGTTCTTTGTCAGCTGTACCTCCTGCCTTTATCCTAGACCTTTTCAGGCTAATGACATTTAAGGTTACACTGTCAATAGCTATTGTCATGGGAACTGAAATATCATTATCACGAAACAGCAAGAGGCAGACAGAAGGCAGAGTCAGCCTCCTGATAACAAAAACTTACTTGATTTTATTAGTCCAGTATAAACATGAATCATACTCAGGACAGGGTGTTATAACATGGTCCCTATAATTTATGGTCTGAGAAACAAGGGATGAAAAGGATTAAAGTGATAGCACAGTCAGAGGGATATAGTTTAAAATGTTAATTCTTCCCAATTAATTAAAAATTCATATAGACACATAGAAACAGGTCATTAATTAGGTTGTACAGTACATGGGCTATTTTGATAGCTGTGATCCATTGGTGGAAAATGAGATACCTGTTTATTGATGATGTCAACGGAATAGAAAATGCATCTGATGTGGGCCATGGGAATATTTAGACCTATTTTTTCTGTATAGGGTTATTAGTGCTAGTTTATCTTTGGGGCTTCCTCACGAGTGGCATGTTTAGGGACAAAACTACAATATGTTTAGGGAAATAAATAATTAAACTAATTAGAAATTGCTATCAGTCTTTTGGATACAGCTATATAGCAAGGTTTTCTGACGCAGTTTTGGAAGCCAAAACCAGTAGTAGATCATAAAAGGAGAGAAAATGTAAAGGACAAATACATCTTCTCTTTTTTTGAATTCACTCCTGGTTTTAGCGTTCAAAACTGCATCAGGGAACCTGACCGTGTGTTCGTAGCCTTATACTCAGAATCATAAACAAACATTTCTGATATCAGTTAATCTGTTTGAAGATTTTCAAGAAGTATTAATCATGCAGCTTTTACTTACATAATTTGGGACCTTCTGCTCCTGCTTAGAATATTAGCTTTTGTCTATACTCATTATGGTAAAGAGAATAGACCTACTTACTTAAAGGCTATTGACTTATTTGATTAAAATGTTTATTACATTGCATCTAGTACTGTATGTGTAAATAATACAGCTCAATTTGGTCAGAATTGAGGTTAAATGAGTGTTCAGAAGAGTAGACAGGGGATGGAGAGCATTCTGAAGAATTTGAAAATGGACTGTATTCTGTAGTTTGCAATCATTTGGAACACACTGGAAAACTGTTGAGCAACATTAACCCCTTCAGGACCCTGATATTTTCCATTTTCTTTTTTCACTCCCCGCCTTCCCATAGTCCTAACTTTTTTATTTTTCCATTCACATAGCCTTATGAGGGCTTATTTTTTGTGGGAATTTGTACTTTCTAATGGCACCATTTACGGTTGCATGCCATGTAGTAGGAAGCGTGAAAAAAATACCAAATGGGGTAGAATTGGGAAAAAATGCAATTCTGATAAAAGTTTTTTTTTTTTTTTGACACTGTACACAATAGAACAAGCAAATATATAAAGGGACGTTAAAATGGAGCAAAAATAATAAAGTTTTATTAGTGCTAATAGTGGAAAAATATGTAAGGTGAAAACCTACAATTAATAAAATTGGGCACTGAGTTAGGTGCCTAACAATGTGATCACAATGTCCACTAGGTATATGGTGTAAGAGGGACACTGTGGACACCCTATGTTAATAAAACGGATACCGAATGTACGTGTATACAATTCCACCGCACTAGTGGTCGGATATGGTGCTCCAAGAGGCAGACTGCTGCCTATCCACTAGAAGTAAGCTGGTGGAGTGAATACGAAGAGAATGGTATAGCCTCTGGGAAAGACAATGTGTGTGTATAAATGTAAACTCCCAGAGAGAAACACAGAGGAATACTGTGGCGAAACCAACCTCGCCACTGGGTTTTGGAGAGGCCTGTTTACCAGCCTCTTGCCTCAGGATTATGGCCCATACTAACTTTAAAGGAGAAGACAGACCGGCCGCACAGCTTAAATCTGTCTTTGGAATTGTATTTTATGTTATGTGAGGGTAGCCAGATAGCTAATTTTATTGCATTCGTGTATTCTGAGTGCCATTCACCTAATGATATGCACTCAGACTTGAGCTATCTGGGGATATGTTAAATGTCTGTGTTTGCTGTGGGGGTGTGACATTGTGTGTTTGGGTGGTGATTTCTGTCCTGTTGTCTCCACATGTGTAGTGGCGATTTCCCTCTGTCCTGAGAGATAATTGAATTGCTCCTCGGGTGTCTCCAGGGCAGAGAGGAGGAAACCATGATGCATTGTGGGGATGTGTTGTGTCTGTGTATCCTGAGTTGCTACGTATCTGTCCTGTGTCACAGACTTCCTTCTGGTCCCCTAGGGGCGTGTCCACCTGATGGGGACCTGCATAAATACGGGCGGGTAGCCCTCAATAAAGTGTGCCTGTTTTATCCTTCATCATGTTGAGGCTGGTGTTTGGGTAACTGATCAACACTGGGGGATTGCTATACGCTGAAGATTTGCTATACTCCCCTGGCTATAACTACTAGCTCTTTTAAGAGCTGTTCCTGCTCTCTGGTTTTAGGAGAGGTTCACCCACTGGAGCCTGGAGCCTTGTCGTAGGTGCAGGGTGGGTAGGAGACGGCGAGACCTCAACCAAGCTTCGGCGGTTCGTGGGGTCTGCAGTGCGTACGGTGTCAAGTGGAGTGCTTGGAGTCCTCGGGAAGCACTAGGAGCATCTATCAACGGAGGTACCCGGTCGGGGTGCCAGGAGATCCGTTACATTTGGTGGCAAGCGGTGGGATGGCGTCCTAGTGTGAGGAGAAGCAGCTCGGAGACACCGTTCGTGGAGTATATTGAGGGCAACGCTAGTATCCGTACAGCGCCCCTGGCTACAGCAGCAGGATGGAATCAACTAGTCTTCGGACAGCATTCTATGACGAGGAGGAGGAGGCAGCCGCAGACTACAGGGATGCAGACAGAAAGGAAGTCTGGTATGATGCCCTGGAAAATGCCTAGCGGCGGCGAGGTGAGAGTCTCCCCAGTTATGAACAGCAGCTACAGAAGCGTGTGGCGATGCGGATGGGTCTCTTGGGAGAGCAGCCCCTGGATGACTGGGTAACAGAGCTCCAGAGCCTGGTATGTAAGGAGCTTTGGCTAGAGGACGCTTATCAGGCCCTAAGGTGGCATGTCATTCAACATTCCCCCTGGGCAGCTGAGCATGACAAGCCAGAGGGAGAGGAGTTTTATGGTCCTGGATTGTTATGGGTGTCCTTTGCAGAGCCCGGCACAGTTCAGACTTCAGAACATTTTTTACTAGAGGAAGGCTAGGCTGGATTGGGAGGACCCCCACGAGGTAGAGAAAGACCTGGCTCACCTAGCAACCCTGGAGTGGGAACTGGAGCAGGACTACCGAGATCTCTTCCAATCCATTGAGAGGGCTCAGCGAGAGAGCAGAGTGTCAGACCCAGATCCAGAGCCCTTCAGCTGGGAAGATATTGTGGAGGTGTACTGGGAGGACCCAACTGAAGTATCCCCTGCTTCAGTACCAGCTACAGAGGTAGGGGACCTCATAGACTGGTCCTGGGGGGAAACCCATATGGCAGGTGGAGATGTGACCGATATCTCTCCACCGGCCCTACAGGGATGCTGGGCAGTCGGCCCAGATCCCCAACGGCAGCCGGAGTTTCAGGGAGTAGGGACAGTTGGTCCTGCTCCCCAGCGGCAATATGTTTTGCAGGGAGAGGAGAGCATCGTCTCCATGCCCCAGCGGCAGTGTACTTTCAAGGGAGAGGAGACAACCGGTCTCTCTCCCCAACCACAGGAGGACAGCACCCCTAAATCCAATTGTGCAGATGGGACCGCAGTCTCTGCACCAGGCCTACCGGGATACTGGACGGCCGGTACAGATCCCCCACCAACCCCGCAGGAATGCCAAGAGGAGGAGGTAAGCGATTCCTCCTCTCCACAGCCGATCTGCAACAAGGTCCTGGGGATTGGATTCCATGACCACATCCCAGCGGAAGAGCTGGCATCTGGGCAGAGCACAATCGGCCTCTGCCCTCCTCTATCCTCTTCTCCAGAGGCTAAGTCCACACCGGCTTCCCCAGCGGAAGAGCTGGCATCTGGGCAGAGCGCAGTCGGCCTTTGCCCTCCACTATCCTCTTCTCCAGAGGCTGAATTTCCAAAGGCTACCCCAGCGGAAGAGCTGGCATCTGGGCAGAGCGCAGTCAGCCTCTGGCCTCCCCTATCCTCTTCTCCAGAGGCTGACTTTCCACAGGCTACCCCAGCGGAAGAGCTGGCATCGGGGCAGAGCGCAGTCGGCCTCTGCCCACCAAGTACCTACAGCTCCAAGCTAGAAGGCAACAAGGAAGCAAGGAGTAGCAGATGCCCACTCAACAGCTGGGGACATACAGAACAGAGCCAGGCCCCAAGATTCAACAGGTCCCGTATTGGGTTGTGGTTGGACTGCCAGACTAACTCAGGTACTGACCGTGAGGTCAGGTATCTGGTTAGTCTTCCCTGGGAGGGGGAGATGTGTGGCGAAACCAACATCGCCACTGGGTTTTGGAGAGGCCTGTTTACCAGCCTCTTGCCTCAGGATTATGGCCCATACTAACTTTAAAGGAGAAGACAGACCGGACGCACAGCTTAAATCTGTCTTTGGAATTGTATTTTATGTTATGTGAGGGTACCCAGATAGCTAATTTTATTGTATTTGTGTATTCTGAGTGCCATTCACCTAATGATATGCACTCAGACTTGAGCTATCTGGGGATATGTTAAATGTCTGTGTTTGCTGTGGGGTGTGACATTGTGTGTTTGGATGGTGATTTCTGTCCTGTTGTCTCCACATGTGTATTGGCGATTTCCCTTTGTCCTGAGAGATAATTGAATTGCTCCTCGGGTGTCTCCAGGGCAGAGAGGAGGAAACCATGATGCATTGTGGGGATGTGTTGTGTCTGTGTATCCTGAGTTGCTATGTATCTGTCCTGTGTCACAGTCTTCCTTCTGGTCCCCTAGGGGCGTGTCCACCAGATGGGGACCTGCATAAATACGGACGGGTAGCCCTCAATAAAGTGTGCCTGTTTTATTCTTCATCATGTTGAGGCTGGTGTTTGGGTAACTGATCAACACTGGGGGATTGCTATACGCTGAAGATTTGCTATACTCCCCTGGCTATAACTACTAGCTCTTTTAAGAGCTGTTCCTGCTCTCTGGTTTTAGGAGAGGTTCACTCACTGGAGCCTGGAGCCTTGTCGTAGGTCCAGGGTGGGTAGGAGACGGCGAGACCTCAACCAAGCTTCGGCGGTTCGTGGGATCTGCAGTGCGTACGGTGTCAAGTGGAGTGCTTGGAGTCCTCGGGAAGCACTAGGAGCATCTATCAACGGAGGTACCCGGTCGGGGTGCCAGGAGATCCGTTACAAATACCATTCGCAGCATAGAATGAACTGACCAGTGACAGGCTTCTCACTGGGCAGTGATGGTCAGCAAGAGGGATGGCAGTGCACTATGCCGTCCCTTAAACACTAACCCTCATGCAGGTGCACAATAAACGCAGGTGAATGCTGGTGCTGGCTAGGGTACACCCAGCATCCAGCAGACCCTGACCACACTTAGCTACGGCTCGACGCGTTTCCGTGCATATGACTCATGCACTTCATCAGGAGCCAGCGTAGCAAGTGTACCTAAAACTGCCTACGCCGAGACTCTAGTCTGGGAGACAGCATGCTGTATAAATGTTTTGCGCTAATACAACTGAAACCCTGGTGTGGGAGACGGCGTGCTGCATTAATCAAACATAGCCCCGGCACTGTGATGGCCGCTAAGCGGCCAGCAGGACGCCATAATTTAAAGGGCAGACACCACGCCCCCATGAGCACGCCTCCCATCGGCAGCCAATCCGACTCACGAACCATTCATACTGAGCCGGTCAGCTGACGACGGGGGAGGAACAGAGATGTGCTCCGGAGGTCAGCGCACTAGCGCTGCATAGTAACAATGTTTTGCCAACGTATTTAATGCCGCATCTACATGTCATCAGATAGACCACGCCAGTCGACTTGCAGTTCACAAATAATCTAATAAAGAAAGTTTTGTCAGACAAGTTACCAGTAAATGATTTGTTCTTATTTGTTCTCTGGTCATAAGTATCAAATACTAATTGTTGCCACCTATATACATTCATCAACACTGTTGCCTTGTCTAATGCTATCTAGCTGGGTGACTCCCTGATTGTTCTTATTTCACAACTGCCGACTTTGTTCAAAGGCCGCTGTTTTATTCCCCTCTACATTGTTACTATGCAGCTCTTGTGCGCTGACCTCCGGAGCACATCTCTGTTCCTCCCCCGTCGTCAGCTGACCGGCTCATTATGAATGGTTCGTGAGTCGGATTGGCTGCCGATGGGAGGCGTGCTCATGGGGGCGTGGTGTCTGCCCTTTAAATTATGGCGTCCTGCTGGCCGCTTAGCGGCCATCACAGTGCCGGGGCTATGTTTGATTAATGCAGCACGCCGTCTCCCACACCAGGGTTTCGGTTGTATTAGCGCAAAACATTTATGCAGCACGCCGTCTCCCAGACTAGGGTCTCGGCCTAGGCAGTTTTAGGTGCACTTGCTACGCTGGCTCCTGATGAAGTGCATGAGTCATATGCACAGAAACGCGTCGAGCCGTAGCTAAGTGTGGTCAGGGTCTGCTGGATGCTGGGTGTACCCTAGCCGGCACCAGCATTCACCTGCGTTTATTGTGCACCTGCATGAGGGTTAGTGTTTGAGGGACGACATAGTGCACTGCCATCCCCCTTGCTGACCATCACTGCCCAGTGAGAAGCCTGTCACTGGTAAGTTTATTCTATGCTGCGAATGGTATTCCTCTGTGTTTCTCTCTGGGAGTTTACATCTAGACATACACACCGTCTTTCCCAGAGGCTATACCATTCTCTTAGTATTCACTCCACCAGCTTACTTCTAATGGATAGGCAGCAGTCTGCCTCTTGGAGCACCATATCCAACCACTAGTGCGGTGGAATTGTATACACGTACATTCGGTATCCGTTTTATTAACATAGGGTGTCCACAGTGTCCCTCTTACACCATATACCTAGTGGACATTGTGATCACATTGTTAGGCACCCGACTCTAACAACACGGTACTGACTCAGTGCCCAATTTTATTAATTGTAGGTTTTCACCTCACATATTTTTCCACTATTAGCACTAATACAACTTTATTATTTTTGCTCCATTTTAACGTCCCTTTATATATTTGCTTGTTCTGACATTACATATAGGGACGTATACCTCTATTACCTTGCTCTTGATCACTGTACACTATACAGTAAAATTTACCTGTTATCTTCATTCTCCAGGTCTGTATGGTTACAACGATACCACACTTGTATAATTTTTCTCCATTTTAATACTGAATTTTTTTTTTTAACCTTTGAGGGAAAAAAATAAAAAATTTTATAAACATATTCTGACCCCTATAACTTTTTTGCAGTTTTGTGTACGTGGCTGTGTGAGGGCTCATTTTTTGCAGGACGATCTGTTCTTTTCAGTGATACCAATTTGAAGTGTGTGCGACTTTTTGATCACTTTGTATAAAAAAAATTAGCTAGTTATTATTGGCTGTTTTTATTTTTTCTTCCGTTACGCCATTTGCCATATGCCATTAATATTCTCATATTTTAATTGTATGGGCATTTTTGCACAAGGCGATGCCCAGTTTTATTTTATTAAAGAAAAATTATATTTGTAAAAACATTTTTTTTTACTTTTTTTAATTTACCTTTGTTGACAATAACTGGCAATCATTAGATTGCCCATTGTGTTCATTGATGGCTAAATATTTGACCACGGCATCTGACCACATTTGACCACGGCATCTTAAAGTATAATTGTCATATTATTTTTTTTTGGAATATTGGATTGTGGTGATTAATATCACCTTGGTGGCCCTATTTCAACTTTTCACTGTGTATTCAATTACCCCTTAATTCCACAGTTTTGTTCCCTGTACTGCCTACTTTTACCTGTGCTTAAAATAGGGTTGCTAGGCATGATCTACGCAGCGTGCAGGCTCACATTACTGACAGCCGGGGACTATAAGGAAATGATTAAAGCCAGGTCCTCCCCAGCAGCTGATAACAGTGCCTGGGCTGTGTGCACTTCTCCCTGTCCCTGCACTTGGCAGACGCTCCCTCACTCAGCAGAGCTGGAGAATGCAAAGTTGGAGCAGCGCACAACAGGGAAGGGAGATCTTCCATCTGCTCAGTGTATAAATGAAAGCGACATGTGGTAAGAGGACCCCTTTGTGCTGCAGGAGATTAACCCTTTAGGGGGATGGCTCTGGTTACTGACACTTTTGGGGGGCTATTGTTACTGGCTAGTGAGGGCTGGTGGGATTAGCCTCAGGGTGAGGGCAGTGGCGGCCATCTTAACTGAATAGTGAAATTGCAGTTTTATGCAGACTGGTTGCTAAGGGCTGAATCTTATTAAATATGGGGTAAGTCAGTCTAATAGTAACTGATTCTGGAATATCATGTTATTAGTAACTACATATATGAAAATTTAAATTAGGGTCTAAGTGTGACAGTTATCCTGTAAGGGTAAAATGTATGCGATCAATCTTATGGCTGATCGCATACATGTGCTGCGGGTCTCTGCTATTTAAAATACCAGAAACACCACGGCTATGGCGCGCGCAGCATGCGCGAGCGGGCGCCATGCTTGGGGACCGGACTTTCGCCGTACATATTCGGAGGAGGTCCTTAAGGGGTTAATGAACAGTGTTGGAGCACGGTGCCTGTGGCCCTGCCACTCATAAATGACAGGGATGGGAACCATAGGCTTCTGTAGCTCGCCGTAAAATGCCACCCACTGCCTTGAGGCAAGATGCTCATCTGGGCTCATGGTCGCGGGCTGCAGATAATTGTCTCAAACACTGATTGTGGCCTCAGGGCCGCATGTTTGAGACCCCTGCTCTATACACAAATCATCTCAGCCACCTTATGTATCTATAATAAAAAAAACTGAGTAGTTTTTTTAAACAGTCTATCAAGTTTTTATATAAACATAGGCTGGTTGAGAGGTTGTAAGTTGCCTATCTCTGTGTAGTGCAGCCAGTCTTCTGTGCCATGTGCTGCTTGTGCAAGGAATGGGGGACGGGGGGGCCAACAGGGGATTCTCCTGTTCCCCATGGACTAGTCTGAGCCTGTTAATTAAAAACAACTAGAGAAATAATTTCTAGCACATAATAAACACAATGGAATGAAAATTGAATCAAAGTATTCCATGACCTCTACATTTCTGGACACAGGCTTGTGCTTTTAGTGGAAGTAGAAACTTCTAAGACATAGAGTTACAAAATGCAAGATTATAGCCACTTGCAACTCTCTGAAAGTGTCATATTTAAGTATATAGTAACAGCAATGTATACTACTTTTTGTGATTTTATTTAGTTTTTTTGTTTCATTTGGGAGCATATTGGCTTTTTGGGATTTTGTAGAAGTTGCATTTTATACTGGATAATGTTTTTCATTTTTCAGGAAGCAGTTTCAGGTATCTAAGTTCCGTGGTGCACGATTTTTCATTTTTCATTGGTAGTTAGGGTCACAAAATATTTTGTTTACTCAGCTACTAGTTTTCTAAACATTTTAGCTTGAAGTTAGCATGGCTAATTGGAAAAAAATTCAACTGAATCCGTTGTATACACATTAACTTTGATCAGACTGAAGATACATTGATTTACTAAATGAAATAGTAAAATAATATAATAAGGCTTAGAAGTCAATTTAGTGTTTTCCAAACTGGAGCTGCATCACCATAGCAACATAGATGTTATCAGACATGCCATAGACGGATTTTCCTAAAGGGCTAAAACAGCACAGAGATTCTATAGTCTACTCGGAATCTCATGATGACATGTATAGCAGGCTGGATTTCCAGCCTGCATTTGTGGGAGGGGCATAGGGTATTTAGCCGGCTCACGCCCTCCCTCTGGTGTCGGCATCGCACAGTGCATCTCGTGTTACGGCGACGTCATTCGAGTGCGACTTCCGGTTCCGGCTAGACTGACGAGGCAGACGCTGCGGCGGTACGTTCCTCCCGGGCGGCGCTCCTTCTGGGTAAGTTACTCCGGGCTTCGCCGCCGCACTCCATCTCCGGCCGCCCACCTCCGCTTCCCCCACCGACGCGTCTCCTCTGCTGCGCTCCTCTGACCGCGCCATCTAAACTCCGTGCGGCCGCGGCCGTCGCGCCCGGTCTGGGGGAGCGCGCATCTCTGGCATGGCCGGCGGGGGAGCGGTGCAGCAGGAGACGGGACACTTGGTGCGGTCCGCTCAGGCAGCGTTGGGGCAAGATTCAGCTGGGGCACTCCGGAACTGGCTGCTTCATATTCCCCGCGTCCAGTCTCCTCCACAGCAAGCCGTTGCTCCAAACGTCGCATCGCGGGGGGTCCCGCGCGTCTCCCCCTCCCCCCGGGCTGTTTCCTCCTCCTTGTCCAGGCCTTGGGGGGGCGGCAGACGGGGACGCCACTCCACGACTTCCCCGATGCGTTCCACGGTGGAACGCATCGGCATGCGCAATTCCGCCCATCTCCCGGAGCTCCACCACTTCCCCGGTGCGTTCCACGGTGGAACGCATCGGCGTTCCACACATCGCTTCAGTCATAAGGAAGCCTCCCATATTCCCAACCTCCCTGCGCTCCACTGTGGGGCACCCAGGGGGAACCCCTAATCCTGGGCTCCAATATGGAAGGCATACCACGCCCACTCCTGGTTCCCTGACCACATTTTTCATGCCCCACATGTGTTTTCAATGATGTGTTACATGAAAAGGCCAGAATACGCTTGGGCGGACATGTTGCGGGGATGCCGTGGCCGGGCGGCTCGGTCTTGCGGTGCGGCCGGGCGTTCCGGGAGCAGCCGGTTGCTAGGCATGCCGCGGTTTCGCCCCTGAAAAAGAAAAAAAAAAAAAAAAGTCTGTGCAGATATGTTCCGTTTTCTCTCACCTGTTTTCTATTGTACCTGGTCGCCATGTTTTTTCCTCCAAGGATGTCCAGGTGGTCTTCTCTTCCTGTCTTGTATTAATATGGTTCTCTCCGTATCCTGTAGCCTGATACCTTCAGGTTCCTTTTCGGGTTGTCGCCCGACACGTCAAGGCTCACTGCCTGTCCAATCACCTGATACGTTCAGGTCCGGTTGCCTCATACGTCCGGGGTTTTGCTTTCATCATGTACTCCCTCCTCATCCGTTCTAGTGTTTTTTTCCGATGTGTCCAGGATTGGCTCCACGTCTTCCTGCCTGATACGTTCAGGAGGTTCTTTGTGTCTTCGGCCTGATACGTTCAGGTTTCTTTTTTCGTGTCTGTTTGCCGGATACGTCCAGGTTTCCGTTTTCATGTCCGTCTACCTGATACGTTCAGGTTTCCATCTTCGGCACTGTCTGCCTGATACGTTCAAGTTTCCTTTTCTGTGTCTGTTTGCCTGGTACGTCCAGGTTTCCGTTTTCATGTCCGTCTACCTGATACGTTCAGGTTTCCATCTTCGTCACTGTCTGCCTGATACGTTCAGGTTTTCCGTTTTTTCATGTCTGTCTGCCTGATACGTTCAGGTTTTCCGTTTTTTCATGTCTGTCTGCCTGATACGTTCAGGTTTTCTGCTTCTGGTTTTTCTGCCTGATACGTTCAGGCCCTCGTCATATCCTCTTGCTGGTCAAGCCTTCATCATGTCCTCCCTCCTGTTACGTTTGGTTCATGTCCCGTCCGGTCAGTCCTGTTGGTGTCTTTTTATCTGTTTCAGGGTCATTTCTTGGGCTCGCCTTCTCACTCCACGTCTGTCTTTCCCTCTTACTGTCCTGTTGCATCTTTCTTCTTCCCCAGGTGTACCTATCACGGTCAGTTCAGGTTTCTTTATCTGTCACGCTTGGGGCCTGTTGCTCGCCATTTGCCAGCACGCACGGGTCATGTCTCCTCACTGCCTGCCACACTGGTCAACTCCATGCTGGCAGCCAGTTTCCAGACGCGTCTCGGCTCTCGGTTTTTTTTCAGGGCCCGGCGTATTCGTTCACTTGTTCACGTCAGGTCCTTTTCCTCACTACCTGACACGCTCAGGCCGCTCGGTTTTTCGTGTTTTCTTTCAGGTTGTCCTCCTATTGCCTGATATCGTTCAGGATTTCTTGCGTTTTCGGCCTGCCACCTCCAGGGTTCGTTTTCTTCCTGTTTCATCATCACGTAAGTTTCGTCTTGTCAGCAGATGTTGGGGTACATCTCCCCGCAGGTACCAGTAAAAAAAAATTTTTCCTCACTTACCAATCCCAGATTCGCAGGGTGGGAAGTTCACTCTCTCCGCGGCTTCCGAGTCTTTTGTTCGATTCCAGGTTTCCTAACTTTTTTCCATCCTAAACTTTCTGAGGCTCCAGGTAAGAAAAAAAAAAAAAAAATATATATTTTTGGGGTTGCACGAGGGGTTGTCAATTCACGTCAGATCCTTCCTCAGGGTCCGGTCTTCTTCGGGCAACATGTCGCACGTCTCGGATATTGAGGACTCACTGTCCATCCCTGAGTCAGCGGTCTCGGAAGCAGCCAGCCGCGCATCTTACAGGCATTGGACCATCCCCAGGATGCTCGCGGAACTGAAGAAAAAAGGGATCCGCCATTCGGCATCGGCACGGAAGGCAGAACTGTATCATCTGCTCTTCCCTGAATCTCCCAGGGCTTCTGAACCACCCGGAGCCTCCGAAGATCTGGTCTCCATGTCGACCATTCAGCTCTCCCTGACCCAACTCCATGCGACCATCAACAACATGGCATCTTCGATGTCACACATCGACTCCAGGCTCCAGGCCGTCGAGAGCAAGATGGCTACGCCTCCTCCTCCGCCAGAGGCCGAAGCCGTGCCTTCTACTTCCCAGGCCAACGTCCCAGGTACAGGTCTGGCCTCTCCCGACATCGCCCCAGCGTTCTTCGTTTCAGAGAACATCAGGCGGGATATCCTGGCGGGAAAAGATATCAATTTGGCCGCCATCCTAATCTCCACCCATGATACGGTCGAAAACCGGACAATCGCCTGCGGTGATGTGTCGGTGCTGAGGTCTAGAGACGTCCGCCTCAACAAGAAGCTGTCCATCCCCGAGTTTATGCTGACCTTCAGCCTGTACCGGGACATAGTGTGCTCCATTCATCCCCACCGCAGGGTAGAATTGGACACATACATGTACAAGGTCACCGAGCTGGGTTACAGATATGGCGGTACCGCCTTCTACGAGTACCACCGGTCTTTCTCTGCCAAAGCTGCAGCGGCTTTCCTCCAGCACCAGCATGTCACCAACTGGGCAGTGTTGGACATGGAGATTTTTTGCAGGCACTTCGCCGGGCAAAAATCCCCAGCCTGTGCCGGTTGCCAATCAGTCCTCCATTCTTCTGATTGGTGCCCCCATGTCACCAACCCATCTCCTGCCAGGCCAACGTCCAGCTCAGGGGCGCAGAAACCCAACCCCACCACGGACAAACTCGGCCGTCCCATCACCTTTTTAGGGAAGAATCAGCTATGTAACAACTTCAACCTGGGTTCTTGCAGTTATGATAAATGCAAGGCTTTGCACATCTGCACCATCTGTTTCAGGGCCCATCCTCAGTCCTCCTGTTCCCAACGCACGGCTAAACGCTCATGACTAGGCGGGGTCAACGTTGACCTGTTACTCTCCCTCCTCCAACAACATCATGATCCCAGTTTTGTCCAGTTTCTCTCACAGGGGTTCTCGGAGGGTTTCCATACCGGGCTAGTCACCCTTCCGCAGGTCACTCATGAGTGCCCCAACCTCCTCTCTTCTCTGGCGGATCCCGGGGCGGTGGACGCTCTGCTGGAGGCGGAGTTACAGAAGGGCTTTATGATCGGTCCTTTTGCAGAATCCCCTTTCCCTCTGTACCGGGTCAGCCCCATAGGTCTGGTGTCCAAAAAATCTTCCAATAAAAAAAGATTAATTTATGACTTGTCTGCTCCTCATGCATCCAGCACCCCCAGCCTGAATTCCCTGGTCCCGTCGGACGAGTTCTCTATGCAGTACTCGTCCCTGGACGAGGCCGTGGAGCTCATTTTACAGGTCGGGGCAGGAGCTTGGTTGTCAAAAGCGGACATTGCTGATGCCTTCAAGTTGCTGCCCATCCTGCCTCATCTGTGGAAGTTCTACGGCCTCAAATGGAGGGCAAAATATTACTTTGCCACCCGCTTGACGTTCGGGTCAAAGAGCAGTCCCTGGCTCTTTGACCAGTTCGCCCAAGCACTGCATTGGCTCCTGGTCAATCATGCCCACTGTCCGAGGGTCATCCATTACCTGGATGACTTCTTGCTCATCGAGCAGGCCGAACACGCCCCGGACAGGTTGGACAGCCTCCTCAGCCTGTTCAGCCGCCTCAATGTTCCGGTGGCTTCAGCTAAGGTCGAGGGCCCCTCCAGGGTAATCACCTTTCTGGGCATCACCCTGGACACTATCAGAATGGAGGCCAGCCTCCCCCTGGACAAATTAAACAGGTTAAAGGACTCCGTGGCCAGGCTCGTGGGCACCCGCACGGTGTCAAAGTTGGAACTCCAGTCTTTATTGGGGTCTTTCAACTTTGCCGCCAGGATCATGCCCCAGGGCAGGTCTTTCACCGCCGGCCTACTCAGACTCCTCCCAGCAGCCTCAGATCGGCATGCCCTCATCCACCTCGGGCGTG
Source organism: Bufo bufo (assembly GCF_905171765.1). Classification (NCBI taxonomy): domain Eukaryota; kingdom Metazoa; phylum Chordata; class Amphibia; order Anura; family Bufonidae; genus Bufo; species Bufo bufo. The sequence continues at coordinate 510,600,718 of NC_053391.1, read as the reverse complement.
ACGCGCTGGCGGATCTGGCCATGTGGTCCTTGTTTTTGTCCAGCTCGAATGGCATCTCCCTCTTCGTTCCTCAGTGGAACGAGGCCTCTCCCTTGGTATTCTCCGATGCTGCTGCTTCCCTCGGTTTCGGGGCCATCTGCGGGGATCAATGGTTTGCGGGTCCTTGGCCCACGCAGGTCTCCTCAGACCAGGAGGCTGCCAGGTCTTCCCCCCTGCTCGAGGTCTACCCCATCGTCGCAGCCGCTCTTGTCTGGGGTCAGTCATGGAGTAACAGGCCAGTGTGCTTCATGACTGACAACCAGGCGGTTGTTGACATCCTCGCCAGGGGTAGGTCCAGCTCCCCCAAGGTCATGCGTCTGGTTCGCAGGCTCACCTGGCTGTCCCTGCAAAACAACTTCCGCATCATTTGCAGGCACATAGAGGGCAGGAAAAATACCGCAGCTGATGCTCTGTCCCGTTTAAACTTTAATTTGTTTTTCCAGGTCATGCCGGGAGCTCGGAGAGTCGGGATCAACCCTCCGGGGTTCGAAGCCCTGATCATGGACTAGAGGAGTACGTTTCCGCAGCCCACGGTCTCATCCGCGAGTCTCTCTCGGCTAATTCTGCCCGGAACTATTTAACAGGGTGGAACACCTTCAGGCGGTTTGCCCACCTTCACCCCAGGGGGGACAGGGACAGAGTCTCCTTCGTCCTGGCTTTCCTGGCATACTGCCACAAGGAGCTCCATCTGTCCCACAATACCATCAGACTTTATTTAGCGGGCATCCAGCACCACCACATGATCATTCACCCTAGTCATACCTCCTTCTTTTCCTCCCAGGCGGTCAAAGCGGTTTTGAGGGGCATTCAGAAGCTCTCTTCCCCTGCCCTTCCCTCCAGACAACCAGTCACAGGGGAATTATTCCAAAAAATTTCTGCCGCCCTAGATGGTAATCCCTTTGGCCCTTTCAGAAGTTCGATCCTCAAAGCCGCTCTCTACCTCAGCTTCTATGGGTTTCTCAGGCCGGGGGAATTCTGCTGCACCTCAGCCCGGAATCCAGGGCCGGTTATCAGCCAGCTCCTCCATAGTTTAGACCACTTCACCTTCTCTCTTCCTTCCTCCAAAACCTCCCAAGTCGGTCCACCGGTACAGATCGAATACTTTAAGTCGTTCAATCCTTGGTGCCCAGTGTCCGTGTTCAATCAGCTGCTCTCCACTCTCCATGACAGAACTCCCGATAGCCCCCTACTGCCTTTTCCCGTGCTGTCATTGACGTCCGCGCAGTTCATCAGGCACATTCGTTCCATAGCTTCAGGTCTGGGGTTCCACGCTGCTTCCATTTCCGGTCACTCCTTCAGGATCGGGGCCGCATCGGCAGCCTCCAAACATGGCGTCCCCGCTCACGTCATACGGAAGATGGGACGATGGCAATCTTCCTGTTTTTCCCGTTACATCCCTCATCCACGGGTCGAGATTGCCAAAGCCTTTTCCAGTCTGGTTTTGTAATCTACAAATAATAAACTGCCTAAAATTCATGTTTTGCCCCCTTTTTTGGCTACCCGCGTCACGTGGCTAAAGGCACACCACTAGCCAAGGTTAGGTCCTACCGTGTCCAGTGCACATCCTCTTCCCAACACTTCCCCCGGAGCCTTGACCACAAGTATAGCAGGCTGGATTTCCAGCCTGCATTTGTGGGAGGGGCATAGGGTATTTAGCCGGCTCACGCCCTCCCTCTGGTGTCGGCATCGCACAGTGCCCCACCCGACCCTCCCTCTTTTCCAGCTTCACTCAGCTCAGACTCCCTGGGTTAGCCCCCTTTTTTGGCTACCCGCGTCACGTGGCTAAAGGCACACCACTAGCCAAGGTTAGGTCCTACCGTGTCCAGTGCACATCCTCTTCCCAACACTTCCCCCGGAGCCTTGACCACAAATAATGCTATTATTATTTGAGTATTGGTTAAAGGGAATTTGTCACAAGTTTTCTTCTGCCTGCTGCCCACTTACTTGGATTGACTCATTGGTTTTCTAAAATCTGTATTGAATAGCTCTAGTGTGAGCTCAATACAGAGTGCAGACTAGAGAGTCCTCACATCCATGAGTTTCTGGCTCTCCCTGCACCCTGCTAATGATTGAAAGCTCTCTTTCAGTAGTAATTAGCAGCAGAGGGTTGGGGAAAACCTGGAGCTCATAAATATGACGACTCTCTAGGGTGGGATCTGTTTTTAAATGGTCTCAAGCACTTGGATCGCGCTGGAACTTTTCAATACAGGTTTCGCTCGCAATATCGGACACCAGTTTATGCTGCCTTCAGAAAGGACAGCATAAAACTGGGGACGGATTTCCTCTAAATTCATAATGTTATGTGTTAAATGGCTTGTCTGCTGTTTGGTGGGTACTCACAGTTCTGTCTGCTCCTCTGCTGGATCCAACCGACGAAAAGGACCAGCAGAGGAGCAGACAGAACTGTGAGTACCCACCAAACACTGCCCTTAGCCCCAGATCACCTTCCATCACCCCCATCATCCAAATTAACCCCTTGATCGCCCCCTGTCAATCACTTAGTGAAAGACAAAAAGTGATCAGTGTAAACTGTCACTTTTTTTTTCACTAGTATTGGCTGTTAGGTTTTAGGATAGTTTAGGTCCCTTGGTTAGGTAGTTAGCGTCAGTTAGCGCCCACCGCACCGCAGTCACTTTTATTCGCTGATTAGCGTATCGTATTTGTACTTTTATAGTATCTGTAAGTGATCAAAACTGATCACAGTCAGATCTATAATTGTATTAGTGTTACCTTAGCTCGCCCTCCACCCAAAACGCAGTGTTTGCCCGATCAGGCCTGATCGGTCGCCCACACGTGCGTTCACCCACGCCCGCCCCACCGCAGTGACAAAAAAATTATTATTTTTTGATCACTGCACATTCACTTTACACGCACTGCGGTGATAAAAAAAAAATCAGTTTTGATATTTTTTATCAACCGCAGCGGCCTCCGGTACTTCGCTAGCCTCCCCTTTGTAAGACAGGCTTGCTTTTTTTCTTGGGTAGTCTCAGGGAATACCCCTAAATTTAGTTGCCCAAATGTCAAACAGGGGGTATTCTTCTGAAGAGGCCTACAGGATTCTGACCCAGTCAGATGAGGAATGGGAACCCTCATCTGACGAATCTAGCGGGTCAGAATATGAACCTGTAGAAAGCAGTGGCACTCTGACCCAAAGTTCGGACGAGGAGGCTGAGGTCCCTGATAGCACCAGGCGTACCAGGCCACGTGTCGCTAGACCAGAGGTTGTGCAGGATCAGTTTCAAGGGCAGCAGAGTGGGGCTGGCGCTGGCGGATTACGTGATGATGCATACACCAGCAGCGCAGCCCATCCTGGACCTAGTACCAGCACTGCCGTACAACCTGGTGAAGTGGCGAGCACCAGAAGGGCAGTTGAAGCTGGTACGGTGGCACGTGCAGTAGTTACCCCGTCGCAGCCACCGCGCAGACAGGCCCGTAGAGCCCCTAGAGTCCCTGAGGTGCTGGCAAACCCTGATTGGCAGTCACCAACTTCAGCCGCACCTGTAGTTCCCCCTTTCACCGCCCAGTCTGGAGATCGGGTTGAGACGGCTCAGATCGGTTCGGCCCTGGGATTTTTTGAGCTGTTCTTGACTGCGGAGCTCTTGGACTTAGTCGTGGCAGAAACAAATCGGTATGCCACTCAATTTATATCCGCCAACCCGGGAAGCTTTTATGCCCAGCCTTTCCGGTGGAAACCAGTCCAAGTTTCCAAAATTAAAATTTTTCTGGGCCTTCTCCTCAACATGGGTCTAACTAAAAAGCATGAATTGCGGTCATATTGGTCCACGAACCCGATTCATCACATGCCCATGTTCTCTGCTGCTATGTCCAGGACACGTTTTGAGACCATCCTGCGTTTCCTGCACTTTAGCGACAACAGCACCTCTCGTCCCAGAGGCCACCCAGCTTTTGACCGGCTCCACAAAATTCAGCCCCTCATAGACCACTTCAACCAGAAATTTGCAGATTTGTATACCCCCGAGCAAAACATCTGCATAGACGAGTCCCTAATACATTTTACCGGGCGCCTTGGCTTCAAACAATACATCCCAAGCAAGCGTGCTCGGTATGGGGTCAAATTGTATAAGCTCTGTGAAAGGGCCACAGGCTATACCCACAAATTTCGGATCTATGAGGGAAAAGATCAGACCCTGGAGCCGGTCGGTTGCCCTGACTACCTGGGGAGCAGTGGGAAGACAGTCTGGGACTTGGTGTCACCCTTATTTGGCAAGGGGTACCATCTTTATGTGGACAATTTTTACACAAGTGTGCCCCTCTTCAGGCATTTGTTCCTAGAACAGATTGGCGCCTGTGGCACCGTGCGACCTAGTCGCGTGGGCTTCCCCCAACGGCTCGTTACCACCCGTCTTGCAAGGGGGGAGAGGGCTGCCTTGTGTAACCAAGAACTGCTCGCGGTGAAATGGAGAGACAAGCGTGACGTTTACATGCTCTCCTCCATTCACGCAGACACGACAATCCAAATTGAAAGGGCAACTCGTGTCATTAAAAAGCCCCTCTGTGTCCACGACTATAATGCGCTCATGGGAGGGGTGGACTTCAATGACCAGGTGTTGGCTCCCTATTTAGTTTCCCGACGCACCAGACGCTGGTATAAGAAGGTGTCTGTATATTTAATTCAATTGGCTGCCTATAATAGTTTTGTTCTCTACAGTAAGGCTGGGAGAACAGGATCCTTCCTCAAATTTCAGGAAGAGATCATCGAGAACCTCCTGTATCCAGGAGGTTCCGTGGCCCCAACCACCAGTGTAGTTAGCTGTCTACACGAGCGACATTTCCCCAGTGTCGTTCCTGGTACCTCAACCCAACCGCCACCCCGAAAAAAATGTTGTGTCTGTAGCAGGAGTGGAATAAGGCGTGACACCCGCTATTTCTGTCCTGACTGTCCTGACCACCCTGCCCTATGCTTAGGAGAGTGTTTCCGGAAGTACCACACACAGGTACACCTAGCATAGGGATTGCATCTCACAGGACAGGCACACAGGGCTATTAGGGCCCTTTCTCTCACAGCTGCTGCAAACCTCTCCTTTCACCTGGGATAAAGTGCATAACGTACTTCGCCACATCTTTGGGCGATTTGCGCTTTGCACATTGTCCCATAGGGAAGGAGAGGTTTGTTCTATAAAGGTAAAAAAAAAAAAAATCACCGGTAAGTATAAAAGTTAACGTTCAGTTCAATAAAGTTTATATGTTATGTTCAAAAGTTATTATAAAGTTAATAAATTTATTGTGTTGCGGCCTGTTTTTTTTTTTTTTTACCTTCCAGGTGGAGCAACCGATCGACTAGCTGCAGCACTGATGTGCATTCGGACAGAAGCATTGCGCTGCTGTCAGATTACACACAAGTCGGTGTATGCGGCGCTGCAAGACGAGATTTCTCCTCTGCAATAAAAGATACGTTTGCCGAGGCATATGAGCTGAGGAGGTGGCGGTGTTCATATACTTTGGCAAACACTTTGTATATAAAAAAGAATAAAAAATCCCGGCAATGATTTATTCATTCACATCGATTGATGTGAATGGAGAAATCGGGTTTGCCAGGGCATACGAGCTAAGTGGGTATGGATGTTGGGCGGAGCTCCTATGTCCTGGCAGACGCCTTTCCCCTCCATTTTTTTTTTTTGGCAGAGATTTTTTCATCCACATTGATCGATGCGAATGAAGAAATCTGTGCCGTTCATTTTTTCTTTCAGCCCAGAGGCTGAACGGAAAAAAAAAATCTCTACCCGTATGCTCAATATAAGGAGAATAGCAGAAACTCCTAATGCTAGGCATACATGTAATGATTGCGGAGACCCTCAAATGCCAGGGCAGCACAAACACCCCACAAATGACCCCATTTTGGAAAGAAGACACCCCAAGGTATTCGCTGAGGGGCATATTGAGTCCATGAAAGATTGAAATTTTTGTCCCAAGTTAGCGGAAAGGGAGACTTTGTGCGAAAAAAAAAAAAAAAAAATCAATTTCCACTAACTTGTGCCAAAAAAAAAAAAATTCTAGAAACTCGCCATGCCCCTCATTGAATACTTTGGGGTGTCTTCTTTCCAAAATGGGGTCACATGTGGGGTATTTATACTGCCCTGGCATTTTAGGGGCCCCAAAGCGTGAGATGAAGTCTGGTATCCAAATGTCTAAAAATGCCCTCCTAAAAGGAATGTGGGCCCCTTTGCGCATCTAGGCTGCAAAAAAGTGTCACAAATGTGGTATCTCCGTACTCAGGAGAAGTTGGGAAATGTGTTTTGGGGTATCATTTTACATATACCCATGCTGGGTGAGATAAATATCTTGGTCAAATGCCAACTTTGTATAAAAAAATGGGAAAAGTTGTCTTTTGCCGAGATATTTCTCTCACCCAGCATGGGTATATGTAAAATGACACCCCAAAACACATTGCCCAACTTCTCCTGAGTATGGAGATACC